>NC_059368.1:10892500-11260000 GCF_019703515.2 Myxocyprinus asiaticus
AGAATTTTTTTTAATTCTTAAAGCATGAAAGACGGGTAGAATTTATAAGTCTTGTCATCTGAAGGACGATAGATATTATTAACTGTGCCTTTATGTGAAAGGACATCATGACTCACAATCTCTCAGAATCTTTCAGCACATCCAACAATCCTCACTTATCATCTGACCTCTGAGTCAAAGCAAGGACTTTCTTTCCATTTTCTAGTCTAGTCATCATGATGCAGCTAAATTCTTACAGAACAAATGTCTTCCATGTCTCTCATGTTTAATTTATTTAATTCATGTTCAATTTAGAAGATATATAAGGTTGATCCTTGTCTATTTTTTTTTTTAACAGAGACACTCATGCACAATAAAATAATACATTCTTTGTTTGCCTATTTTCAAACTATTTTGAAAGGTACAATTGATTTTGTGATTGTAGCCATGATTTTGGACAAGGTACTATGGTAATATAATGGCTGTCTGGACATGTACCATGGCTATACAATGGTATTTAGATACCATGTAAACACTATGGTACATAAATATAGTGGCCCTAAAAAGTAACTGCAGGTGAAGTTCATAACATTAACTGGATAGTTTTCACAAGGTTTACCAACCAGAAACTGTCCATATACTGTTTGTATTCCTTTTGAACAGTTTATCTATTATTTTATCATGATTAATTACACAGCTCTCTGGAATACTTGATTCTGATTGGTCAATGGCACCATCCAGCGGTCAGATATTGCTTTATAACAACCGCACATCCCGGGATTAAGACGTATCAGACCACTCATCCAGGTTCTGCTAGCCATCTCTCCTGCTTCTCGGCTCAAATCTCAAATCAATGTTTCATGTGCATTTATTTATTTATTTGGCAAGTAGTCTTGTAATAGGCTGAATATTGAGGAGTCAGACGGTCATTTTTACAAAGTAAACACCAACAGAACTCCGACACAAAACAGAGGTTGATTTCAGCTGTTCAGCGATTTATTTCTTCTCACATAATTACATAATTTCAGCACAAATCAATGTGTCATGTCCATTTATTTATTTATTTGGCAAGTAGTCTTGTAATAGGCTGCTTATGGAGGAGTCAGATGGTCATTTTCACAAAATAAACACCAACAGAAATCCAGTTTTTAGGTTGATTCCAGCTGTACAGCGATTTCTTCTCAAATTACATAATTTCAACACAAACCAATATTTTATGTCCATGAATTTATTTATTTGGTTAGTAGTCATGTAATAAGCGGGATAACATACAGTCAGTCAGTTATCACAAAATAAACCCCTTCATGGTGATACAATACCCCTCCTCTTCGCGTCGGGGTCCTGATCACCCTGTCGGGTTTTATTGTGCGGTAACAACTGACTGACTGTACATTATCCCTTACTAATTCTGTCTGTCATCAATTATTCCTTACTTAAAATCTAACAAATGCCTTTTATGTGAAATGTTATGCTTAAAAAGTGTGAATGTACATTCATACATTTTGAAATGCAACTTAAGAGTCCAAATACTAATATTTTGGGGCTACTGTATATCATAGTGGGATGGTATTTACCATCTGATACCATCAATGTGTACCAACACAATACAATATAAGTAATATAAGCAATATTGTCACAAAAACAGCCAACTGATTATGGCTGTATCAAGCTTGGACTCAAAATTACAAAATGTACAGAAGTAAATGTGTCTGATGATAGACAAAAAAGCCTCTTAGTTCAGTTTAGATAAAAAATTTAAGCAAACATCAGGGTCAGGTACAGAGCCACAGCAACACATTGTGCAGTTTAGAAAATGGCCTCATTACTGAGAAAAGGCTTGTGAATAGATCAGACATGCAACAGCCCCATAAACACAAAAAATACATGTACAGACTGCCATTACTTCTACACTTAGCTATATGCTGGACCACATCAAACACATGACGGAATACCAGCAACATTAGCTGAATGTCAACTGAATAAATAGAGAAACAGAGACAAGATGGAAATGTTATTTCTGAATCACACAAATAAATCCTCTCCCTTTGAACATCAATGTGTAAATGCATAAGTGCTAAGACTAAGTAAATGCATAAGTGCTAAGTTTGTTTTTGTTTGAACAAAATTTGCTAGCCAGTTGTTTCCCGCCTCTAGTGTCAGTAGTGGTTTGGTGCTGAGATTTAAAGAAAAAAATCACCCCAGGCTTTGGGACTTAAAGGAATAGTTTAACTAAACTAAACTAAACATTCTGTCATTATTTACACACCCTCATGTCATTCCAAACCCATTTAAAGGGGTCATGAATCAGAAAATCAAACTTACCATGATATCTTGACATATAAGAGTTCATAGCACTATAAAAACATACTGTAAATTTCAGAACCGAAAACTTCTTTGTTAGTCCAAAAAAAGGCTTTATTGAAACCAAGGTGCCAAAATGACTTGTTCTCTACTCCCTCCTCACTTATATGTCATAGTGAAGTATTACATCAGCACTGGCAAGCCTCTGCATAAACAGATCAACGCCTATTTTATCGTCGACACTTCTTAGGCCCGTGTACTGAGTAGTTGATTTGATCCTAGTGATTTTAGATGCTCATGTATTAGTTTTAATGCACAGGGATCTCTAAGCAGCATATATTTTCTTGTTCTGTTGGCATGATGGCACAGTTGACACAGATGCACCTAAAGAGTATTGATATCAATATATCTGGACAATCTCTTTCCTTTTTAATGAAAACACGACTCATTGTAATGAACAAAGTATGCATTTGTCACTACACTGAATATATGATGAAAGATGATTATATGACGAACGACAGTGCAACAAACACTGGTGAATGTATCCTGTATACGTTTACATGTTGCACAGTAAGTGTATCCTTTCACAGTTATAAATGTGATAGCACCATGTATTTACACTTAATTGGTACTATCATGCGTTACTCAGCTTTTGTAAAACATGGAAATGTTTCACTGTTGGAAAATGCCCCAACTACGTAACAAGATTCACACCGTTGTGTCGCGTCTTGGTTTAAACAACAATAAAAGTAATACCTATTACACAAATAGACAAGTAAATTACAGTGATTACTTACCACGCTGTCACAGACTGCAGTATCCGTGGTGTTTGTGGAGGGGGTTAATTTTCTTCAAATTCGGGATTTGACTCTGGCTCAAACATGTATGGATGAATTCCTCCGGTTGTCTTTTTTTTAACCATCAGAAGTTTTCAAAACAACCCCACACTCGCGTAATGGCGGGGGCATTTACACATATCCACATGCAAAGATGTTACCCAGTAACAGCAGTGGGCATTTACACTGAAGTCTTCCAGAACACATGCCCCCAAAAAACGGAGCATTTGAATCAGAGGCACAAAACTGGATAGAAATTACCAATTATTCCTAAATTATGACTACTTTTAATGAAAAAAATCACACTAACATTATAAGTGGACCTCAAGAAACATTATAAAATAAAATTAAAATCCAATTCATGACACCTTTAATGTTTTTTTTTTTTTTCCTGTGGAACAGGAGAATCACAAAAGTCTTAGACTAATATTACGGTGCTTTTATGGCATCTACAGTAGATGTGGGCATTTGGCTTCTAGATTATTTGCCAAACTTCAAAGGGTTAAAGTGATTGAAGTTTACCTTAGCAAGGCGAGCTCTCTTGATGAGATCGTTGAGTTTGCGGAGGGCAGCATTACGTGGCAGTGACTGGATGTCCTTGAACAGGTCCTGCTCTTCCGCCTCAAACAGCTTGCGATTGTCTGGGATCAACAACGGATGTGACCAGAACGAGCCAATGTAGACACGGATCACCTCGGGGGTGTTGACGATCTTTCCCAGTGACCACATGAGGGCGCCGTAGACGCGCATCAGCTGCTGCGTCTCGATCTGGTCGGCCTTGTTGAGCACCACGCGGATCTTGTCCTCGTGGTTCTTGAGAGCCTTGATAACCTCCGAGAATTCATCCGAGATGTCTAGCTTGTGGGCGTCAAACAGCAGAATGATGCGATCCACGCGCTCAGCGAACCATTCTAACACGGCAGCAAAGTCATAACCTGGAGGACAGATTGGAAAATAGATTGATATCCTGTACAGTATATATGGTTCAGAGAGCCTTCACGCCCAATGGAGACATGGAGTGGAGAGGCAGCCAACCAATCAGAAAAGGCCACTGACCTTGTTAGCTCTGGTGCTTCACAGAACTAAAAGTAAACCATCAAAACTGCTAAAGCAAGCAGCTGACTCTCTTTAAGGTGTCATTAAAATGCACAGGACTGTTGCGGTTTTATGATCTAATGTCTGCCAGTGAGAAATGGCTTCTGCAGCTTAACTTCTGGCTACACCCCTCTCTGAGGATGCACTGTAACCTGTTCAAATAGTGAGTCCTAAATTTAAAAGGTTAGAAAAAAGATGATTTATTTTAAAGCTTCATTACAGTAATTAATGTTATTGTACATGATTTGTTTAGATGGATTCAAGGAGTATTTGCAAATGTCTCTCTTTTTATGGCATTTCTCAGGTCATTATGCTTTGCATAAGAAAACACTGTATTTGGTGATTATATAAAATACTGCTTTATTTTTAGCTTTAGCTAAAGCTAAAGTGGATAATGTTTTAAAGGTTTCAATACTTTCAATACCCCAGCTTAATATGCAGAGAAAGCTTTAATTAAGCCATTCATTGGTTGATTTCTTAAAAAGTTCTTTGATTCTTTCAAAGATTTGTTTGTTTGAACATCCTGACCAGCCCAATGCAGAAACATTAGCTTAACCATAGGCATCAGCCATTGGTCGACCAATAGCAGACATGTGGAATGTTTGGAAAACCTGTTTGAACTCAATCATTATTTTTGTTGATGCTAGTGGTGCATAAATTACATACTTCAGCTTTAAAATTCCACTTCATTAATATGCATTTTTAGGCATTTGGAAAACTTCTAAACTAAGGCTGATTAAAATTACTTAGCATGCTGATTAATAAATCACATTTATGGCAATTTATTGCATATATCAATATTTGCTGAGAAACACTCTTATTCAGGAGCGGAAAAGTAGTTTTTATATCTGGGTGACTACACATTCGACTCCCTGGGTACAGTACTAGCTAACTGAGATCTTAAAAAGGGAAGAGAGCTATTAGGCCAAGAAAGCCAGAATCCTCAAATGAAACATGATTAACTGGACTGATTAATATGCACAATATGTATTAACTTCACTGCTATGCAAAAGATGATGTCAATGATGCCAATGCGATATTGCTAAAATTCAATAGAAGCCATGACAATGACCCTCTTTTTTTAAAGCGAAAGGAAAATTATAACATAGCTAGTTCACACCAAAAGTAAAACATTATTGAAATATATTTTCACTATACTACTACTTCTATCTCTGTCCCCTTGCTCCACCCCACTGCTGAGAAAAACAGCTTAACCTAGTCTTAGGTGCTTTGCTGGTCTTAGCTGGTTTAAGCTGGTCTACCAGCCTTGTCAAGTCAGTGTTAAGCTGGTCGACCAACTGGTGACAAGTGCACAAAACCACTCGAAAACCAGCCTGACAAATTTTAGGGGCTGTTCAGAACAAATGTGTTCTTGCATTAAAGCTAGACACAGCGCAACAAATTGAACAGAATGCAGGAATCTCATGACATGTTTTTAAAAGTTGAAGTTCTTTTAACTAGACACAGCATCTTACAAAAGCAGTGCTCATGCATGAGATGCTGAAAAAAAACAAAAAACAGAGAGATGTGGGATAACTGTCAAAGACGTCCATCTAGCACATTTACATATAAAAAAAAAAAAAAACACATGGATGCAAAAACACGTTCAAGGTTCAAAACAACCCCTTAGGCTGGTTTAAATTTTATTTTTTTGTAGTGTTTTTAGGCTGTTTTCTTTTTTTCTTTTTTCTTTTTTTCAGCAGAGCATTCAGAACATTTTTTGTTCTAATTCAGTGACAAGCAGTTGAGGTACACCTGGCCAAAAATGGTTTATGAGAAGGTACAGTGTATTCATCTTGTAATATACCATGGTTAAACATTAGGTTTGAAGACATCCTGCAGAATGTAATTGGCTAAATATTTTTAACTTGCAATGCTCAACCCGAAAGGCATAGTTTCTTCTGTAAACAAAGGTTATGGTGATTCAGCCCAGGCTATGGTGTTGAGTCAATTCTATGTCAACCTGTTATATTTTTGTGCTGATGTTTACCTGCAGTAACAACTTTCAGTCCAGTAACAAAGTGTGTTTATATTCCTGAGTTCAGAGGGAGAATTAGAATGTTAATATCAAATATCAAATCAGTGACATGGAATATGGCAGACGAAGCCATTTCTTCCCAAGGAAGATCCCATGCCTACAGAAATGGAAGAGACCATTCCTTCAGATTTGGCAGTTTCACAAGGAAAGGCTTTATTGTCACCTGCAATACGATGGTTCATGTCTTTCAAACAACTTATAGTTAATACTTACAAGTCTACACAGTATTGTTTAATCGTAACTTTACACATGAACTAGCATATACAATATAGAAGTCTTAGAAATACAGAATATACAGTAACAGACACATGAGAACAGTGTCATTGAAAGCAGAACAATAACAGCTGTGAAACTGGTCAGGGCTTTGGGGTATTACAGCTGTGATTATATAGTTGAAGAGTGACAGATCTGTGGGTTAATATCAGGAGACCCTGTGATTTTCACAGCACGCCTGGAGTGAGCAGTGTTGGCGTTTCAGTGGCGTAATAAGCTGCAGGTGTTAACACTGTGCTGGCTTAAAGTAGTTTGGCAGTATCTACAATACCTCCGTATAGACATTTATGCAGGCAGCTATAACCAAAGCCATCTTCTGTAGCAACTGTTGAAAGGGAGAGAAAGATACAAAGATGTCAACTTACAAAAAAACAAAAATGAATTAGAAGTGTCTCAAATTCTTCACTGAATGACATTGAGTAGTACAATTTTAGGTAGTTCAGGGCCCTAGGGAGAGAAACACAAACTGAATTAAACAGATTAAAAAACAAAGCAACTTAAAAAGATGAGCTGTGCTGTATGTCTACCTGCACTTTCAATGAAGATCCTAACATAGGATGTTAATGCAACTGTGGAGGCGGGGGTGTGATCGAGCACCAATCTGGGGAGAGTGAGGTCCAGGAAAGCTGTGTGGTTAAGGATTTACACCTGTGCTAATACCTGTTTGTGTTTCCAGTAAGCTGTGGCAGAGATAAAAGGGGAGGAGATGGCGGCAGAAGAGAGAGAGAGCCGAGCTTCAAGCTGTGTGTGTGTGTGTGTGTGTGTGTGTGTGTGTGTGTGTGTGATACAACATCTGGCCCTCCTGGAGCTGCAGTCGAAACAAGAATAACGGTTCCAGGCCATGATGCAAGCCCAGGTGGAGGACTGACAGGTGATCCGGAGCTTGCTGCCACAGGGGGGTACTCCAGCAGTGACCCCGACCACGCCCGTTGTGCCTCAGATCACACTCACGAAGATGGAACCCCAGGATGAACCCGAAGCCTTCATAGATCTATTTGAGCATGCTGTGGAGGGGTCGAGTTGGTCCCGCATGCAGTGGGCAGTCCGCTTATTGCCACTGTTGTCAGGGAGGCTCAGCTTGCAGCCCAACAGCTACCTGTCGTGAGTCTGCTGAATACTCGAACCTGAAACGAGCCATCATGCAATAGGTCGGCTGGAAACAAGAACAGCACTGTCAGTGCTTCCAGGTGCTGACATTTGGGGAGTTCGGCTGCCCGTTCGCCTTCGCCCAACAACTTCGTGATGCCTGTCGGAGGTGGTTGCTGGCTGAGGACTGATAGAATCATCAACCTGATGGTACTGGAGCAGTTTGTAGACCGTCTGCCAAAGGGGAGAGCGGAGTGGGTCCAATGCCACCGTCCGGCATCGCTGGAAGAGGCAGTCCAGCTGGCAGAGGACCACTTGGCAGCATATTCGGGAGTTGGCAAATCCTGTTCTCTCTCCAACTCTCTCTCCCTCTCTCTCTTCCCCTTCCCCATCCTATACTGTGCCTGTCCCTACCCCCCCGTGACAGGGGTTCATTGCCCCGAAGCCTGCTCCCCAGATCCGGGGTGATTCTATTGCCCTGACCCCCTCTTTTCCTATTTTCCAATTCCCACCAGGTTGGTGAATACGGGGCCACAGGTGTGGGGGTAAGGTCTATGCCGGTGTGCTGGCGCTGTAGGATCAATGCCCAGTGATGGTTGTGGGGCCGTGGGTCCGGATCCCCGAAGCATCACAAGCCGCCCCTGATCAAGTGGGGATGTACCGCATACCGCTGGGGAGGCGGTGACTGGGCCGTCGACGTCAGCTCCAGGTCAGGGAAACCAGAAGGGAAGTGAGGGCTATGCTCCACCACTCTGGAGCAGACAAGAGACGAGTCTCTCAGGCACGCCTTTGACCAATTGAGAGGAATTGATGGTCAACAGCTTCAGCCCAGCGTTCAATTATTAAAGACCGGTAGTACCGGGTGATGCAGGATGCCCAACAAAAGAAAATACAACACGACTGTTAATTCTGAAAAGCTGCCGGGAAATGGTATTCCAGGCGGCTCATTATAATCCAATGGTGGGACATTTAGGGCAAGATAAGACACTTCAGTGGGTCTCATTGACATCGCTTGGTGGATTATGCAGCGTGATACCATGAAGCAGTGCCCCTGGACAACATTTCAGCATGCAGTGTTGCGGAGGCACTCTTTAAAATTATCTCCCGAGTTGGGATCCCGAAAGAGACCTAACTGATCAGGGCACCTCGTTTATGTCACGTACACTCCGTGAACTTTATGTACTACTGGAGATTAAATCGATCCACACCAGTGTTTACCATCCTCAGAGAGATGGCCTGGTTAAACGATTTAATCGGACCCTTAAAAATATGGTTCGGAAGTTCGTACATGAAGACACGCAAAATTGGGAGAAATGGCTAGAATCCCTGTTATTTGCAGTATGAGAGGTCCCACAAGCCTCCACAGGGTTTTCCCCCTTTGAATTACTTTTCGACCGCAAGCCTCGGAGCATCCTAGATGTTCTGAGGGAAAACTGGGAGAGAGTAAGAACGAAATTCAGTACGTTCCAGACCAGAGAGCAAAACTCCACATATTGGGGCAACTAACACAGTAGAATTTGCTCCAGGCCGAAGAACATATGCAAGGACATATGCATATGCATAGGGACATATGCAAGGATCCTTTTTGTGGACTTCAGTTTTGGCATTTTCACCATCATCCCAGCTATACTCCAGAATAAATTACACCAACTCTCTGTTCCCATGTCTATCTGTCAGTGGATTACCAGCTTTCTGACGGAAAGGCAGCAGCTTGTGAGACAGGGGAAACTCATTTCTAGCACCTGTACAATAAGCACTGGTGCCCCCCAGGGATGTGTGCTCTCCCCACTACTCTTCTCCCTCTACACCGATGACTGCATCGCCAAGGACCCCTCTGTCAAGCTCCTGAAGTTTGCAGACAACACCACTGTCATCGGCCTCATCCGAGATGACGATGAGTCTGCATATAGAAGGGAGTTTGAACAGCTGGCTGTCTGGTGCAGTCAAAACAACCTTGAGCTGAACACGCTCAAAACGGTGGAGATCATTGTGGACTTTAGGAGGAACACCCCAACACTGACCCCCCTCACCATTCTAAACAGCACTGTGGCAGCAGTGGAGTCATTCAGGTTCCTGGGCACTACCATCTCACAGGACCTGAAGTGGGAGACCCACATTGACTCCATTGTGAAAAAGGCCCAGCAGAGGTTGTACTTCCTTCGCCAGCTGAGGAAATTCAACCTGCCACAAGCGCTGCTGATACAGTTCTACTCAGCAGTCATTGAGTCTGTCCTCTGCACTTCAAAAACTGTCTGGTTTGTTTCAGCTACGAAATCAGACATCAGAAGACTACAAAGGACAGTTCGGACTGTTGAGAGGATTATTGGTTGCCCCCTGCCCCCCTTCAAGAACTATACACTTCCAGAGTGAGGAAAAGGCTGGAAAAATCACTCTGGACCCCACTCACCCTGCCCACTACCTTTTTGAACTGTTGCCTTCTGGCCAACGCTTCAGAGCTCTGAGCACCAGAACCGTCAGGCACAGGAACAGTTTTTTCCCTCAGGCTATCCATCTCATGAACAGTTAAATTGCCCCATTGAGCAATAACTATGTGCAATACACAGTTTAGTCTTTTTTATATTTATCCTCTTCTGCCATTTCATTCCTCTGAAAGAAAAAAATAAATAAAAATTGCACTATACATAACAGATTAATATTTGCACTGTACACAACAGATTGTATTAGATTTGCACTACCCATGTGTATGTGTGTATGTATGTATGTATGTATGTATGTATGTGTGTGTCTGTACATATGTGTATAATTAGTTTTAATTTTTTATTTTTTATTATTATCTATGTCTTGCTGCTGTTTTTGTATTGTTTTTGTATTGTTGTACACTGGAAGCTCCTGTCACCAAGACAAATTCCTTGTATGTGTAAGCATACTTGGCAATAAAGCTGATTCTGATTCTTATTCTGAAGAACGGCAGTCCCGGTTGGATAACAGGGGCACTCAGCTACGGGAATTCTCATAGGGAGACAAGATCCTTGTGTTATTACCCCCACTGAGCTCTAAATTGTTAGCCAAGTGGGAAGGGCCTTTTGAGGTCACATGACGAGTTGGGGAAGTTGACTATGAGGTAAAGCAAATTTATCACCTGAATCTCCTAAAACCGTGGAGATGGTACCCGTGGCTTTGGCAATGGTTGTCCCAGAGAGGGCGGAGTTAGGTCTGGATGTGGAATCAAAAACCGCCCATCAAACCACCACATTTCCCTGTGGAGATCACCTCTCACTGTTCCAGGTCAATGAGGTTGCCAGGTTGCAAAAGGAGTCTTCCGATGTGTTTTCGTGTCTACCCGGTCATAACGAACCTCATAGAACACCACATTGAGACGACGCCAGGAGTGGTAGTACGTTCCCACCCCTATCAGTTACCGGAACACAAAAAGAAAGTGGTCCAAGAACAACTCACAGCCATGCTCGATATGGGTGTGATCAAGGAGTCCCACAGTGACTGGGCCAGCCTGGTGGTTTTGGTACTGAAGTCCAACGGGATGCTCCAGTTTTTTGTGGACTAAAGAAAAGTCCCAAGACCAAAAAGGGGGCGAGATAGTTCCTGGGGCTGGCTGGCTATTATCGTAGGTTTGTACCTATATATTCGGACGTCACCAGCCTGCTGACTGATCTCACTAAAAAGGGAACACCAAACCCGGTCCAGTGAATGGAGCCGTGCCAACAAGTGTTTACCCAAGTGAAAGCTGCACTGTGTGGCAGGCCACTCTTGCATTCCCCTGACTTCTCTCTCCCTTTTTTGTTACAGACGGATGTGTCGGACAGGGGTTTGGGGGCTGTATTATCCCAGGTAGTGGAGGGGGAGGAGCACCCCGTGCTGTACATTAGTTGGATGATAGTACAGTACGATAGAAAAAGAGTACCTCTCCATCAAATGGGTGGTACTCACCCTCCGGTACTACCTGCTTGGGAGGGCCTTCACCCTCGGTTTGGATCACGTCCTGCTCCAATGGCTCCACTGCATGAAGGATACCAATGCACGGATCACTCGTTGGTATCTGGTAGCAGGCTGGACAGTTCCCCGTCGGGCAGTGGGGTATGTGGAGGCGGGGGTGTGATCGAGCACCGATCTGTGGAGAGTGAGGTCCGGGAAAGGTCCGGATTTACACCTGTGCTAACACGTGTTTGTGTTCCCAGTGAGCTATGGTGGAGATAAAAGGGGAGGAGACGGCGGCAGAAGAGAGAGAGAGCTGAGCTTCAAGCTCTGTGTGTGTGTGTGTGTGATTTTGAGAGTGTTCTGCTGAAAAGTGAGATTTGTCAAATAAAGACTGTATTATTTTGGAACGCAGAACGCCATGTCCCGCTTCCTCATTCCCTGGAACCAAAGGGATTTGTTACAGCAACAACATGCACAATCAAAACCACCATTAAATGGTATTGTCATGGCAACCAGATGATGCATATGAAAGGGGAATGCCACACTTGCTATTACTAATATATACACACACTCACCAACACATATCAGCATGTAGTACGTTAGTTTCAAAAACCTACTTCAAAAGTCTCTTAAATAAGAAGAATTTTTGGAAATCTAACCTCCAAATTTGATTTTCACTGTCAACATATTTTTGTTCTGGCATACATTCAGGCAAAGGTCAACTATATTATGAAGATAGATTTTTACTAAAAGGTTTAAATGTGTTATTTCGACAAAAGTATTTTTTATGGAAGTCAGGTCAGGTATTTTACATTTCATAAATGTATCTAATTTATCAATTACAATATTTTTTAGCCAAAACAATGTTTTGATATTTTTACCTTTTACATTCTTGTTGTTTCATGAATAGTTTTCCGCCTGTTCACATGAAACCTACACCACTGGTTTAATAGCAGGTTCCTTTGTGATGACTAACCCCATATATTGTGAACTGAAAACATGCCCCATTACTGGGGAAAAGTATCAGAAAAGCTCAGCGTGTGTTCAATTAACTGTATCATTTTTCCCAAAGGTTCAATAACAGTGAAAATGTTTGACCACTTTTTTGTAGCCAAGACTTGAGGGTATGTGGCTATAAAGAAATGGACTTTAAAAAATTAACCTACTCTGACAAATATTCACTGGAGTAAAAGGTGAATAGGCCTTAGGAATGCTAATCAGAGGCGCTAATGTGATTTGGTATATCAGTCACTTAATACTAGTGGTCGACCGATACAGGTTTTTCAATGGCCGATGCTGATACCGATTTCTAGAGAGCAGGATAGCCGATATAAACTCAGCAAAAAAAGAAACGTCCCTTTTTCAGGACACTGTATTTTATAGATAATTTTGTAAAAATCCAAATAACTTTAAAGATCTTTATTGTGAAGGGTTTAAACAATGTTTTCCATGCTTGTTCAATGAACCATAAACAATTAATGAACATGCACCTGTGGAACGGTCATTAAGAACCTAACAGCTTACAGATGGTAGGCAATTAAGGTCACAGTTATAAAAACTTAGGACACTAAAGAGATCTTTCTACTGACTCTTAAAAACACCAAGAGAAAGATGCCCAGAGTCCTTGCTCAGCGTGAACATGCCTTAGGCATGCTGCATGGAGGCATGAGGACTGCAGATGTGGCCAGGGCAATAAATTGCAATATCTGTACTGTGATATGCCTAAGACAGCGCTACAGGGAGACAGGAAGGACAGCTGATCGTCCTCGCAGTGGCAGACCATGTGTAACTACACCTGCACAGGATCGGTTCATCCGAATATCACACCTGCGGGACAGGTACAGGATGGCAACAACAACTGCCCGAGTTACATCAGGAAAGCACAATCCCTCCATCAGTGCTCAGATTGTCTGCAATAGGCTGACAGAGGCTGGACTGAGGGCTTGTAGGCCTGTTGTAAGGCAGGTCCTTACCAGACATCACCGGCAACAATGTCACCTATGGGCACAAACCCACCTTCGCTGGACCAGACAGGACTGGCAAAAAGTGCTCTTCACTGACGAGTCGTGGTTTTGTCTCACCAGGGGTGATGGTCAGACCCGCGTTTATCGTCGAAGGAATGAGTGTTACACCAAGGCCTGTACTCTGGAGTAGGATCGATTTGGAGGTGGAGGGTCTGTCATGGTCTGGGGCGGTGTGTCACAGCATCATCGGACTGAGCTTGTTGTCATTGCAGGCAATCTCAACGCTGTGCGTTACAGGGAATATATCCTCCTCCCTCATGCGGTACCCTTCCTGCAGGCTCATCCTGACATGACCCTCCAGCATGACAATGCCACCAGCCATACTGCTCGTTCTGTACATGATTTCCTGCAAGACAGGAATGTCAGTGTTCTGCCATGGCCAGCGAAGAGCCCGGATCTCAATCCCATTGAGCACATCTGGGAAATGTTGGATCGGAGGGTGAGGGCTAGGGCCATTACCCCCAGAAATGTCTGGGAAATTGCAAGTGCCTTAGTGGAAAAGTGGGGTAACTTCACACAGCTAGAACTGGCAAATCTGTTGCAGTCCATAAGAAGGAGATGCACTGCAGTACTTAATGCAGCTGGTGGCCACACCAGATACTGACTGTTACTTTTTATTTTGCCCCCCCCCCCCCCCCCCTTTATTCAGGGACACATTATTCCATTTCTGTTAGTCACATGTCTATGAAACTTGTTCAGTTTATGTCTTAGTTGTTAAATCTTTTTATGTTCATACAAATATTTACACATGTTAAGTTTGCTGAAAATAAAAGCAGTTGAAAGTGAGAGGACGTTTATTTATTTATTTTTTTTGCTGAGTTTAAAAGCAGACAAGCACAATGCAATTAAACAACAGCAAATCAGATGTAAACAAAATTTCTAAAGTGAATCAAACACTTATTTTATACAAAAAATTACTTAAATTTGCATAAACTTTTAAAGACATAAACAACAACTTGAAAACTTGAAAGTTAACTATCCATTGACAAATCTATCTTAGATTTTGGAACTGACACAAAGGAAAGTTAACTGTTCTGTTAATTGGCCAAGTAAACACTGTTATCGATGGCAATAATCACAAAATTGCCAAATATCTGCTGATTATATGGCCTGACCGAAATATCTGTCTATCACTACTTAAGACCTTCTAAAATCAAGGTATGGTAAGCTGTTTCACATATTGTTGTAATATAGGGCCTAAGCTGTTTTCTAATTTAACAAAAATGGCAGCAAGTGTGTGGCTTAATGCTTTGAGTAATTCAGAGCTCAGGCATTATTTAACATGAACCACAACAAAACACTCATTAAATTAACCAAAATTGCCAACAGGGAGATTTAAACGACCACCTTGTACCATCAACAACCAACTACAGCAGAGCCACTGGACCTACAGTATGCCTCAACTGTTACAAGGTCTGCTAAACATACAATACAACAGAACCACTCTAGTGATTGGATTTGGCAAGAAGTAGTTCCTTGAGAAAAAAAGGTCTATTTCAGAGCACCTGAGCATGGTGGAGAGTTGGGAATGATAAAGCTGCTCTTGAGAGCAAAGCTGGCGTACGGTCAATGTAGCCTTACAGCTGCACTCCCAAGAACATGCTGCACTTCCTTAGACTTGATAATAGAGTGGATGAGTGAGAGAGAGAGAGGATAATGTGTCTTGCAAAAGCAATGGAAAAGTGAATGATGAATCTTGCGCCTGTTCTTGACTATATGTCCCAAGGCTTCCATTTGAACAGCAGAATAACCACTGAGAATTTTGAGTGGAGCTACACAATATCTCCCAGTTTTAAGTACTGCAAATAAGTCTTTATCAGACAACTTACATGAAATGATAAGGAGGTTCAGAAAAAAAGAGAGAAAATCAATGGGAACATTTACATTTATGCATTTGGCAGATGATTTTATACAAAGCGACTTACAGTGCACTTATTACAGGCACAATCCCCCTGGAGCAACCTGGAGTTAAGTGCCTTGCTCAAGGACACAGTGGTGATGGCTGTAGGGATTGAACCAGCAACCAAGATTACCAGTTATGTGCTTTAGCCCACTACGCCACCACCACTCATTTGGTGCAAAATGTGGCCAGAAACAGGTCTGTGGGACTTTGTTGGTTATTGACTACCACCATTTCTTCTAAATAGAAGGAGCACAGGGCCTAGGTAGCTCAGTGGTAAAAGACGCTGGCTACCACTCCTGGAGTTCGCTAGTTCGTTAGTTCGAATCCCAGGGCATGCTGAGTGACTCTAGCCAGGTCTCCTAAGCAACCAAATTGGCCCGGTTGCTAGGGAGGGTAGAGTCACATGGGGTAACCTCCTCGTGGTCGCTATAATGTGGTTCATTCTCGGTGGGGTGCGTGGTTAGTTGAGCGCAGATGCTGCGGTGGATGGCGTGAAGCCTCCGGAATGTCTCTGTGGCAATGCGCTCAACAAGCCACGTGATAAGATGCACAGGTTGATGGTCTCAGATGCGAAGGCAACTGGGATTCATCCTCCGCCACCCAGATTGAGGTGAATCACTACGTGACCGCGAGGACTTAAATAGTGCACTGGGAATTGGGCATTCCAAATTGGGTGCAAAAAATAAAAATAAAATGGAAGGAGCATGATAGCATTTTTCAGAAAAAACAGCTTATGAACTAATGGTTTCTTTGCAGTGCAATCCTCTGTAATTGAGGCATGAAAAAGTGCTGATAGGTGTTAGAATTGTATAGAAGTTAATAGAATGATCTGGGTGGGGAACCATCTCTTAGTGCTGGTGCTCTGACAGTGATCCTGAATATGCTCAGACCAAGGCTGAGTAAGTCTCACCTTGCCAGACTTTTGATTATACAGTATATACCACTATATAAAAATTTGCTGCAATGTCTAGTAGGTAATGCAGCAAATTTTGACCAAGAACTGCTCACAAAGACAGAAAGGGGCCATCTGACCAATATCTAAAGTGACCAACCACAGATAATTTTATGTGATTTATGGGGGCGGGTAAAGTTGAAACCAAATATAATTCTGATACAGAGGCAAATGGTGCTTTTCAAAAGTTGGGAAGCACATACTATTGTTTTTTGTGTCTGCAACGTTGCTCCCCAAAGCTACTTGAATTCCTATTCAAACAGTGAAAATTCTAAGTGAAAATAATTAACTAAATTAAAAAAAGTTTTTGCAACAAAACAGGTAAAAAATTATGAATGCTGAAATAGATGTATTACCTCAGATTGCTAATAACCGCACATGTATCTCAGAGCGCCGAACACACTATGCGCTCTGCAACATAGCGTGCTTGTACATTTCATACGCTGTAGGCCTACATCAAAGTTTCTATACTTGGCTATATGTTGCAAAGTCCTGCCCATTTGAGAGCTCGACCAACCATCAGTGTTCCCACGGTCATGGAAAACCTGGAAATAATAAGCAATTTTAAAATGATGTTTTCCAGGCCTGGAAAAGTCATGGAATTGGAAAAAAAAAATCTTAGAAGTGATGAAAAAAATAGTGAATACATATTATTCTAGTTTTGCTGAGCTCTAAAATATTTACTCACCTACAGTAGATTTTGCTCGTGTGGAGTAAAACTTTCACGCAAGACAGTGATGTTCGATTTATGAGCGAATCATTCTTTTTAGATCTTTTCAAGTAATTAGTTGAAATGCTTCACAAATTGGTCTAAATTATTAATTAGCCAATTAATGTAAAAAAAAAAATATATATTTTCAGTAATCAGAATTGCCTGAAAAGGTCATGGAAAAGCCATGAAAATTCATTAGTCAGAAAGGGTGGGATCCCTGAATAATCATATAGAGAAGCCAGACTTTCAAAACACTTTGATTGAAAGCCCAATGTACAATTGGCAATCAGATGAAGATCCAATGTGAATTGTGCTCATGAAGCTCTCATAGACACCCAGAGAAGGAAGAGTATTTTAACAAAATCAACCCTGAATCAGTTTTAGAATTTTTATCGAAAATACATTTTAAAAACCTTATATAGGTTTTTAATATTGTACACAGAAATGCATTTTAACTTGTTTTTCGCCATGAAAATATCCATGGAAGCTGGCATGGCGTTAAATTACAAATTCACTCACTCACTCACACCCAGTGAAGCACAGCATCTAGGCAGGACCTATTGAAGCACAGTGCTAAAATACTGAAATGCACAAAGAATAATATGCAATTTATACAGATTATATATTAAACTCATCATTTTTATTCAATTTTAGGAGGAAGCCAAGCTTACCGTGTAGTCTTAAAGCAACCACTACTTCTCTGACAACAGAATATAAAGATGTGTTAAAGAATGTCTCGTTTTCTAACTGTTATAAAAAAAAAAGAAATCTTGAATATCCTTTAAAGATTCAATGCCATGAACCAAGCAAATCCGTCGACTAAACCTTCTTTGGAAGCCCTCATTGTAGCAGCCTGGGAACTTAACTTTGTTTCCTAATGATCTAATAGAAACTTGTGCACCCTTACTCCCAGAAATTGCACTGAAGCTTGCCAATCAGATTGGAACTGCCAGTTTCAGTCAGATCTTGCCATTTTTGTCGACAATATGAGTCAGAGAGTGAATTTAAACAGTACAGAGGCATGATGTCTGGGACCAAGGCTGAGTAGGAAGGCAACAACAGCAGCTAATTACAGACGCACACAGTCAGTTTAAACAAACACAGACACCTGTGGTGACAAAGCTCAACACACCTCCTCCTTGCACAATTCTGTGAACAAAACTCATTGGAAATCTCAGCCTACAGATTTGATTCAGTTCATATGAGCTGCTCTCTGCAGGATGAAATAGGATCTGCAGCTTATATTCATAGATAGGAGAAGGAATGTTCCTTGCTGACATCTCATGCAACTTCTGGAGAAATTCCACAGTTCTGCTTGACATAGTGCTTGACACTTTTTAAGGCCTGCTAAATACAACCATCTCACTGACCTGCAAATGAGACTTTCTGAAGGGGCAGTGGGAGTATATATGAAACCAGTTTGGAAACAATCAAACATTTTTAACTTCTGTTTGGTGCCACTAGTGGTTCAGAAATGACACACTTCACCTTTAGACTTCTGTTATACTATAGGGCAGGACTAGTCAACTGGCGGCCCACAGGCTAAATCATCTTTATCTGTCCCTCTGACTGATTTTTGACAAAATTGCCTCACAGTCTGGAATACCAGAGCGCTCTCTGCACAAAACTCATCATTTATAGGCATGAGCAACAGCATTCAGCAGTGAGTTTAACAACGCTTAATGGCATGTGCAACAGCATTCATCCGCCATCAGCTGTCTGGACCAGATCGCGTGTTTAAGCTTTTCTGGCCATAGTCCAGTTACACTGCTCTTCTAAACATGGATCACACTGTTGATTCAATAAACAGTTATAATGTTAATTCAATATACAGTACACCCCGTGGCTTTTTCAATATAAATAAACTCACAGTATTTTTATGTTAACATGTAATGAAAGTGCTAGCTAAGAAAATAAGGAAAATGTTTGGCCCCCACCAAGTTTTCATATGGGTAATCTATAGGTGATTCAGCAGGGCAGGCAGATTTCTACAGAGGCTACAATATCAGGGCAGATTTTACTGTCAAATTAAAATGCCTGCCTTTGAGGCTACATTTACAACTTTCAGTGCAGGCATGAGGTACTAAATATTGGTTTAATGTTCTCTGAAATCACATCAATGACCTTGGAACGCCCAGCTCTTGGCTCTGTCATCAGAAACGTGAGTGCCTATAATCCCCAGGCTATATCAGTTCAGTCTGTGAGGCTAAGCATGGTGGGAAGGGTGTCACTGTGTAAAAAGAAAAGTGCTGATGCCAGGAAACCCAGCGGTAATACTACAGGCCGCCTGCTGCTGCAATTGACTTTTCTGAATGAGAGATGAAGTAACCATGTGCAAAACAAATATGTTGTAACAGGGAGCATATACAGTATACAGGGAATCAGCTGAGAGTCACTTGTTGTGATATAACCTAATGAACACAGTGAAGAGTTACTATACATCATGTCAATATTTTGCATTATGGAACACCCATCCATCCATCCATCCATTTTTTATAGCCGCTAGCCAGGTAGTGCTGGAGCCTATACCAGCTGACTCGGGCCAAAGTTGGGGAAACACCCTGGACAGGTGGCCAGTCCAACACAGGCATTTTGGAACAGCAAAAGTGCAAGGAAAGAGATCTGACGATATTAAATTTGTGGTATGAAAAAAATATTTAAGCTGTATATTTGTTTGCCTGACTTGAAAGATAACAAAAAGAATAGAAAAAATACTTTCTCTTGTGTCACAGAAAATTAAGGCTAGATAAATACTCCAAAAACAAAACAAGACAAAACAAAAAACAGATATTATTAAGACAGCAACAAGATATTACATGTTGAAATTTTAATTAACTTGCTCAGCAGAAATTCTCTGCAAACTATTGTTCTGCCATGACAACAGATGAACTGAAATAGAAAACTGGCCACATAAGAAGACAGTTTATGCTAATGTCTGCTTTAAGGTCCCTTATGGCAACATTGAGAATGCAACATGTATTTTCATTACATTATGAATTGCGCTTTGACATATTTCAAAATGCTACAATGCAGGAAATCGAGCTTGTGTAGCTAGAAGTGTTTGCATTCACAAACTAGCGTAGAGTACAGCTTTAACAGATAAGACAAAATCTACTTCAGTTATGAAGACATATCAGTTTCAAAATATCTGGCACACTTGATATTCATCACTAGGTGCATTTACATGGACCCTAGTAATCCATTTGTGATCAGACTAGTAGCACAGTCCGAATAAAACAAATCTCATGTAACCACGTCAATCGGAATTAATTGGCCAAATCTGATTTAAACTTCATTCAGATAATAAGGGGTGGTGTAAACCTTTTATAATCCATTCAAGAAGAAAATATTTGCCATGTAAATGCTTGCTCGGCTTGCTTTCTGAAACTGGGATGTTGTGCGCATGTCAATAACTGACACAGTAATGGTGTCATGATGATGAGGGAATGCTGAACTCTGAGAAGACATGTGACCAATAGAAGATAGAAATGTCATACACTACTGACCTCTAATATTTCAAAGCTAGATGTTTTTCATCAACCCGATCACTTTATTTAGCATTCATGTAAACAGTATGTTCGGAATCATCGATCGGATTGATTTCATTCTGATTAAAAAAAGAAGTGTCCATGTAAACGCAGCTACTGTAAGTAGCAAACTGAAAACCTCAAGAAGCACACACAAGAATGGCTATAGCATCCCTTATTACAAATACAGTTGCAGTTGAAAGCATCAAATACAACAGAATAGATCCTTTGTGCACAGAGCTCATTTATTACCTTGCTTGCATGCACATGCATTTACAATGGTAAACTACACCGTTTTCAGCAGTACCTTGATGTCCTTGAGGATAAAAGCAGACAGCTATCTCTAAATTTACTACTTCGCAAAACTACCATTGCATTTACATTGTCAGATCACATGATCTTACACTGGTGGAGGTTGTAGGTTCATAAAAACATATAAAGCTAGGACTGTTTTGGTTTGGGCTTGGATAGATGCTTTTTCTACCACCACCACCATTACTTTAATCACTCAAACTGCTTTAATTTCCATTTGTTTGCTTGTCTTTCATGTTTATTGTTTACTATTTGCAAACTATGAAGCCTGTTGCATTGACTTTTGTATCCGTCCTTACGGTTTATGAACCAAAAAATGTCCTTCATGTTGATGAAGACTCATCTCTCGTCACATCCCAAGACTTTCAACACATCATAATTAAATGAAAATTTACTTCAGTTACACAATACACAGCACACACATTGTTGCTTTTCATGAGACAACTGCATTATAATTTACAATAAAAAATTATGCTCCTTTTTTCAGTAGAGGGATCAAGTCAAGTTAGAATTTCCTAATGCAAATTGCCTTCAGTTGATGCCACGAGGAGCAAGTTGTATTCAAATTTTAAGTAGTAAATCACATGAGAACCTTAACACTATGTTATACTTTGAAAACATTATGTCTTAAAGAGCCTAAATCATTTTCTGTCTCAACTAAGGTGTGAATTAAGACACACCCTAAACGTCAAACCTTACCATTTCATCAGATTTATCATTGTCTATAGAATCTTGTTAACAAAATGCACAGCCAAAAGAAGACATTAAGGGTTTAAAATAAAGGTGTGCCCCACCCTAGTGAATTATAGTTGAGGTGTTTAGGCTCCACACCTAAGGTTAAGGGCGGGCCTAAATGCATCTCATCCCACATTCAATAGCTCCTGTATCAGTTATTTTCTTCTCCTCATACATGTATGTTTATGCAATTTGGCAGGCTGTTTCTGTACCTCTGCTGATCCTTTGTTTCTCTCCACTCAGGATTCCTGGAGTGTCAATCACACTGATGCTCTCCAGAACAGGGTTGGGCAGCTGGGCACACACAAACCTGTGGGTGAACCCAAACAAACCAGAGTCAAACATTGCAGAACACCTACTAGCACATAGACTGTCATACTAACCTTTCACCCGAGTTTCGACATTGTGGTAATTGAATTTTCTTTATGCTTTACACTATTACAGATGAGATCAGCTTGTTTTCTTTGGAGAGACTGTCAAGAACTAAATTGAAATTATATTTGAAAAAATGTGTTGGTTACTCGATTCCTGGTCACATATTAAGAAATATACTAAGTCCTTTGTAATGGTAGATATGCTGGCCTATGTTTTTTTCATTCAGTGAACATGGCATACAGAAATGAAGCAAAGTGCCATAAATCATAATTTTGTTACTTTCTATTAGAGATGTGCATGGATAGTTGACATTCGGATAACCGTTCGACACACTACTCGAATACCAAAATCCCTATTCGGTTATTCTACACAAGCAATAGAAGTCTTTAACCTGATCCGAACTTGACGAGTTCCAACAAACCATTGGGTTTTCCAGCTGGGTTTGGGTCAGTTATTCATGTATAGGGCGAGTAAGAGGCTGTTCAAACATGCTTTTGTGTGCGTCTGCACTGTTTTTCTACATATTGTTAACGCGCTGGACAGACGACTTTGAATGTTGCGCTGAATCTCACTGTTTTTTCTTTCAGTGTCTCGCGCAGGATCACAGCATTTTTAGACACCAAGTAAAGTTAAACAGAACTAATGCATCCTACATTGTGTTTCAGTCATTGTGCAGCATTCTGAAGAAGTTCAGGTTGCAAAGAGGACTTCATGTGATTGTTACATCATTAAACATGATTCCAGATTGTTTTTAACTGAGCAAAGTTTCAGCACTTGATAAACAGTAAGAGTTTTTTTGTCCATTTTGCTCTGGAGTGCATATTTCCGTACAATAATTAGATAAGTTCAATGCGATTTTATTTTAAACCATTTAAATATCAATGCACTGTGAAGATGCTATTAAACCACAGTACTGTAACTCCACGCACATGACAATACTGTACTTGTGTTCGCTGCCTCAAAATGTGAATCTGTCCAGGCAGAACGAATATTCAGGCAGTGACAGTTTGATCTTTTTTTTTATTTTTTTTATGTGAGATTTTATCATTTGAAGATGTTTGTATTGTGCTATACGCACTTTATTTGCTGCTATTTTGAGCAGTGTTAGAGGAAAATCCATTGCAATAAACTTTCTGACTCCCGACGAAACACTGATTGAGCCAGGCGAGGTACGGGTTCATCTGTTAAATTTTAACCAACAAAAGCTTTAAATGCTTTACATTTTTTACTGTGTGTAGAGTGCAGCATTTGGGTCATGCCCAGACCACAAAACTGATAGAAGCAGCTATAGTTGGATACCTTTAGACAGGGTTGCTGCAGAGTTTTTAAAATCAAATTGAAGTCTTTTTCAGACCTTTTTCAAGACCTGAACAGATAAAAATAATACTGTATCCCCATACCAAAACAAACCCAATAAAATCACAATCTAAAAAAAGTTTAAAATACTCACGTGTTTTCTACATATATATCACATTAAAATTGGTTTATGTACCATTATATAAATAAATACAAATTAGAGGTTGACCAGTATTGGATTTTGCTGATACAGTAATGTGTTGAAAGAAAGTTTTTAAAATTGATAGCTTATATTAAATGTTCTTAATCTTTCCTTCCTGTGATGGGCCAGGCAGAGGCTACAAGAGTCCAAATTGAGTAAAATTTTGATGCAGTTTATGGTGCAACCAAAATACCAATAACCAGGGAAAATAATAATAATAATAATAATAATAATAATAATAATAATAATAATAATAACAATAATAAAAAAAGATTGACTCATAGTGCAGAACTTTTAACTTTCAAAGGCTGAACACTGGGGACTCTTATTTTAAAATGTAAGTGGTTCACTGTTTCCAGCTGCTCATTCAAACAAATAAGGGAAATAAAATGTGCACTCCAACAATAATCTACAACATATTACAATATAAACAATTAAAAGTAAACACTGTCATCATCATCAACAGCTGATCATTAGTGATCGCTTGTCATAAATTTCCGATATGGCTTAATGATTGCGAAATGCTCTGCAACAGCTGGAAACACTCACAGGCCTCTGCATCCTTGAAGAAAACACAACAGTGCCGTGTTTTCACGTTGAAGGATGCAGTGCATGCATTTATTTAATTCAATCGTATTCTTTTGAAGTTTGATAATCACATTAGGTCAATGAACGATTCCTGTCTTTCTGCCCCCAAAATTTAAGACCTCTTTAAATGATAATTAAGACTTTTGTTCATTTAAGATTCTTAAGATTTTTTATGACCTTAAATTTTGGAAAACTGAAATTAAGACATTTTAAGACTTTTTAAGGATCCGCGGGAACCCTGTTTAGATGACATTAAAAATAAACATAAAAGGTGACTATAAAATGCACGAAGAGACAGACAACTAGTTGTCCATTGTGGTTAAAATCATACAGCACAGGTTAACTGCACTGAAAAATAAAAGGAGACATTTTGGTTAAAGAATGCTGTTGTCACTCATTCAAAACCGAACTGTGTGTGAACAGAACCATTACTCTACAACAAGACTGACAAGCATATTCTGCTTCTGTGCATACTACTCAAACCTTAGAGATTTTTTTGTTGTGTATCTTGCTGATTGTGTATAACAGCCTGTTCATGGTTTAATATGAGGGTGAGCTTGATGGTATTATGTTCTCCTATCTGTCTTTCTGATCACGTGAGTGGCAAGCTGAAGGGAGGTCAGGAGTGGATCAGCCTGCATAAGGGAACTCAATCAAGAAAAGGAATGTAGCCTAAGCCCCCTCTGTGATGTCATAATGAGCAATTAGAAAACCACGTTGCATCTGCAAACCAGAACTTTAAATGCTTGACTCCAAAATCTGGTTGAACCGTGAACTGTGAAGGCCTTTAATGGTATATTGTAAACTATGGAGACAGTATTCTATTTCAGTAAACATGAGGACTAAAATAAAACGTGCTGTTTTATTATTTTTAATCCCACCTGTTAAGAAAGGCATTGCCAAAGGCATTGAGTTTCCTAAAGGGTTTTTTGGGGTCCACCACCAGTGCGTTTCCAGGGATTAGTCCCTCCATGGTGCCATGCATCACTGCTATGAAGGAGTCAGTCGTGGGCTCTGGACCAATCCGCATACCAGGGAAATCCTGCTCCAGGAGATATCTAAAAAAAGAAATACATTTGAATTAAACACCTTATGCTGTACATTATTTTGTTGAAAATGTTATTAATTTGAGACATTCTTATGGTTACACTGGACATGTGCCAAGTACAAATTCACATACTTTGTGTGTATCATGTAAAGTAGAGGTTGACCGATATATTGGTTTAACCAATATATTCGGCACCAACAGTTTTCTTTTTCAAACCATCTGTTATCAGCAAAAATATATGTTTATGTTTTTTTTTATTATCATTATTCATCCATGGCCAGCCCTGGAGGGTTCTACAGTATAACAACCGCCTTTAGATGTTAAATAAAAACAATCACTGACTTTGCATGGAGGGGGTCCAAACTGTTACAGTAACGTTATACAAATAAGTGCTTAGAAATGGTTTTGTTTTTCAGCAATCATACTTCAGTTTGGTCAACTCTCTGAGTAGTTTACAAAGATAATTCTTTTTAATGTACTGTAAATAACATTGGAGTAGGTTTGGTCTTGGCCAACTAGATCTGCTTCACGCACACTGCTGCTGCTTGACATTTGTCAATATACTGCTGCTGTATGAAATGTGCTGCATCTCATACAAGAGACATGCTGCTTCTACTGAACAACCCCCCACCCCACGTAAAGCAGATCTAGACAATGTAGCTGGGGAGGAGGAGACTAAATGCTTTGCAAGGCTGTGCTGCTGGACTTGAGTAGAAGCTGTTGTGGTGAGTACCAGTTTTATACGTTTTGACAGAAGGGTGCAATTGCCTGATTGGTTTACGTAGAGGTGGGAACTGAACCTATCGGCCTGCACCATGTAGAGTTTCCTAACAGAACTTAAAAGGACATTTTCATGTTAATGTTCATGTTGATTGTGACTGATGGTGTGCCTAGAAAAAAAGGACACAAGTCTGTTTTTATATAATACTTGATTACCGGTCAATTATGACGAGCAATTGCTGATGATCTACTATTGAAGTATGCTCTACTGTTGATTACTGCTCATACTGTATTTATTAGCCCATATGACAACGTTAACTTTATAGTGTTTGTATTGTAATACATTGTAAGAGTGTATTTTTTGTTTCCCTTATGTGTTTTGTGTGAGCTGGGAGCACAGACATTTCATAATAATAGTCCCGGTGTATTTTGGGCTTGTTCATAGTTAGAAGTCCCACATTATGCAACAACAAATGTATTTATTTATTTATTTATTTGGTTATTTTTGGGATTTTGGTCACACAATAAACTGCATTTAGGATTTTATTCTTATTGCCTCTACATACAGTTGAAGTCAGAAGTTTACATACACTTTGGTTGAAGTCATTAAAACAAATTTTTTAACCACTCCACAGATTTCATATTAGCAAACTATAATTTTAGCAAGTCATTTAGGACATCTACTTTGTGCATGACATGAGTAATTTTTCCAACAACTGTTTACAGACAGATTGTTTCACTTTTAATTGAATATATCACAATTTCAGTGGGTCAAAAGTTTATATACACTAAGTTAATTGTGCCTTTAAGCAGCTTGAAAAATTCCAGAAAATGATGTCAAGCCTTTAGGCAATTAGTCAATTAGCTTTTGATAGGCTAATTGGCTAATTGGAGTCAACTGGAGATGTATCTGTGGATGTATTTTAAGGCCTACCTTCAAACTCAGTGCTTCTTTGCTTGACATCATTGGAAAATCAAAAGAAATCAGCCAAGACCTCAGAAAAAAAATTGTGGACCTCCACAAGTCTGGTTCATTCTTAGTAGCAATTTCCAAATGCCTGAAGGGCACGTCCATCTGTACAAACAATAGTACGCAAGTATAAACACCATGGGACCACGCAGCCATCATACCACTCAGGAAGGAGATGCATTCTGTCTCCTAGATATGAAAATACACTACCGGTCAAAAGTTTTTTTATTATAATATTTTTTTTTATTTATTTATTTTTTTTTTTAATTACATTTTAGAATAAGAGTAAAGTCATCAAAACTATGGAATAACATAAATGGAACTATGGGAATTATGTTGTGACTACACAAAATCCAAAATAAATCAAAACTGTGTTATATTTTAGCATCTTCAAAGTAGTCACACTTTGCCTAGAATTTGCAGACATGTACTCTTGACATTTTCTCAACCAACTTCTTGAGGTATCACCCTGGGATGCTTTTTAAACAGTATTGAAGGAGTTCCCATCTATGTTGGGCACGTATTGGCTGCTTTTCTTTATTATTTGGTCCAAGTTATAAATTTCAACAACTTTTTTTTTTTTTTAATAAAATTTTAGTTTTATATTGAAATAAATTAATATGGTGGCACAATTATATTTTTGTCTACAAAACTAATTTCAAACATTTAAGCATATGCCTTCAGACCCAACATTTTTAAGATCATGAGAAACATTTCAGTCAGGTGTTTCAAAACTTTTGACCGGTAGTGTAGTTTGGGGCGAAAAGTGCAAATCAATCCCAGAACAACAGCAAAAGACCTTGTGAAGATGCTGGAGGAAACAGGTAGAAAAGTATCTATATCCACAGTAAAACAAGTCCTATACTGACATAACCTGAAAGGCTGCTCAGCAAGGAAGAAGTCACTGCTCCAAAACCACCATAGAAAAGTCAGACTACAGTTTGCAAGTGCACATGGGGACAAAGATATTACTTTTTGGAGAAATGTCCTCTGGTCTGATAAAACTGTTTGGCCATAATGACCATTGTTATGTTTGGAGGAAAAAAGGTGTGGCTTGCAAGCCGAAGAACACCATCCCAACCATGAAGCATGGGGGTGGCAGCATCATGTTATGGGGGTGCTTTGCTGCAGGAGGGACTGGTGCACTTCACAAAATAGATGGCATCATGTGGAAGGAAAATTAAGTGGATATATTGAAGCAACATCTCAAGACATCAGCCAGGAAGTTAAAGCTCGGTCATCAAATGGGTCTTCCAAATGGACAATGACCCCAATCATACCTCCAAAGTTGTGGCAAAATGGCTTAAGGACAATGTATTGGAGTGGCCATCACAAAGCCCTGACCTCAGGCTGATAGAAAATTTGTGGGCAGAACTGAAAAAGCGTGTGCGTGCAAGGAGGCCTACAAACCTGACTCAGTTACACCAGTTCTGTCTGGAGGAATGGGCCAAAATTCTAGTGACTTATTGTGAGAAGCTTTTGGAAGACTACCCAAAATATTTGACCCAAGTTAAACAATTTAAAGGCAATGCAACCAAATACTAACAAAGTGTATGTAAACTTCTGACCCACTGGGAATGTGATGAAAGAAATAAAAGCTGAAATAAATCATTCTCTCTACTATTATTCTGACATTTCACATTCTTTAAATAAAGTAGTGATCCTAACTGACATAAGACAGGGAATGTTTTCTACAATTAAATGTCAGGAATTGTTAAAATTGAGTTTAAATGTATTTGGCTAAGTTGTATGTAAACTTCTGACTTAAATTGTATATCTGTACCCATCACAGTAAGGAAAGACTATGAAAATTTTTAACATGCAATAAATCAGTTTTAAAAACTATGAGTCGATTAATCGGTTAACAATATTTTCCACCAGTTCAGATATCTATATTGGCAAAATCTAGCTATTGGTCAACCTCTAATGTAAGGCAAGTTTATAGTGGGGTTTTATTGCATATTTTTTATTTTATTTTAGTAATTATTAATTTGTTATTATGAATAGTAATTTGGTAATTAAATTAGGTAATTTCTGGCCAATAAGAATAAAAACAGAAGGGCACAAATACTGACTGTTTGCCAACAGGTTTCTGTAACACTCATGTCTGTCACTGATCTGACAGATAGTCCCCTCGCAAAAGCCAGTGTTTCTATGTTGAGTTGGTTGGGATGCTCAATCAAATGTGGCAGTGTTTTATTTGCATGGCACAGAGCCACAGTGTTCAGGAAATCAACCACAAATGGCTTAATTGTAGCTGTTTCTGCATTTTAAGCTGAGATTGGAGAAAGTATTTTAACATTTTTTTATTTTTTTTTATTTGCACCTATACAATAAATAAACTAAATAAGTGAAGGACAGTATATTCACACTTTGGCACTCAGCCCTGTTACTGACGCCTCATGTGAGAACATGTTTACATGATTCAGATGATTTCTGCTTCTGTGTTAAAGGAACATTGCTTTGAAGACCATACTCTGAAGGAGAATGTGAGTCTGCTAGGATAATGTTTACTCTTCTCAGCACTCAGCCATGCATACAGGCCCTGCTGTGGACATGTGACTGCAATGGAATACAATACAGGTCAAAATGACACTCTGAGTAACTACAGAACACTAAGCCTTCACAGGGAACTTATTAGCTGCAGTTTATGGCCGTAACACAAGAGTGTAAACAGAGAATAACTTTTGTATTATGTGACAAATGGTTCAATGTTAAGCATGAAACTTCACCTGAGATTATAATAAAGTGTTTCATGGGTTTTTTTCACTTTCAGGAAATGTCCAGAGAGAAAGTTGAGCTTATTTTCTTTTAAAGTTATGTGTTCAGTCAGCAGAACAGACAGTGTCCACTGAGACTCTCATGGCCCTTATGAATAATGCACAGGACGAAAGAGAGCCAGAGTGGAAACGAGATGGCGCATTTATCACGCAATACAGGACAATACCTCACTCTCTCATTTAAAACACAAGAGTGGGTGAAAATACTGCTCTGTTATTCTTAAAATCCCAAATAATGTGAATGACATCCAATTTATGACAGTAATGCATCAGTAAAAGCACTGAAATTGGACAATTATATATTTGTTACCAGTTTTCATTAATTTAACTGGTAAAAATATTTGTCCTAACAATTTCAAATTCTTTGCAATTGGTAGCAGTTGCATGTTAAATGTATTTGGTAGCTGTATGTTCTCTGCCCAGTATTTAGCTAGCTTGTTCTTAATCTACTCTGCAAACATTGTATTATTTATTGTTTATTTCTATTCATTTATCTTCTGATGTAATTTATTGTATTATTTATTTTTTATTTATTCCTAATGGTTCCCTTCTGTCCTTCAAGAGGACACTGTCCTCTTGCCAGGCCGCTATTGCATATATAAACTAATTTTTTTGGAATTTGAAAAAGTTGGCTATATTGCAGGAAAAAATAAATAAAAATCAACACTGACATTGTCAAATAAAACTGACAAGCTTGGAAAACAACTCTTACCAAGTGAAATTGTTGAAGTATCGAAAACTCACAACTGTCCTATATACAATCTAAGGTCAAAACTAGTGTCTTATCTCTCAGAAGTCTGACAAATTAAAAATTTCACAGACCTACAAACAAAACTTTTCAAATAACTATTGCTATCACACTTGCAAGCAAAGAATCAACTTTTTGTTGTTTTTGTTTTAGGTTACTATTTAAAACCTTGGAATAACAGATCACAGCAGTGCTTCTAAAACTTCTAATAAGGATGACCAATATGTCTCAATCTACATTTACATCTCTTAACTTTTCTGCATTCTGGAACCCATTAGTAGTGAGAAGTTACCATGGCAATGCTGGAGTCATGGGAAGTCTCTCTTGTTGGCCAGTGTTCCTTAGTAGTTTACTGCCTGTCAAAGCAGACCCACAAGGCTAAAGTCACCTAGCAGACAACCATCACAGCACAGCAGGGACATGGTGTCATACAGACGAGTCTGTTTACGAGGTAGGTAACTGTCTCTGTCCAAGCTAAAATTAAGATTGCATGTTGAGAACTCATGTTTAGTATGAGGTTAAGATCTGTATTCTATAGACACAGCAATGAAGGTAATATATCATAAACTATTTGGGCTTGAACTCGAAATAACTTCAAATCACTCAAGTCATCAGTGGGCTTGCCAATTAAAAAAGAAATAAAAAATCAGAAAAATAAAAATGAACAGCCATTTCTTTTTCAAAATTTGCAACTCTGGTCCACACAGTCTAAGGATAATTACACTAGTATTCCTGGAACAAACAGAACAATCCATCTTGTCTTGATAAAGACAAGTGGTCATACCACTGTCCTCCTGGTGAACTTACAGGCCAGAAAGCCATTAACAAGTCTTAAAGGATTGTGAGGAATTTGACATGGAACTTGCAAAAGTGGCACTGGATGTTACATACAAATGTGAATTCTACAGTTATTCAAATCAATGCAATAATGAATAGGGTGTGGTTGAGATGACTTTTTCAATAAATCATGTTTGGGAAATATTGTCAGATTTACTCAAACGCTCTATTGAGCTTCTCACAGTCCTTAAAAAATACAAAAAATAATTCACCACAGTTGTGTTATACAAATATTAATTGGTGACACTTTACAATAAAGTTACATTTGTAAACATTAGTGAACTACATTTGTTAGCATGAATAACAACGAACAATATTTTTTACAGAATTTGTTAATCTTGGTTAATGTTAATTTCAAGTTAACTAATTAGAAGTTAACAATATATGTTAACATTACTTAATCATGTATGAACAAACATGAACTAACATTGAACAATTGTATTTTTATTAATAAAAAATAACCAAGATTAATAAAATGCTGTTACAAAAAATGTTAATAGTTAGTTTATGATCTATAATGCAAGTGTTACTTATTATTAAATGCCTCATTGTTAAAGTGGTATTACTTTATAATTATAATATTCATTTTTAACATTATTAAACAATATTACACTAAACAATTATCTGTAAACACACTACAAAAGGTCCATTCAAATAATTCGAAATGTCATGAAACTTTGATTCATATTTGGGTCTTAAGATGTCATTTAAACCTGCAAATAAGCAGTTTTAACTAATCAAATATAATTTATATAATATCACTAATATACTTTGTGACATTGACCATGTCAACTCCTGTGTACCAAAGGTCAGATTTCTTTGTCTCCACTGAAGAACACAAGATGATCTTTGGAACTTTCTCAGATCATGCTGGGATAACATGAATCATCAGGATTTGCCCAAACCTGTGGAGTCCATGCCAGCTCCAGTGCATGCTGTCATTGAAGCAAAAGAAAGGCATACAAAGTGGCAAAACAATCTCACATTTACAGTATATAAAATAGAGAAAATGGTATTTAATTTGAACAAAGCACAATAGAAGCATTTCCACATGAGGCCTCAGAATTGGACCCAACTGTATAATATTTATGTATGACTTATTGATAGAAGTTATCATAACGTGATCCCAAAACAGTTTTCTGACTGGTCTCCTTGACAACAGCACCTATTTCACTGAGGCCAAAACATACAAAGTTCAGCCTACCTTATGAAGCTGGTTTTGCCAGTGGAATACTGTCCCACCAGAAGAACCATGGGCTTATTGTCAAAGTCTGCATCCTCCAAGGCGGGTGAGTGAAACTCATGGAATTTGTAGTATTCCTCCAGTGGAAGCAGTTTGGTTTTGTAGAGCTTCTTGAGTCCTTCACTGACAGTCTGGAAGACTTCTGGATCCTTCTTCCTTCTGTCATCGGTACCCAACCAGCTGAACATGATGCTTATCGAGTGTAGGCAACCTTATGTGATATTTCTGTTTTTTATTCAGAAATGCACAAATGAATTGGAGAGCTGTAATGAATTTGGATGAATGACGCTGGAGATGCTCGTCCGAAAATGTATTTTGCTGTATTTTAAAGTCCAAACATTAAACTGACATTCTTCATTGAGAAGGCTCCCGCGTCTCTAGGCCATTAACGAGACAAAATGCACAGAAGAATAGAGCATAACTACAAAATATGATAAATTACAGAATATTCTGTTTATGGTATAATCAAAAACATGGCCAAAACAGTCGAAATTTCATTCAGGCTTTGTTGTTGAAATAAAACCGCGCGCCGCTACACAACGCAATGTATCCTTTTGTATTGTGTAGCGAACACAAGTGATACAATGAGACTGTTTTTAAGAGAAAAGAAAAAAAGCACCAAATCATCCAGTAGAGCAGATTCTCCCAAGATGACAAGCTTCCACGGGCTTCCCACTGCAGCAGATTTAAATGCCAGTGCGCTGGAGAAACCCGACACTGGTGGAAATGCCCCACTGATGGCAAAGCCCCACCCAGAACTCGAGAACTCAAGTCCGTGAAGGCAGCGCCATTGTGGCGAATGGTGAGGATTGGTACTGCCGCTCCTCCGCTCCTTTCCTCCAGAGGTATGTCGTTGAGATTTTTATTTACATTATAGTGACTGATAAAACAAAAACAGAATATTTTTTTTTTTTTTAAATTTTAATATTATATACACACACACACTGGCAGCCAAAGTTTTGGAATAATGTACAGATTTTGCTCTTATGGAAAGAAATTGGTACTTTTATTCATCAAAGTGTCATTCAACTGATCACAATGTATAGTCAGGACATGAAAAATTAATTAAAAATTACTATTACAATTTGGAAAAATAAAGTTCAGAACTTTTTTAACTATTTCAAAGAGTTCTCATCAAAACATTCTCCACGTGCAGCAATGATAGCTTTGCAGATCCTTGGCATTCTAGCTGTCAGTTTGTCCAGATACTCAGGTGACATTTCACCCCACGCTTCCTGTAGCACTTGCCATAGATGTGGCTGACTTGTCGGGCACTTCTCACACACTTTACAGTCTAGCTGATCCCACAAATGCTCAATGGGGTTAAGATCCATAACACCTTTTTCCAATTATCTGTTGTTCAATGTCTGTGTTTCTTTGCCCACTCTAACCTTTTCTTTTTGTTTTTCTGTTTCAAAAGTGGCTTTTTCTTTGCAATTCTTCCCATAAGGCCTGCACCCTTGAGTCTTCTCTTTACTGTTGCACATGAAACTGGTGTTGAGCGAGTAGAATTCAATGAAGCTGTCAGCTGATGACATGTCTATTTCTCAAACTAGCGACTCTGATGTACTTATCCTCTTGTTTAGTTGTACATCGGGCCTTCCACATCTCTTTCTGTCCTTGTTAGAGCCAGTTGTACTTACATATATATATATAAGCAATAGCACATGAGCAAGAGTGTGATATGGCCCTGTATCAGCACTGCTGTGATTCGGCCACGGGCCGAGTGCCGTAGGTGATCACAGCAGTGCTGATTTAGGGCCACATAGCATGACTGCAAGTGTGCTATTGCTTACAACAGTTCAATGAACAAGTATATATATATATATATATATAAACAATATCAAAAAAGCCACATGTCTGATGAAGGTCTGACACAATTTTGAAGTCGATATGACCAAAACTCTTTGTTCCATAATGATTTATGTAAGTGTACTTCCAAAAAAAGGCCACTTGGGGGTGCCAATAGACCACTTGTAGTTACTCCATAAACCAATGATCAAAGTGGTTCAAAACACACAATTTGTTTATATTTCAATGTAAAAAATACCACACAAACCATAATATACATGAGTATATAATTTTTTTATTATTATTTGGGAATTATTATAATGCATTCCATATATATTTATGCATTTTAAAACAATGTTTATAAAACTTTGCAATTTAAAATGTTGCAATGGAAATAAACTTTTACGTACAATAAAGATGCTTCTGTTCATTTTTTTCCCAGACAAATATAAATTGACTTAGCCATTTTTCAGAGCTTTTGCTCCACCGTTCATCCAGGGTCTTTAGCCACTGCCTCAAGCCGGGGAAAGCGAGGCTCCATCAGTCCATCGAGGCTTCGATCACCATCAGTGAAGCCTGGAGCACACCTGCTCCCAATGCAAACTGAACGAAAATCAGTGGAAAACTCACGGTGAGCGAAGCCGCGGAGGGTGGCTCATCTTGGCTTGAATGACATGCAAGAGCCCCCTGGATGTGCAGTTGAACAGGGAGTTTGATGAAAAAATTTTGAAGTCGATATGACCAAAACTCTTTGTTCCATAATGATTTATGTAAGTGTACTTCCAAAAAAAGGCCACTTGGGGGTGCCAATAGACCACTTGTAGTTACTCCATAAACCAATGATCAAAGTGGTTCAAAACACACAATTTGTTTATATTTCAATGTAAAAAATACCACACAAACCATAATATACATGAGTATATAATTTTTTTATTATTATTTGGGAATTATTATAATGCATTCCATATATATTTATGCATTTTAAAACAATGTTTATAAAACTTTGCAATTTAAAATGTTGCAATGGAAATAAACTTTTACGTACAATAAAGATGCTTCTGTTCATTTTTTTCCCAGACAAATATAAATTGACTTAGCCATTTTTCAGAGCTTTTGCTCCACCGTTCATCCAGGGTCTTTAGCCACTGCCTCAAGCCGGGGAAAGCGAGGCTCCATCAGTCCATCGAGGCTTCGATCACCATCAGTGAAGCCTGGAGCACACCTGCTCCCAATGCAAACTGAACGAAAATCAGTGGAAAACTCACGGTGAGCGAAGCCGCGGAGGGTGGCTCATCTTGGCTTGAATGACATGCAAGAGCCCCCTGGATGTGCAGTTGAACAGGGAGTTTGATGAAAAAATGCAGTCAGGAGGAGTGGTTTCTCCAGGCCCTCGGTGATGATGACTGAAGCCGAGGAGAGTGGTTCCCCTCGGGCCAGCTTTATCCAGAGACAAACATGGATGACACAAATCTTTACACCACTCGTGTCGACTGTCCTGTTTGGCTATTTTGTGTGACTACCCAATCACATCTGCACACAAAATTTTGAGGCAGGGCTCATTTTTTTCATAAGACCCTCCCAAATATCATGTTTGGGTGTTTTGCTACTGAAACACTACACAGAGTGCAAGATTGACCAAAGACAGATTGTCCACTATTTCTTCATATTTGTACATTTGTGGATGAAAATCTCTAATGGATTTTATTTATTGGACTCTTGCAATGAAAAGCATACCATTTGGAGGATTGCGCTCATCTGTGTTTGGCTTTAAGACAATAAAGGTCAGAACTTCCGGTTTCATTTTCCATGTTTTGATTTTCACTCTTGACATGTTTAATAAAATCTTATTGTTGTAACTTGGCGATCGTCAAAATCTCTTTAAAATATCAAAACTTGAGACCAAGATCATTCAAATTATATATTGGATGTCAATATTAGTTTACAATTTCACAGTTTAAACGTGCATTAAACATAAATTATATGAAAATAAATACGCAGGTGGGTCATTTTTGACCCACCCGTCGTTAAGAGGTTAACATTGTCTTTGTGATTGTTTTTGAGTTGCCACAGTATGCAATAGACTGGCATGTCTTAAGGTCAATATTAAGTCAAATATGGCAAAAAAGAAACCAAAAAACTGAAGATTTCATCCAAAGGTGTACACTACAGTCTTCAAAGACAAAGGAAAACTGGCTCTAATAAGGACAGAAAGAGATGTGGAAGGCCAGATGTACAACTAAACAAGAGGATAAGTACACCAGAGTCTCTAGTTTGAGAAATAGACACCTCACATGTCCTCAGCTGACAGCTTCATTGAATTCTACCCACTTAACCCTCAGGGGTCGATGGACGCGCCAGCGCGTCCTGCTGCATTTTTTCCTCATAACAGCAGAAACAACTTAAAACACTCCATCATTTTTGGGCATACAGATAAGTGTAAGACATCATTATAAACTATAAAGGGTCTACTTTTATTTGTATACACTCACAATAACAACAAAACCTTGTGCTTTTGTAAAATAAAGAAAATAAACAGGGTGCACTTTCAGCCGTCTCTGTCTCCGCAAGCATCTTTCTGAAACACGTCACAAAAATGAACTGAAACTCCGCTAATACTTATCAGACAAACATGTAACATATGTCTAAAGAAAGCTTAAAATGACTACTTTTAAATAAAATAATTCAAATTTAAAACAAATATTGTCCTGCAATGTAATCTGTATGAAACAAAGTGATGTACAGTTTCTCCTGGCTCAGCTAATTATCTCTAATGTGATCACACCCACCAGTAGAGTGTGCTATTCATACGGTAATGTGCTGAGGCGATCAATGCAAATGGTAAATGCCCCGAGGCAAGTTTTATATATATATATATATATATATATATATATATATGTATATGTATATTTTTTATATTGCAATTTATTCCTGATATGTAAAGCTGAATTTTCAGCATCATTACTCCAGTCTTCAGTGTCACATGATCCTTCAGAAATCATTCTAATATTCTGATTTGCTGTAATATCTGATATAGGGCATATACACAATATATTATATTTTTTCAGGATTCTTTGATGAATAGAAAGTTCAAAATAACAGCATTTATCTGAAATAGAAAGCTTTTGTAACATTATACATTACTGTTCAAAAGTTTGGGTTCAGTAAGAATTTTATTTTTTTGTTTATTTTATTTTTTTGGAAATAAATTAATACTTTTATTCAGCAAGGATGCATTATATTGATCAAAAGTGATAGTAAAGACATTTATAATGTTACAAAAGCTTTCTATTTCAGATAAATGCTGTTATTTTGAACTTTCTGTTCATCAAAGTATCCTGAATTTTTATATATATTTATTGTGTATATGCCCTATATTAGATATTACATTTTATTCTGTTCCCAGGGGAGGGGTTTTTGTCTCCTCAGATGTGAATTACATCAATATTCATTATCATTCACGCCTCCTCGTATATGGCCTTTCTAACACTAAAAGTGTCTTACAAAAGTTAAATGACTATATTGTTTTTTATGAATGAGTTATCAGGATGGTTTTCACATCATTTTGTAGCACAAAATCTAGGCTACAAGATCCAGTTCTCAAAAGTCTTGTGAACAAATGTTTAGTATGTGTTAAATGGCCTTATTTCAGTGATTTAAAATTTTAGTTTTTTCAAAAACCACACATAAACGTTATTTTCTCAAAAATACAAACATGTACATACATGTTGCTCACATATTATTGTAGCCCAGTTTGTGCTAAATACAGAGTTATCAGACTTTAGCGATTAATATGTTTTTATGCAACTGAAAAAAGCACAAATGTCAAGGCATGTCAAAACTTCTCCAGGGCCCAAAACACCCTCAGACACCAGAGGGTTTCATGTACAACAGTAAAGAGAAGACTCAGGCCTTATGGGAAGAATTGCAAAGAAAAAGCCACTTTTGAAACAGAAAAACAAAAATAAAAGGTTAGAGTCGGCAAAGAAACACAGACATTGGACAACAGATAATTGGAAAAGAGTGTTATGGATCTTAACCCCATTGAGCTTTTGTGGGATCAGCTAGACTGTAAAGTGTGTGAGAAGTGCCCGACAAGACTATGGCAAGTGCTACAGGAAGCGTGGGGTGAAATGTCACCTGAGTATCTGGACAAAATGACAGCTAGAATGCCAAGGATCTGCAAAGCTGTCATTGCTGCATGTGGAGAATTTTTTGATGAGAACACTTTGAAGTAATTTAAGAAGTTCTGAATTTTTTTTTCAAATTGTAATAGTAATTTATCATGTTATTAATGTCCTGACTATACATTTTGATCAGTTGAATGACACTTTGATGAATAAAAGTACCAATTTCTTTCCATAAGAGAAAAATCTGTAAATTTTTCCAAACTTTTGGCTGCCAGTATCAGGGATATAAGCAGTGCTTACCTTACCTAACAGAAGAGTGAAAAGAAAAATGACACTATGAAATATTTAAATACAATTGTTAATATAAACTACTATTTTTGTTCGAATTCATCATCTTTCAGCTCAGTTGAGCAGCACAGACAGTTATTCATCTATTCGCTTTGTGCCACCCTCAGGTGTAAGCACTTTATGTTATGCTTTCTCTTACTTTAATTCAAAGCATTGTTTACGCAAGTATAAACACCATGGGACCATGCAGCCATCATACTGCTCAGGAAGGAGACGCATTCTGTCTCCTAGAGATGAATGTAGTTTGGTGCGAAAAGTGCAAATCAATCCCAGAACAACAGCATAGGACCTTGTGAAGATGCTGGAGGAAACAGGTAGAAAAGTATCTATATCCACAGTAAAAACAAGCCCTATATCAACATAATCTGAAAGGCTGCTCAGCAAGGAAGAATCCACTGCTCCAAAACTGACATAAAAAAGCCAGACTACAGTTTGCAAGTGCACATGGGGACAAAGATCTTACTTTTTGGAGAAATGTCCTCTGGTCTGATGAAACTAAAATTGAACTGTTTGGCCATAATGACCATCGTTATGTTTGGAGGAAAAAGGGTGAGGCTTGCAAGCCAAAGAACACCATCCCAACCGTGAAACATGGGGGTGGCAGCATCATGTTGTGGGGGTGCTTTGCTGCAGGAGGGACTGGTACACTTCACAAAATAGATGGCATCATGAGGAAGGAAAATTATGTGGATTATGTGAAGCAACATCTCAAGACATCAGCCAGGAAGTTAAAGCTTGGTCGCAAATGGGTCTTCCAAATGGACAATGGCCCCAAGCATACTTCCAAAGTTGTAGCAAAATGGCTTAAGGACAACAAAGTCAAGGTATTGGAGTGGCCATCACAAAGCCCTGACCTATATCCGATAGAGAATTTGTGGGCAGAACTGAAAAAGCGTGTGTGAGCAAGGAGGCCTACAAACCTGACTCAGTTACACCAGTTCTGTCTGGAGGAAGGGGCCAAAATTCCAGCAACTTATTGTGAGAAGCTTGTGGAAGTCTACCCAAAAAGTTTGACCCAAGTAAAACAAAAGGCATTGCTGCCAAATACTAACAAAGTATATGTAAACTTCTGACCCATCCGGAATGTGATGAAAGAAATAAAATATTTAAAAAATAATTCTCTCTACTATTATTCTGACATTTCACATTCTTAAAATAATGATCCTAACTGACCTAAGACAGGGAATGTTTTCTATGATTAAATGTCAGGAATTGTGAAAAACTGAGATTAAATGTATTTGGCTAAGGTGTATGTAAACTTCTGACTTCAACTGAATAGATATTCTGTATATATATATATATATATATATATATATATATATATATATATATATATATATATATATATATATGCTGTATATATTAATTCAACATATAATGTAATGTGTTATAAAAAGTATTAATACAAGTATTAAGAATAATGTGTAAAAAAAAAAAAAAGCAACAATCTATGGGATAGGCTTATATCTCTCATTCACACATGAATAAGAGATTGAAAAATACAACAACAAAAAAAACCTAAAAGTATTTTATTCTTAACATGATAATGGTAATAATAATTAAAAAAAATATTAATAAAAAAATACTTATTTACATAAAATATTATATCAATGCATAAATAGTAATAATAATACGATTATATTAATAATTACGTCAAATTATTACACTATTATGTTACGTGTTATAAATTATTAATAGGATTATTAAGAGCAATATGTTAATACATGAAAAAATCTATTGTATTTATTCACAGACAGTATTAAGTAAACCCACTGTGAATGAAAATGACAGCAAGTATTTGATTGCCTATTAATGATTACTGTATTACTCCACCTAGTGGAAATATTGTGTAGAACAACAAACCCAAACAAAGACAGGAGTGTGTGCGCAGTCTAGGGTTGACTTTAAAACTGTGCCTGTAAAGCTTATCATTCTTCCAGATCCATGTCATCACATACAAACATGTGAAATTTAGTCACTACAGCTAAATTTATGTTGTTGCTTGATATTTCACCACTCATCCAAGTGGCTTCTTTTTGTTGCAATAAAAACTTACTGTAGCCTATATGGTTTCAAAGAACATTGCTGGAAAAATAAGAATGCCACTTTGCACTACTGTTTCTGCTCCACAACTTTGTAATTATTAGGCTATGTTGCTACGACTATATTATTACATTATTACCACAAATAACTAGTACTTGTAAGAACAATATATATTTTTTTGCTCTGCAGTGCACTGCTGCTGCAAAGTTGCACAATCACTTATCACTTTTCACTTGTCAGTTTGTTTCTAAGCACTAGCTTCAGATGCATTACTCGTAATGTATAGGCCTACTACTGTATGTGTACAATATGGAGAAATAGCACTGCTCACAGTCTTTATAGTTGTCCTGTCTTAAAGTTGCACTCCAGACCCAGTGAAACATAATTAGTGGTAATTGCTTTAGCAAAGCATCACTATTATCTCAATTCTGTCAATTCAGTTATAATTATCTTAATTATTATTGTCTCAAAGTAGAAGTACGCCATTACTTTTATGAGTGATTGGGCGAATGATATTCATGTGGCGAATGAAAAATAAGGGCAAAAACGTCCCATAGACATAACATTGACAGGAAATCGTGGGATCATAATGTTGACCAGAATTTGAAGTCCCAAAAGGCATTATAAAAGTAATTCATAAGACTCAAGTGGTTAAATCCATATCTTTTGAAGCGATATGATAGGGGTGGGTGAGAAACAGATCAATATTTAAGTCTTTTTTTTAACTGTATCTTACACTTTCACATTCAGCCACTTACTGGTTGGGGCTGGTCAAAGGTGGAGATTGATAGTAAAAAAGGACTTAAATATTGATCTGTTTCTCACTCACACCTATCATATCGCTTCAGAAGATATAGATTTAACCACTGGAGTCATATGGATTACTTTTATGCTGCCTTTATGTCATTTTTGGACCCTCTGAGTTCTGGCCACCATTCATTTGCATTGTGAGGACCTACAGAGCTGGAATATTCTCCTAAAAGAAGAAAGAAAGTCATACACATCTGAGAAGGCATGAGGGTGAGTAAATTATGAGACAGTTTTCATTTTTGGGTGAACTATCCCTTTAAGGATCACACTACCAACTGCCTAGCCACACTCTTGCAACCATTCAGTGTAACCTAGCAACCATATAACAATATGCCCCAGTCATATATCAGCACTAGAACATGGTAGAGACATGGGAGTTGGCTCTTGTAACTCAGGCTAGCAAGCAGCCTTTAAGTAATCTTACTGGACAATGCCTAGCAACCATCTGGAGCACCCTAGCAACTGAATATTTATACCCATATTTTGAACCAGAACATGGGAGTTGCACCTTAGCTATTGCCTAGCATCCACCTAGCAACACCTTATTAAACACCCAGAACACCCTTGCACCTGCCTAGCAACCACCTCGCAATGCCCTTGCGACCACCCAGAATACCCTAGCAACCGCCTACTAACTGCCAATCAGTGCCCTAGCAACCACCCAGAACACCCTAGCAACTGCCTAGCAACGCCCTAGCAACCACTGAAAACTCCCTAGCAACCACCTAGCAACCACCTAGCAATGTTTTAGTAACCACACCAAACACCCTAGTAACCTCCTAGCAATGCCCTAACGACCACCCAGAACACCCTAGTAACCCTTTAGCAACCATCCAGAACACCCTAGCAACCGCCTAGCAACCACCTAGCAATGCCCTAGCGACCACCCATATTACCCTAGCAAGCTACTAGCAACCAACTAGCGACCAACCAAAACACCCTAGCACCTTCATGGCAACATGCCCCAGCCATATATTGGCACCAGAACATCATGCAGACAGGGGGATGGGCTCTTTCAACTTAGGGCAGTTGGTGGGACTCCTTGTGGTTAGGAGTTTTGCCATGGCAAGCACCACCCACATTTTCTTGAGGAAATTTACTTATAGTATCTAGTTTTGTTCTGCTCTATACATTAAACTTGACTTGATTTGCAGAAAGTTTGTCACATTTCATGCATAATGAGATTTTAAACATGAATAACTTTAGATTATTTGGAATGAACAACAACTGGTAAATGAACAACAACTTGTAAATGAGAATCCAAGATGTTTTTATTAAAACAAAATTAAAAAAATGTAAAAATTTTAAAAATGAAATTAATGTTAATTTGTGCCAGGCTGCAGAAATATATTTTAAAATCTAAAATAAATTATTTTCACACAGTTGAATGCTTTTTACATTCATGACTTAGTGACTACATTAAGTACAAGAGCACAGCACCACCAGATTAATCCAGTAGATGGCGTACAAAATCAAACATTAATTTAGGGTTTTCTGAATTTAAAGGGATAGTTCCCCCCAAAATGTAAATTCTCTCAACATTCACTCACCCTCATGCCATCCCAGATGTGTATGATTTCCTTTCTTCTGCTGAACACAAACAAAGATTTTTATTTACTAAAAAGTCTCCTCCCTACTCAGCAGATGTCAACATGCACGAAGAATGTGAATCGCCAAAAACAAAAGAAGAATGTGAAAGTGAAAGAGGAAATTTATAGTAAAAAAAAATAAATAAATAACTTAAATATTGACCTTTTTCTCACCCACATCTATCATATTGCTTCTGAAGACATGGATTTAACCACTGGAGTCTTATGGATTATTTTTATGCTTGCCTGCATGTGCTTTTTGGACCTTCAAAGTTATGGCACCCAATCACTTGCATTGAATGGACCTGCAGAGCTGTAATATTCTTCTAAAAATCTTTTGTGTGTGTGTGTGTGTGTTCTGCAGAAGAAAGAAATTCATACACATCTGGGATGGCATGAGGGTGAGTAAATGATGAGAGGGGTAAACTATTCCTTTAAGGGGTTTCTTGCAACTGGGACCCGAAGCACAGCGAAGTACTGTACACTTTCCTTTCAGAACTGAAGGATTTCTTTATGAAGAATGGTGTCATAATATCTAACATACATTATCAAGAAGACTTGATATGCTTCAGAAAACCTTAAGGTGCAAGTGCAGCTTAGAAAGATAAAAATGTTAAAACTATATTTTAACACATTTTAAGAATCAATTCTATGGGGGCCTGGGTAGCTCATCAAGTAAAGACGCTGACTACCACAACTGGAGTCACAAGTTTGAATCTTGCTGTAAAAAGAGTAAAGTCAGAAAGTGTAAATTTATTGACAGCTGAATGGGTCATGGACTTTTATTTCATTCAGGAGGCTGGAGTTCCTGTCTTATTTGTAGCCAGAACTTATTGACATTTTATTTTCGGTTTTCAGTCAAAATTTGGTTAGTTTTAGATACTAGACCCTTTCACAATTTCAACCATGTGTTAGAAAGTCTTTCTGCTAGAAAGTCCTGAAGGCAAACTGATGTGCTATTGTTACATCTGGTATATACATAGTCACAGGTGACATTGCGAATTATACATCTTCAGCAGAGCTGTAATTTTACTAAATAATATACAGTAATTAAAATGAGCCCACCATTACTAGCAACAACTTTAAAGATGAACACATAAATTCAATAATTATAATCCAGTAATATATAATTCTGAACTTTTACTCTTGATGTTTTAAGTATATGATGCTAATACTTTTGTACTTTTACTTAAAGGGATATTTCACCCAAACAAGAAGATTCTGTCATCATTTACTCCTATTCATGTTAGCTGCTTTTTTTCCAATTTAGAGGAGAAAGATTGCAAAAGAAAGGGACTGCTGATTTTTTTTTCTTCAGTTATTTCAAGTTGCACTTAGAGAAAGCCAGAAGTCAATGAGAATACACTTCAAAAGACCACAAAGAGACCACATAGATTCCAAGGGTGGTCTTGCGCATAAATGTTAGGGCTTCATCGTGGGAAACATCCTAAAAAAAAAGGTCAAATACAAAAAGAAAATTAACAACAGACCAGGGGTGAAAGGGGGAGTTTGTTTTAGGGAAACATACAATTTTAATTTAAATAACTTACCATGTACTCCTTCACGAGTTTTGAGGGGTCTTCATTCAGGTAAGCAGCAAGTGTTCTCTAGACGCATTCACGGTTTCTTTTCAATGGTGGCATTCTGGAAATGTGACAAATGAGCAGTGTTCAGCAGAATTCACACACAAGTTAGCATTTTGATTTTCAGACTTATTCCTGTACCTCTAACACTTTCTTTAAATAGCATCACACAGAATATCCCACTGCGTTATTTCTACAAGAGTCAAGTTTGTCAGTCTATTCATTGGCTGAAATTATTTCTACAACAGCATCTGTGAGGGCCCCAAAATACCAGGAACCAGTACAAGAAAACAGACAAATGGTCCTAAACCAGAAGCTTTGCTACAGGAAAGCTACAAAATAATCTTGGATGTCACAGTTGTTCCTACTGCATGAATGACAACTCTGATGCTTCTGAGAAATGCGGTAAAGTTACGAACAAGCCCTGAAATTAAAACGGTATGAATCATGTGCATATTAACATTCCAGAGCATATAAACCAAGGTTTAAAGGGATAGTTCACCCAAAAATGAAAAGTTCAGTCATTATTTACTCAACCTCATGTTGTTCAAACCCCTTATGTTTATTTTCTTTCTGAACACAAAAGGTTAATTTTGGCCAGTTTGTCCTGCTGGTTTCTCTGTCCATACAATGACAGTCAGTGGTGCCCGTATCTTCTGAAGCTTCAAAAGCATCATCAAATAATTCCATGTGACTCCTTCTGTATAATCTGAGTGTTATGAAGTCATATGATTGGATTTGGTGAGAAACAAACAGAACACACTTCTGTGCCCCTGTTCCTCCTTTATTTTTGGAAATTCTGAGGAACTGGGTTGAGAAATTATCAAGCTGACCCATATATTTGGACACCAAAGGGGTTGCTGTAATTGTACTGAATTCCACAGATACCTAATACAATTTTAAAATGACAAATCAAATTGGTTGTTGGTAAATTTGTTACAATATTGTCATATACCACAGTATTTCTTTACCAGCACTTACACACAGATGAAATACAAAACTGTTACAGATGAACAGACCTGAATTACATCCAAAGGACTTCAATTCAGAATTTGGATTTACATACAACAACCATCACAGCTGACATTACATCACAAAGACTTCCCTCTTGCTCAGTAAAGAGTGCTGGCAATCTGTTCTTAAATTCCATGAGGAAAGGCAGACCTCACGCTTCCTGTGTGCAAATGCAGACTAGTAAAATTATGAATGATCTAACCTACAAGTTTAGTAAGCAAGATGCCATCTTATTCAAGAGTCCAATGTATTTATTGCTATATGTGTAGTTAGAGATGCCAAATAAAAATGCTCAACGTCATTATTAATATGCACTATTGCCACTTGTTGGGAAATAACTACATAAAAGCAATAGCCTATAACAAATAAATCTACTAATGCAAACTTCACACACACAAAACACACTGACGTAGCTACCTGGAGACGACTTTTTTTTTTTTAACCTGGAGAGGCGGTGTGTGTCAGACGTGTTTTAAGGCGACGTACCTGAGACGACGTGTGTGTCAGACATGTTTTAAGGCGACGTACCTGGAGACGGCGTACTTAGTACATGTATAATTTTTTTTATACATTTGTGATATACGCCGCCATTACGTCGCCGCCGGTATATGTTCCTTAAGTGCACTCGCCGTGACGTCGCCTCCGGTCTTACGTCAGCAGTCCCAATCAATCCCATTCAAAACTCGACACAGTCTGATGGCGACAGAAGGGTAGACTTCTCCTTCTTCCGGGAAGCCTTTAAAGTGGCACTATCCACTCGCCATATCCAATTGGCCCAGTTGCTAGGGTGGGTAGAGTCATGCTGGGTTAACCTCCTCGTGGTCGCTATAATGTGGTTCTCGTTCTCGGTGGGGTGTGTGGTGAGTTGTAGAGGACAGCGTGAAGCCTCCACACGAGCTAGGTCTCCGTGGTAACGCACTCAACAAGCCACGTGATAAGATGTACGGATTGACGGTCTCAGACGCGAAGGCAATTGAGATTCGTCCTCTGCCACCCAGATTGAGGCGAGTCACTACGCCACCACGAGGACTTAGAGCCATTGGGATCTGGGCATGCCAAATTGGGGAGAAAAGGGGAGAAGAAAAAAAAAGGGTGTGGGGGAAGTATCAATTCTACAGTAAAATGCTTATGTAAAAATGCATTTGTTTTAAGATTTGTACATTTGTGCAACATGTACAATAACACATGTGGACACTTATTGTCCTTTCAGACTAAGAACTTCTGCACTTCATAAAGCTGTGGATAAATATGTTAATGTTTTATATCAAAGGGAAGCAAAGATATTATATTTTCTCTATCCTCCTCGTTGACAGTGGAAAGTTAGAAAAATGCAAAACACACAAAGAGTGGAATTTGTAACTACATGCTTTCACCACTAGATGTCTCTCTCACTTTCCCAACGGGTTTTGATAGGATATTTCAAAGTTCAATTCAAGCAAAGGCAAAAACATGGATTGCATTATTATCCCGTTCTTGTGAATTAAAGACGGAGTCAGATAATAAATGTAATACTCTGTGAAGCAGCCATCTTTTAGCTAATGGAGAACACAAACAAGTTCCTCTACTTTGTATCTGTGATAAAAGGAACATGGAAGCAAAGAACCATGACACGACTTTCTGAGGAACTGAATTTTTATAATTAAAAGAGAAAGATAATTGAAACTGCTGTTTAATATTCAGGGCCTGTATTGTCTTAGTGTTGTTGTTGTTAGTGGCTGATGAAGCACAACAGATATGAAGACACACTTCTGCTAAGCTCTGTTTTTTTTTATCCATGTGCATAAAGGCCTGAGGCTGCTCATGTTGCTCTCTGAATTACCATTACAAGAGCCAACTGTTGTTCAAAAGTACAGTAATGTGGAAAAGTATTTGTCCCCTTCCTGATTTCATCTATTTTTGTGTATGTTTCATACTAAATTGTTTTAGATCTTGAAATGAGATGGCAACCGGAGTAAACACAAAATACCGTTTTCATATATATATATATATATATATATATATATATATATATATATATATATATATATTTCTATTGAAGAAAAATAATTTTCCAACACCTATATCACCCATGTGAAAAACTAACTGCCCTCTTAAACTTAATAGCTGGTTGTGCCACCTTTAGCAGCAACAACGGCAACCAAATGCTTCCGATAACTGGAAATCAGTCTTTCATAATGCTGTGGTGGAATTTTTGCCCACTCTTCTTTTCAGAACTGCTTTAGTTCAGCCATATTGGAGGGTTTTCGAGCATGAACTGCCCGTTTAAGGACCTGCCACAGCATCTCAGTTGGGTTCAAGTCAGGACTTTGACTAGGCCACTCCAAAACTTGAATTTTGCTTCTTTTGAGCCATTCAGAGGTGGACTTACTCCTATTCTTTGGATCATTGTCTTGCTGCTTAATCCAGTTGTGCTTGAGCTTCAACTCATGGACTGATGACCGAACGTTCTCCTTTAGGATTTTCTGGTAGAGAGCAGAATTCATGTTTCCCTCAATTATTGCAAGTCGCCCTGGCCCTGAAGCAGCAAAGCATCCCCACACCATCACACTACCACCAACATGCTTGACCATAGGTATGATGCTCTTTTTGTAGAATTTTGTGTTTGATTTATGCCAGATGTAATAGGACCCCTGTTTTCCAAACAGTTCCACTTTCAACTCATCAGTCCACAGAACATTCTCCCAAATGCTTTGAGGATCATCAAGGTGTGTTTTTGTAAAATTCAGATAAGCCTTAATGTTCTTCTGGGTTAGCAGTGGTTTTTGCCTCGCCACTCTTCCATTGATGGCATTTTTCGCCAGTGTCTTTCTGATAGTGGAGTCATGAACAGTGACCTTTATTGATACGAGAGAGGCCTGCAGTTCCTTGGATGTTGTCCTTGGCTTTTTTGTGACTTCTTGGATGAGTTGTCGCTGTGCTCTTGGAGGAAATTTGGAAGGTCGGCCACTTCTGGGAAGGTTCACTACTGTGCCAAGTTTTCTCCTTTTGGAGATAATGGCTCTCACTGTGGTTCTTTGGAGTCCCAGAGCCTTTGAAATAGCTTTGAAACCCTTCCCTGACTGATGTATTTCAATCACCTTTTTCCTCATAATTTCTGGAATTTCTTTCGACCTTGGCATAGTGTGCTACTGCGTGAGACCTTTTAGACCAGGCGTTGATTTGATTGAACAAGGCTGGCAGTAATCAGGCCTGGGTGTGTCTATTCCAGCTGAACCACATTATGAATGCTGTTTCATAGATTTGGGGATTTTGTAACTAAGGGGGCAAATATTTTTCACACAGGCCCAGTTGGTATTGAATAACTTTTTGCTTCAAAAAATAACATTATCATTTAAAAAAATATATATTTTTTGTTTACTCAGATTTTGTTTTAATTTTTTAAACAATTTATCATGAGATATGCAATAAAACAGAAGAAATCAGGATGATGCAAATACTTTTTCAAGGCGACTCAACAGAAGTTCACCTAATGGACAATCTCTTACAGCTTTTAAGTTATATCCAAACTTGACACAAACCTTCAGACTGTTCTGAGTTAAGTGTTAACTGACCGGACCTACAGTTTTCCTGGATCGGGCAATCAGTCTCAGACATTTAATTCTACATTTTGTCGCAGTTTCCTGGTGAAATTAACACTAGTGATGCTACAACAACTGTGCGTTTTATTCACTTTCACAAAAATCACGACTACAATGGCTGATTATGACTTTATAAACACTTTTCGCACTATTACTCACTGTTATGTTATGAAATTGAAACACTTTTACTATAGCCCATCATTTGAAAAACTACACATTAGCACGCTTGTATTACAGACTCACCAACATTTACACACCTACTCCAATGTGACTAGCTTCCAAGGTAGCTTACTTCACAGTGTTGGACTTAGAACTCGGAAGACCACAGTTCAACACCAGTCAAGCACGCAAGCTGACATGTGAGATGAGAGTGTCATAGAAGAAACAGGAAATGACATGGTTGCTTTAGAAAATATGCTTTTCATGTCTCATTTTGTTTTTTGACACTTTTGGTTAAGGTTAGGCAATGGTTAAGGGTAAGGATGTCTGTTTTGTGTCTAGCTTTCATTTGATTTAAGATCACATTTGGTTAGGTTTATAGTTTTAGGTAAGGGATGTACATTTTACTCATTAAAACCTCCATCTAATATTCACCTTTAAAATCTTGTCTTAATGAGAAAATCTTTCACTCACTTTTGGCGCCCCCCGCTGGACATTTCAGTGGGAAACTGCAGCCAAACGTGTAATAAGGCATGCAGTTTTGTTTAGCAAAATTGTTGCCACGGTCACGTAATGTTTATAAGACCAGACTGCCCATAGACTTAAAGCCACAGAAATTACATAGGCCTGCTTTAGTGTTAATTTAACAGGTACATGCAGTGTATCAAAGCTACACAATTAACAAACACTAATAACATCCGCATACTAGTGGTCACTATCTAAAATTTTCCCATAAGAATGATTTTCATTATTATTAATGCAGCCATAAAATTTACAGAATGGAAAGCTGTTGGAATGTAATCAGTCTATCGTGGCTGTAATCACAGGAGGTACAGTATTTAAGTAAATTTTGAGGGAACAATTAAAGTAGACAGTCTCTCAAAGCGGCAGCAAGAGGTGGCTTACCTGGGGAGTACAAAGCGCTATCTGTCTTATCACATTTAAGGACTAAATCTCTGGGGCATCTCACAGTGCTTTGAGTTATAATGTGTCATATATCCTGACAGGTTTACCTGGCATAGCATCTCTGAGCAGCACTGTGTGTGTGTGTGTGTGTGTGTGTGTCTTATTGGTGGAGCTTAAGAGCCACAGATTTTGTAAAGGCTGAATGGATACCTGTGCTAATTTACTTCTGCATTATCTATGTAGTGATATCAATGCATATAGGTTACCAAAGCATAAAAAGTGTAAATCAAGAATCAGTCATCCTGAATTTTTTGCTCTGTGTGATTTTGGTCACACATCTCATTTCTTTAACAGAGCATAATTTAACTGTTCAACATTAAATTAAACAGACATCATATTTTAATGCGCCATCCAAATGTTGATAGGAAAAAGAGAGCTCCTCTTGAGCTGAGGTGTGGGCTGGCAGCTCATACTGAGCATTTAACAGTTTGAGTAGCTCCACGAGGATCCAATTATACACACATATTAAGGCATACAACAAAGTGTTTAATAGCATAAATGCCAAGGCGTATTTTTTCAATCCTGTTAAAATTATGTCTGATGAACTCAGACATTGGGCTTTTTGCTGCTGGCGATGGAAAATCTTGTCTTAAAGACATTAAACACAACACATAGGATAGAAAAGTCACAAAAAGTAGATCTTTTGAATATCTCAATAATTTAGACAAAATTAGATTTAACTGAGAGCATTTAATGAATTTTATTTCATTCTCCTACTTCTCAGAGACCCGAGTAGTCTCATATGTGTCTCCTGTAAAGTTGCATTAGAAATCTAATGTTACAAAATTCCCTAAAATTCCCAAGATACCAAAGTCTGCATTAAAAAGTCAGATTGTATGAACTCAGCTAGAGAATATGAGGGTGTTTCTTCAATTTTGGGCACTTTTAGCATGGTGAACTTTTAAAAAATATAGTCGAGCCACAAGATTTTTCACACTCTCTCTAGTTTTTCAAATTTGCAAACAATGTCCAACAGTGTATGTGCATTACACTGCAGTACAAGAGTTTTATGTCATTTTTTTTCTCGGAAAGTTATGAAAACTGTATTGCCATTATAAGTCTAATTTCATTGCTAATGTTGTATGTATTCTAAATACATACTATTAAATAATATTTTTTACACTTTTTGCATAATTTGGCAAAATCTTGAGTGGAAATTATTGATTTTTCTTTGTTTTCTTTAAACATCAGCATGTTCTTCACTGACACTTTTGTTGACACTTTAAAAAAGTACACTAACTTTTGAAAAAATATATATATTTGGTGTGGTGGAAATGACACATGTAATACATTTTATTTTTTGATTATTAATATACATTTTTGGAATCAATTGTAAATTTACAAAGTTTTCAATGCAGTTTTAATAAGACTGTCATAGAACAAAAAGCAAGAAAACGTTGCAGTCTGTTAGTTTGAATGAAAATCAACCCCTGGTACATGAAATGACCTGAAGTTAAAGAAACAACCATGAACACAAACATTTCTTATCAAATTCTTCCAAGAATTATTAGAGCTATGCTGTCCACATGAATTGTATTGTATATAAACAATAGTCTGAATTATGTCTATTTTTTATCATTCAAAAGGAATTGTTGGAGAAAAATACTGACATCTCCATTATGTTTCCTGAGCAACAATTAGCAATACAAATTTCCCCTGGGAAAGTTACTGTCACTTTCTGCATCACACTGTAAACCTTAGATGGAAACATAAAATGAGTGCACTTTGAATAGTGTGAACAACTGATTAAATAAGATAAAAAGGTGTGATATGCATGTATATACTGTATGTGGATGCGTATGGGTGGGAGTGGTGAGGGAGAAAATGGAGACTGAGTGAGATGTGAAAAATCACCCATTCTGATCACAAATAGTGAGGAAATTAATGGACTTCACTGCAGCTGGGTCAGAACTGCAGGCAGATCAGTGGGTCAATCAAAGGGCACAGCCATCCACTGCACAGCAGAATTAAACCACACTGTAAACGTGTATCAAATATTACTGCTCTGTTCTAATAGCTGAACATTATTGTGCTCATTAAGGTAATTCAGCGTTCCCACAATCTCCAGACTCACTTCCTGTGAAAGTCTGCTGATGCTACGGTGTGTGGCTGTGATTTGCTTCGATTTTCAGCAAAAGACCAATGAAATAACTCTGATTTTATTATGCTACATTCTCTTTTCTCTGTCATTTAGATTGCCACATTGTTCTCTTAATGTTTTTCTTGGGTTGTTGATGAGATTTCAGTTTTACACGAGGTTCCCTTTGTCATTTCTATGTCTTTTAGTGCAATTTCATTTTGCCATCATAGCCTAATAACCTCAGAAATGTCAGATACTTGTTTGAGTGTTTCTGTAGAAAGCATTACTGTAAATTCATATCTTATGCATGGAAATGAGGAGGGGACTCATTTTGAAATCCATTTCAACGGTAAAGCTATAAACCTTACAGTTACCCTTCATGGTCATTTAAAGTCTGATGTGGTACTAATGTCTGCAATAGCACTGCTTTCAAGAACAGTGAAATTAATGAATGATACTTTAATAGCACATCAATTTATCAAACAAAGAACAAGAATTTGTTGCAGTTAAAGGGATAGTTCACCCAAAATGAAAATTCTGTGATAATTTACTCACCTTCATATCGTTCCAAACCTGTTATGGCATCTTCCTTTTGTGGAACACAAAAGGGCACACTGTTAGTATCAGTCACCATTCACTTTCATCTGATCTTTTTTTCCATTCAGTAGGAGCGTATGGTGACTGAGGCTATCATTTTCTGCCTAACACCTCTTATGTTCAGTGGAAGACATTCAGGTTTGCAACAACATGAGGGTCCGTAATGATGTCAGAATTTTCATTTCTGGGTGAACATTCCCTTTAAGAAAGATTAAACACCTGCAAATAACAGAGCAACAGTAATATAACCAAACTCACGGAGGAATACACACACAGATTTTGCATTAAAATATTACCTCTTAATATCAACACAGCTTTTTTTCCCCCAAATATTAAAGTGGTTGCACATTATGCAAATTAGCTTTTGTTTAAGAGAACTCAAGAAGTTTTCTTGGTAAAGAGATCGAGGGTGACATGCTGTCGGTCAGGTGCACTCATGCGCTGTGATTCACTCCGTCAGACACTCACTGGCATTTCTCCACAGACAACTGCATTTAGGGCTGTGTCATTGCTTTGACCGGACTGGGAATTTGGTGCTGCAGCCATGATGGCTGGCATTGTAATTGGGGATGTAGAAGGTGAAGATAAAAAGGATAAGAGGGCTACTGGAAAGAAACCTTAAATACACTGTACAATGCATCTTTCAGTGTACAGAAATTAACTAGTGCTCAAGGCAAAAATGCCATCGAAAGTGAAAAAAAAAAAAAAAACAAACAAACAAAAAGAAAAACACCCCAGGCATTTCATGTGGTTGTAAAAATGTTTTTGTACTGAATGATCTGGCATGCAATATACAGTATTTCATTATATACTATTAGGCTATTATGGGTTAAATATGTATTTATTGCCTCTGCAGACACCATAGTGACCTATAACCAAGCCAACACAGAATGTGCAAATCCATTTCTCATAAAATAATAATAATTTAAATTATTCACCAGTTACAAAGCTCTACACATCCCCTGCCCCTTACATTTTAATTTATTCCAGCTACTTTAATCATGCTTTCAGCTACAGTATTTAAAAGGTGATTGGCTGTTTTACCTGCAGGGTGGGACTTCCTTTGGTAGACCAATGTTGGGTGTTTCAATTTCTCTCATTCATTTTAGTACTTTGGCTACTTTGGCTGGTCCATCTTTGGCTAAACAGTCTCTGATAGTATGTAATATAACATGGTAGTGGCCAATTATTAAAAATGCAAAAATAAAATGTTTTGTAGAGCTTTTATTGTGTTATGATCTTTTGTAGTTGATTTGGTTTTTGTAACGTTGAGCTGGCAAGGGCAATGATGAAGACGATGACGTGAAGATGAAGAGAACCCAAGTGCAATTTATTTACAAAGTGTTAATCCAAAAAAAAACCTAACTATAAACATGAAAGAAAACATAAAACATGAACATGGACATGGACTTGACTATGGCTTGACTTGACTACAAAGTTACATTCAACATTCACATTCAATACTTGACAATAGACAATGGCAAACATGAGGGCTTAAATACAAGACATGGGAGAACAAGACAAACAAGTTAATCAATGAAAAACAGAACTCTAACAAGATAATTAAACAATAAACCAATGAAAACATGACACATGAACATGGAGGGAAAACATGAAATCACATGACCAGGGACCAGGAACTAAACTTAAACGTGTGTGTGTGTGTGTGTGTGTGTGTGTGTGTGCGTGCGTGCGTGCGTGCGCGCGTGCGCTATATTGTTTTGACTTGTCCCACGGTATTCACTGCTAGATTTAGCATTGGTTGTCCAGTGTGTGTAAAACTATTGTGGTTTTTAGTGTCTATAAACAGTGCTTCACATGTTTTAGAGTATTATTTATTGCTAAAGTGCAGCATAAATTATTTGCAGTGTACAAAAGTCATGTTTGCTCCTGTGCTTGTCACCTCGACCCTTAGTTTCGGTTGACCACGTGACTAGCTTTGTTGTGCTAAGTAGCATTAAGGCGTGTCCTGCTTTTTTCATTGAACGGCTCATTATCATTGTGTATATATTTGACTTGAATGCTGACGCGGAAGCGGCAGCAGAAGTGGTAGCTCTCGTGTAAAGCCCTCCTCGTGTGAAGACCTACTTGGGTAAAGACCAGCAAGTCTACATGTGTGATTCCACCGAGCAAGGACACCGACAAGGTGCCACTCACCATATCACTTAAGTATCTTATTGTATTTCTTTTCTTATTTTCCATCTATCTACTAACATGCCTACTTCACGAATAATGCATGCCTGCAAGCACATCCCTGTTATCTGTTACAGACCGTTTACACGATATCAATGCAAGACCAAATGCAACCCACACAACCTACGGCCACTTTGCACTTCAGCACCTGCTCCGCTCTCTTTCTCAATGGGACTCTGGAACTGCCAGTCATCTGTGAACAAAGCTGACTTCATTCCAGCCTTTGCCACGCAGTCCACCCTCAGCATCCTGGCACTGACAGAAACATGGATATGTCCAGAGGATACAGCAACACCTGCTGTTCTCTCCAACAACTTCTCCTTCTCTTACACCCCTCTACACACCGGTAGGAACAGGTTTGCTCATTCATAACAACTGGACTTTTTCACCACACTCTTCACTATGTAACAATACTAGTTTTGAATTCCATGCTATTACTACAATGGACCCACAAAAATACATGTTGTTGTAATCTATCGCCCTCCAGGTGAGCTGACAAACTTTCTTGAGGAGTTGGATGTCCTGCTGTCCTCCTTGCCGGAGGATGGTAGGCCACTTGTTGTTCTTGGTGATTTCAGCATACACCAAGACAAGCCCCAGGCCACTGAACTGAATACTCTCCTGGCCTCATTTGACTTGGAAAGACTACACACCACAGCAACTCACAGATCAGGCAACCAGCTGGACCTCATTTTTACACGTAACTGTACCAACTCAAATATACTTGTTACTCATTTACATGTCTCTGATCACTACTTTGTTCAATTCAACATGACTCTCCCATCTACAGTAAAACAGTCTCCACCTTTGGTTTCCTTTTGCCGTAACCTCCGTTCTTTCACCCTCACACCTCTCCACTGTTTCTCTACCTCTCTTCCCACACTAAATGTATTTACCACGCTTAATGTAAACACTGCCACAGACACACTAAGCTCTACTTTAACAACCTGTCTAGACAACATCTGTCCTATCTCCTCTAGGCCAGCACATGCTACACCACCTAGCCCCTGGCTGTCTGATATCCTTTGTGAACATCGGACTGACCTCAGGGCAGCTGAGAGGAGATGGCGGAAATCTAAAGATCCAGCAGACCTAGGTACATATCAGTCTCTGCTTGCAACTTTTTCAGACAATGTTAAAACTGCAAAAACCTCCTATTACCAGAACAAGATCAACAGCACCACAGACACTCGCAGCTTGTTTAGAACATTCAACACACTTCTCTGCCCTCCCCCTCCACCACCTGACACATCACTGACAGCAGATGTCTTCGCCACATTTTTTACTAATAAGGTTACATCCATCAGCAATACATTCTCAGCACCACACCCTGTCAAACACCAGTCTCCTGTATGCAACTCTTCTGTCTCTATGTTCTCTCCTCTGACTGACACTGAGGTCTCTAAACTCCTCCTCTCCAACCACCCCACCACCTGTTCCCTTGACCCCATTCCTTCTCACCTTCTCCAGGCCATTTCTCCGTCTATCCTACCTACTTACAGGCACTTTTCCCACTACATTCAAGCAGGCTCGAGTAACCCCACTGCTGAAGAAACCCGCACTTAACCCCACACAAATAGAACACTACAGACCAGTCTCTCTCATCCCATTCATGGCAAAAACACTTGAAAGGGCAGTTTTCAATCAAATCTCTGCCAATCTCTCACAGAACAAGCTGCTGGATGACAATCAGTCAGGTTTAAAAAGTGGACACTCCACCGAGACTGCCCTGCTGTCTGTCACCGAGTTGCTGAGATGGGCGAAAGCTGAATCCAGATCATCCGTCCTGATTCTGCTGGACCTTTCTGCAGCCTTTGACACAGTCAACCATCAGATCTTACTCTCTACCCTCTCCTCGCTGGGCATCACAGGAACTGTGCTTGACTGGTTTAACTCCTATCTCTCAGGTAGGTCCTTCAAGGTAGCCTGGAGAGGTGAGGTATCCAAGCCTCATCAGCTACTTACTGGGGTACCTCAGGGATCAGTGCTTGGGCCACTGCTCTTCTCTATATAGACAACATCACTGGGACCCATCATTCAGGCACATGGTTTCTCTTACCACTGCTACGCTGATGACATGCAACTCTACTTGTCTTTCCAGCCCAACAACACCACAGTGACTGCTCAAATTTCTGCCTGCCTGGCAGACATCTCGGCCTAGATGAAGGAGCACCACCTGCAGCTCAACCCAGCCAAGACTGAACTCCTTGTCTTTCCAGCCAACCCTGCTGTTGAACACATCACCGTGCAGCTGGGTGCAACTACAGTAACGCCTTCCAAAACTGTCAGAAATCTAGGGGTAACCATCGACAACAGACTAAATTTCACAGACCACATCTCAAAAACTGCAAGATCATGTAGATTTACACTCTACAATATCAGGAAGATAAGACCCTTCCTCTCTGAATGTGCCACACAACTGCTTGTCCAGTCACTTGTCATAACTAGACTGGACTACTATAACGCTCTCATTGCAGGCCTCCCTGCATGTGCAATTAGACCCCTGCAAATGATCCAGAATGCAGCAGCACATCTGGCCTTTAATGAACCAAAGAGAGCGCATGTTACACCACTCCTTGTCTCTGTCTATTGGCTGCCGATTGATGCACGTATCAAATTCAAGGCTCTGATGCTGGCATACAGAACAGTCACTGGGTCTGCTCCAGCATACCTAAAATCATTTCTGCAGAGCTATGCACCCACTAGAAGCCTGCGGTCGGCTAAGGAACGTTGCCTTGTTGTACCAACACAAAGAGGCACCAAAACACTTTCCCGGACTTTCAGCTTCATCATACCACGTTGGTGGAACGACCTTCCCAACTCCATCCGTGAAGCTGACTCACTCTCTATCTTCAAAAAACGACTAAAAACACATCTTTTCCATGAGCACTTAACCAGTCATTAAAAAACCTGTTGCACGTTATTCTGTTTTGAATACTATTCTGATGCTAGTGGAACTTTGTAATATGGCACTTTTCATACCACTGTCTCTTTAAGATGATTTGCTTATGTTTTCCTCTTTTGTAAGTCACTTTGGATAAAAGCGTCTGCCAAATGAATAAATGTAAATGTAAACTTTTCAAAATAAAAGACATGAATCAACAAAATACACATGACAGTTTTATAGGTAACAGCTATTATTCTTCATATTGAGAATGTATTTAAGGTTTAAGTATTTGACATAAATGGGCATCACAATGTTTTAACATGTTTAGTAAAGAAAATTTCAGACACTTCACTGTGCAAAGTTGTAGCTGCTAGCTATATATAACAGTTAATATTGCTTTATAAATAGTCCCTAATCTATCATTTTGTCGAACATATGTTACACATAGAAGCTAAAAATAATAAAGCTGTGCTCAGCACAGATGGGCGCAGATCTTTCTTTTTTCCTAGATAATTCAATATTGAGAGCAGGAATATTTCAATTGTTCTCACTATTATTGCCTGCAGAAACTGCTTTTTACCACGATAAGCTTGCAAATATGAATTTAGAGCTGCAGTCGTGCTAGTATAGAATGTAATAGATACAGAACTTAATATCTCACTTTGATCACACTGGCTGTGTACCAGACTGTCAGAGGAACAGAGTGGCAGGAAAAGGAAGAGATAATGGTTTAGAATTTGTGCATAGATTTATCTAGTACAGTTGAAGAATGTTTATTGCTATTAACTGATCTTTTATAAGCTCAGGAGAATGCCTGAGATTCAAAAGGCATAATAAGGCAACCAAAGCCAATAATTTGCTGTGTATTAGGAGCATAATCATTCTGGTCCAAAAAGGAGAAATATATTTGCTGACTTTCTATCAGTGCCTTGCACCATTCTCAAATCACATTATAAAGTCATATGAAGTGTATAACTTCTTACCATTGTATTAAAGCACAGTCAAAATGTAAAAAAAAGTACAATGCACCAGGCTCGCGCAATAATGGTTCTGCTGCAGTAAGCAGTCAAGACGCTCAGCGGATCAATGAAGCTCTTTTGACACCACATCTTTTTTCATGTCATTAGTTACAGCTGCATTAATAATTAAACTGATCAATCTAAGCAAGGCAAGAGATGTAAGCGCAGCGTAGTTCTAGCGGGAAGACTAGCAGCTGTACATCATCGCACCATTAGCTAGGTAACTCCTAGCCAATCACATGTAAGCCACTGCCTTATAAGTCTGCTCACAATCTATCATATTGCTGTTTCAGTGTGCTAACAAGGCAATCTCCACCACTCCACCGCCACCAGTTGAGTCCCGTCCTGCACGGGGGTAGGCTCCTCACCCCTGCCTCCTAGGTTCCGAGTACAACAACTTCAGACCGCCAGATGGGGCTTATGCCAAAGAGAGACATTACATTCCTGTTTTATATTTATCAAATAAATGTAATCTAAAACTTTACTCAAATCTGCGAGTCTTCCTGATAGAACTATTATCCCTATTGACTCCAAGATTTCTTTATGAGGATTGCGGTGATTCTGAATAGATGGTAAGGTTTTTTTCTTTCAGAAGTTATATGGATGAGCAGCAGGATTTTTGAGACATGCATTTATCATGGGTGTATTGGAAATTATGTATTGACTGGGTTGGGGAAGACTGTAACAGAAGATGATGCTGGACGATACTGAATTGTCCAACTGAACTGAAACAGAATTGAAAAGACAATGGCTAAATTAATTATGATGCATCTCTGTTAAGATATTAATATAACTATTATAAGTAGTAGGATAATTACTATTATTAGTAGTAGTAGTAGTAGTAGTAGTAGTAAAAGCAGGCAAATTCAGTGAGTGCCATTCTTCAGCTTTAAGACATGGTCTTAATTTTAAAGATGAAATAGCATTGCTAGCAGTTGTTGTACGTAACACAAAACACTTAAGAATGTTGCTTTATTTAATTGCTACTAATTAAGATGAAGTGATATGGGTCATTGCACCAAATCTGTCTCACATGACCTCACAGTGACTCTGTTCTCAGACGCCAGCAGCCTTGGTTATTATGGGGTGGCCAGACTGCTTCAGGACTGTTCAGCTTGATTTCACAAGTAAAGAGTATAAAATCAAAGAGCACCAAGATTATCCATGTGGGTCAACAGGACAAGCATTTGACTGTGTAGTTTATAGATCTTATTCATCTTGTGCATTATATATCTCTCTATCTCTCTCACACAATGACACACACATAAACACACCAGTTCAAGCACAAGCACTAACATGTGTCTGGTGGTCAGTCATCCGCAGTCCAGCACTCTGACTTTCTAATTCAGTCCTTATCAGTTCTCACAAATAGATGGATGTGTTATACAGTATATTTATGCATCCATTGTTAAACATTGACATTTCATATTTTTCTCTAAAATGCAACCACACTAGCCAACAGTATAAAACAAGACCAATGATGGAATTCTTTGGAATTTCAATACCTGGGAATGTACTACTTTAGATTTTTCAGTTCACTTACACAAAAACAAACAGTGCTATGGTACTACCACTGTTTTTTCTGACATGTACAATGGTAGTACCATGATATTCTTGGTACTCCAAGCAAGTATTTCCATGTAAATACCATATTTACATGATAAAATGTATCATTGTACAGTATAAAGTACCAATACCATCTGATACTATCACTGTAACACAGAGCCACTAAAGGTATCAGCCAGTCGAACATATTAATGATTTCAGGATACTCTTAAAATATAGGAATAGTGCAGCATAGTGGTTGAAAGCTCTTGTCTGACTACTGAAAGGATGTAGGTTTGAACCCATCAAGGGTTGATCAATGAGCTTTTGCCATTGTCACCATTGTGCCCTTGAGCCAAACACTAAACCTCATGTCACTCCAGTGGGACTGTGCTTGTTGTAAGTGTGCCGTTTGTCACTTTGGATTATCATTTGTCATTAAAATGACAAATTAGTAAAATTTCATAATTTATGTTTATTTATGGGGAGGTGATTTGGAGCACCTAGTTGATTTGAAGAGCTTTAAATTGCTGAAGGACATATGTTTGTGCTGAGCAGTCATATCAACAGTGCTTGACAGAGGACGTGGTGTCATTGTTAAAGTGCACAACCAATGTTAAAGTTGCACATGACACTTTTGACTCCAGCTAATTAAAAATCCCATTTCACCCTCAATAACACTTCATTGTTTGGTTGGGTGACTTCCCACTGACTTTGTGTCAGAGCACATGTTGTGCTGTATCAAATGAGGTGTAAACTGGCCAGATAAAGGAGCCGGTGGCTTGAATTAACACAGCAGATTTGCAAAAAATACAGCTGCGTACACACTAACTGCCACTGGACACAACAGCTAAAAATTGCTTAGCAGTTCTGGACACATTTAAGAAGTCAGCTTTCCCTACACTTTTATGTAGGAGTGAATTTGTTGTTGGAGCCATGGTGGCCTAGTGGATAATGCAGTGGTTAAATATTATTTTTTGGAACCGGTTCCATTATTATTACAAAAACAAAAAACAACGGAACCATGTGATTTTCATTATTTTCAGTTCCATTAATGGTTCATGCACGTGCATTCTTCCGCTGATGACAGCATTACCTGCAGCACTATTCAGCAGAAGTGCTGTCCCACTGCTGAAACCTGAAACAGTACGACCAGTGTACTCTGATCCCTTACTGCATTATAGAATGTTGAACTGGTTGCTCATGAAACAATATGTAGGTAAAAATAGGCCCACACGTTGAGTATTGTTGTAATCAGAGGTTGGATATTTTATGTATATATATATATATATATATATATATATATAAAAAAAAAAAAAAACATTCCTTAAATTCCTTACGATACCAATCCCCATATTTCGGTCTCAGATGACACTTTCATGGAGCGGCCCAGACTTTTTGACCATCTGCACAAAACTGGAATGCTCTTGTGAAAAATCACAAGGTCCAATCTGATTGTCGACTGCAATGCGGTTTCCAGGAGTCAAAATGCAAAGGTTTTTTTTTTTTTTTTTTCGGCCACTATATAGCAAAAATGAAGCTGTTTAAAAATATACTGTGTTGATATTTTTGGTAGTTATGCAGAAGAATTAATCACATGGTTTGCAGAATTTGTATATTCTGCTTTCTACACACATATTTTCGCTGATTTCTTCTGTTTTCAATACAATTGTTTGCGGAGACTCCTGCACATACAGTGCATCCGGAAAGTATTCACAGTGCTTCATTTTTTCCACGTTACAGCCTTATTCCAAAATGGATTAAATTCATTATTTTCCTCAAAATTCTACAAACAATACCCCATAATGACAACGTGAAAGAAGTTTGTTTGAAATCTTTGCAAATTTATTTAAAAAAAAAATAAAAAGGAAAAAACAAAAAAATCACATGTATGTAAGTATTCACAGCCTTTGCTCAATACTTTGTTGAAGCACATTTGGCACCAATTACAGCCTCAAGTCTTTTTGAGTATGATGCTACAAGCTTGGCACACATATTTTTGGGCAGTTTCACCCATTCTTCTTTGCAGGACCTCTCAAGCTCCATCAGGTTGGATGGGGAGCGTCGGTGCACAGCCATTTTCAGATCTCTCCAGAGATATTCAATTGGGTTCAAGTCTGGGCTCTGGCTGAGCCACTCAAGGACATTCACAGAGTTGTCCCGTAGCCACTACTTTGTTATCTTGGCTTTGTGCTTAGGGTTGTTGTCCTGTTGGAAGATGAACCGTTGCCCCAGTCTGAGGTCCAGAGCGCTCTGGAGCAGGTTTTCATCAAGGATGTCTCTGTACATTGCTGCATTCATCTTGCCCTCGATCCTGACTAGTCTCCCTAGTCTTTGTAACATTCCCTCCCTAAATAAATGAACTGATGCTCTCAGAAATATGTATACACAACTGTATATTTTTGTATGACTCTAATAGCTTGAAGAGTGAAGACATGATAAATGAACTCATCTAGCCCACTATACACTATAGGATTTTTACAGTCCTTTAAGATTGCTGCTTGTCAGACAGTACAATATGAACGCATTGATATTGCCATGGCACACTGTGCGACATTATGTCAGACTGTACGATACACGTCGTAGCCGACTGTGGTCCCAATTAGGGATGGGCGGTATATCGACTTTCTAAGGTATATATCGATATATTTTCAAACGAGATATAGGATGAGACAATACCGTTTATATCTATATAGTTTGATGTTGCTTTACATAACCCGTTTCTTCCGTAAAGCCTTGCTGTGTTTGCATCTCTCCTCTCTCACACTCTCTGTGCAACCCCGGCCCAACTCTCCCTCTGTGTCTGTGCACAAACCCACCCCCACTCTCTCACAAGTTCTCTTGCAACATGGAGGGAGATACAGTGCCGGTTCACACTGCCGAAGAAGACCTGGTTAGTAAAAAGGAAAACAATGGTTCAATTATTTGGAGATGGTTTGGATTTAAAAGGTCAGATGAGCAGCAAAACAGCTGTGCGCTCTTTGACTGACAGGCGGCTTGTGTGTGTGCAGCGCGCTTTACATGCGCGTGTGCTCTGAGAACGCTCACGCCTAAACGGTCAAATACATTTCAAAATTCCGCCAAAATGCCCGTATTGGTGAGGTGTTCATGTAAATACAGAGATTTATGTTTAAAGTGAACGTAAACATTGGGGGAAAGCTGATTTGTATTGAAATATGACTTGTAAGTTTAAATGTAACCTAATAGACCTGGCGCTGTCTAGTGTATCCTTAAAATTAATCAAACAACAATAACAAGAAAATGACAAAACCACTCACTGCTCTTGCCTGGATAACTTTACTTGTATAACTCTAGTATAAAAGTATTAAAGTATAATTCATACAGGGAAGACCAGTAGTAGTTTTATGTCAAATTCATTCTGAATGTTTAATTGAATTCTTGATACTGTAATTTACAAAAAAAAAAAAAAAAAAAAAAAAAAAGCTGTTAAAAAGCACAGTTTTCTTAATTTGTGTTTTCTTTTATTTATTTTTTTATTGCTTTTCTTTTGTTATTTTATTACTGACTGTTTACTACTCTTGAATAATTATTTTATAATTAACAAATTAGTTAGTGTTTGGTTAGGGTTAGGTATCAAAAATCATCACATTTTACTAAAGAGTACTGACATTTTCGGTATTGTGATAAATGTATATATTGTGTATGGTAGATCTTGCTGCAATATTATGATGAAAAAGTAGATCTCATTCCATAGAACTATGAGCACCCCAGCTGTAAATGATAGTGATGGATGCTTTCCTTTATTTAACTACCGTGCATATATGTAACATAAAATAATCCCCTACCTAGAGCAGTTTACATTTCTGTCCCAGAAAATCTAGTTGATTGCATAGGTATAATACTATTAGGTTGGCCATGTCGTAATTTTAGAAAACATACAACAGAAATTCTGACATGTTACTGGAGCATGTAACCAATACATGTCCTTTTTTTATATAAAAACTTTTTTACCCGGACAAGTGAATGACCAATTTACTTGTCCGAAAGACAAGCACATCACAGTGCTTAATGTCGAGCCCTACATGTCATCTGTAGGGAATGCCATTAACAATTTGCATCCAAAAGTGGAAGCACTTCAAATCTCTTCCACCATTTACAACAACGCCATTAAACTTCGTGTTGCTGTTGCAGCCACGAAGCCTTCGCAGCCCGGAAACTCTTCTGCCCCGAAACAAAGCGCGTTGCAAGCTTCATTTACCATCTCACATGTGGCTTTGACTTGCAACATGAACATTTAGTCAGAAAATACCAAGATATATATCGTGTACAGCCATTCAGCTTAAAAATATAGAGATATGATTTTTGGTCCATATCGCCCAGCCCTAGTCCCAATCGTCCTGATCAGTGAACATGACTCACGTTACGGGAGCATTGGGGAATAGAAGCAAAACGGCGAGATTTATCCACCCCTGAGGAGCATTTTTTTTTTTCTGAAAGTCAGGACATCAGCATTTCCGTTGTTCCAATACCACTCCATCATGAGCATAGGCTAACACAATGGTTCTCAACCTTTTTTTGATGAACGCCTGCTCGCGCTGCTCTGTCCATTGAGTTGTATCCATCTACAGAGCCATACAGGTGCATTAGCTGAGGTTGTGCCTCCGCCTGTGAAAAACCTTGTGAGTCTTCACTTAAATTGCTAGTCCGGGTTTGGCTGAAGGCTACAGTTTGTCCGGTCAGAACAATGATGTCTTACTCAGGTTATAATCCAAATCGTTGTCTTTATTAAATGTGCATATATGTGTGGTTTTGGGAATATAAAATACAAATATAAATATGGATATAAACATATATCGAAACACAACACAATATTAATAAAGCTTATTTGGTAAACTGATCAATAAAGGTAAAATATAACACAATATTATGATCTCTATTATGAAATACTTTAATAAATGGGATATGGGTGTTCAATACAATGTATACAAACTATGTGTGCACTAACGCTCTGCAGGAGCTGTGCACATGAGCATGGCTGCTGCTGCACGGGCGGTCAAACTAAGATGTAAACAACTTTGAGCGCATGTGCGCTACCTGAGATGCAACCGTGCATTAGTGCTTATAAGGAATAAATATACAAATATACAAATAAATATGGAATGGCAGTAATGTCATAGCAGAGGAATATAATCTTGTAAACAACATTAAATGTAAACACGGATACAGGCGGAATAGCGTTTGTCTTTACATTTGCCGAGAATATTCAACAATTATGTGATTACCTACAGTGTAATGCACGCACACGCACAATCGATAAAACTCCTCCGATTTGGACTAATACAGTGTACTTTACAAATTATCTACAATATTCAGCCGATCTCCTTTTCCCATTATCATCCGCTGCTCTCTTCTCCGTCACTTTATGAACTCCGGTGTAAAGTTTTGGGAATAGTCCATTTCGTGCTGAATGACAGGGGTGACTGGGAGAGTCCATCTATCAAAGGGGGACACTTTCTAAAGCCTGTGTATTTGACGCTGCTAAACCAGTCGCTAGACTTCAAAATCAGATGAACTGTGGTACAAATGTGTACCAACCCGTATAATTGAGAACCAACTGATATAATCCAAGTCTAGATAAACGTTTTAATGCAAAGAGGAACATGACGATAGATTTGATTATTATGACTGAAATTTGTCATAATAATTATCATAATTATCATAATAATTGTAACCTAACTCCCCCCTCACTACTAATTTGCTCTCAGCGCCCCCTATCATCCTTTGAATGCCCCCGTTGAGAACCCCTGAGCTAACCTACAAAAAGCAAGATTGATTTTGTCAAATAGGCCTATAATAAGACTGATTACAAATACAAAAAAATTACAGATGTTGAGAGTAAATACGAGTGTGGGAGATATAGTGCCTATAGTAATAATTAGCAACCTCAAGCAAATATTCATTTTGGAAATAAAAAGACTTGTGGCCCGAAAAATGACAAACTTATCCGTTCACATATGGGAAAACAAAAAAGGTTGGTTATAGTACGTCTTTCTCCTCTTTTAGCTTAGTAACCTATCAGCCATGAAAAATTTCAAAAATTCACAGAGGCTAATATATCATGCTTGCAAATTCCCTATGGATAATGCACAGACATGACATAGATTTCTTTAATTGTATCCAATTGCATCTGCTGATTTGGATTAAAACGTGCCATAAATACTTACCAATATGAATTGTTAAAACTTTTTTTATATAAATATATATAATTGGAGTGGTGTGAATCTTAACTAAAGAAGTTTACAGATGTTTAAATTACATTTATTCAAAGTAAAATAGTAATTCAAATAAAGTTGTAAAGAAATGCATGATAAATGTAAAGAAAAAAACGTGTTAAGAAAATGAAATCATTTATTTTATTTAACATTTTTTGTAAGCTCTGTATTTATTTAATTCAGGGAATAATGCTTTTATATTGCTGAAGTGTTACACTTTTCTCCAAGTATTTTCTGCTTATTTATTTATTAATTTTTGTTTATAGAAAATGATAAGAAGAAAAAACATTGAAAGAGCTTGAGTAGAGTGATAACTGCACAAATGTTGCTATGGTGCAGACGCGGAGCAGGTTTCTTTCCAGGTGAATTGGGGTGCAAGAGAGGAGCGGACTTTCTCATCCGGCCGTCGTAATAGCAGTCACACTATACGGCTGCGATGCTAAATTTTTGGCACTGCCAGAACTTCATCAGAGGCTAAAGATCATTGCAAAGGCTATTAATCGGCCGTCGGTGAACATGTCACACTGAAAGTTGTAAGATTGCCGATTTTGCCCTACGATGACAGAAATCCTTTAGGATTCCTGAAATTTGTCTCAGACGGCAGAATCATGGCCAAAATCGTACAGTGTGCACTAGGCTTAAGTCTAATAGAATTAGTCATAGTAACAGAATCAATTTCCTCAGACTCTTCTTATCTCCTTGCTGAAACTATGTACTTCCTGAACTGTGAGAGCACATTGCAATGCCTTTTCCCCCTGTTCTCAGCTATGCAGAATGTTGTGTGAAGTTTATCTGATTAATTCTGTTGGTGAACTCTCTGTAGGAAACTTCAAAGGCTTTTTATGGACACCTCTACATACAGCAATCTACATACTCATTAAGACCTAATTCGGCTGGAGGCAAAGACTATCACCAGTGACAGCTGGCTCCACATTTAATGAGATGATCTGAATCTTATACTGACTGGTCTTCTGAGGGTCTCTGGATAAATATTAGTTACATTTTAATTCTGGCACATATCACATCTATAGTATGTTACCTTGTTTCAGGTACAATGCAGTGTTATTGACCTTAATGAAAACTAACTGAAAACATTTAACTAAAAAAAAAAAAAAATGAAAATTGTAAAACTGAACTAATTAGACCCCAGATGCAATGTCTGAGACACAAAACCAGTGTAAACAACTACCAATACAGTATATCCAGTATGCGGAAAATTAAACAACATCCATCCACACTGTGCCAGTGTGACATAACGCATGATTTGAGTAGCTACACTGGACTGACAGCATCTACTACCAATGCACTGCAGTCATCATCACAGCCTGTTTTTATCTCTACAAAACAAAATCCAACCTGCTGTTAGATCACTTCACAAGCTAGCAGCTGCTTTTGAGAACAATAACAACATTACAACCAGGCATCGTGCCAGCAACAGTCCCCTGGTTGGATATTGTAGAAGCCATGGATTGCATTGTTTCATTTCAGCTACAAGGATATGAAAATTCTTTCTCAAGAATGCAAGATTATTATTAGATTATTTTTGATGTCCTATAAACCATTAATCTTTTCAAGCTGTGACTACAGACCATGCAGATTGCCTTTTCTTCCCCCACTGTGATTTAAATAAATTAATGGAAAAATCTCAGTGGTCCCCCAGTTCAACAAAATAAATTTTTGAAATTGGCAATGAGTCACTGTTTTTAATATTAGAGATGGAGTGAGCCAACACAAAGCAATGCAGAGAATGTACATACATACAGTACATATGTAGCCGGTGGTTGTAAAGAAACAACACAGGATACAAAAATATTTTTTTGGGGTTTTATTCTGATGTGTGTTTGTAAAGAAGAAGAAGGAAAAAAAAACAGCAATCAATGGAGCCGTATATAAAGAAGAAAGGCTATGAAATATAAAAATTAAGTAGAAAAATGGAAAGTGGAAAATGTAATACAAAAATGAAATAAAGTACAATGAAATACAGTAGAGGAGATGTCAAAAGAAAATACAAACAAGGGATTAGCCTACCCATATGCTTTAACACATAATACATGCTTAAACATATTTAAAAACTCGGTATTTTATGCATTTAAGACATGCTTAAATCACTCAAAGCATTTTATGCATTTTTAACCAGGCTTTAAGGACATGCATAACAGTTAAAAAAAAATTTAATTCTCATATTTTCACATATAACACTGCGAAAGACTCCACAAACAGAAGGGAAGGAGGACACAGGGAAGCAGGTTTTTCCAGACTCAGGTGAGGCTTTCAGCCACTTCAATGCTTTACAGCTTCACAAACTCAACAGTGTCAGAGGCACGTAGGCACTCATACTCATTAGCTTCACAAACGTATACACATTAGCTTCACAAACAAACACATCAGCTTCCACGAGCACTGTAGGCTCGCTTGTGCCAGACTCTCTCTGCTGGTGGCGTGTCCATTTTTATGCCGCTCTCCCCATGCTCACTGGAATTAGAGACAGGTGTTAGACATAATCTAGCTCAGGTGTAAGCACCCTTACTGCTTTCTCTCTCTCCGGACGGATGCTCGACCATGCCCCCACTGCCACATATCCCCACTGCCCGACTCAGGCCTGGGAGCCATCCATGGTAAGGGGCAGCCTGCGGAATGTCAGGGATCTGGACCACCGTCCCCAGCTCCATCACAGGGCATTGATCCCGGAAGTGTCCCGGATCCCTACAACTCCAGCAGGCTGGCCCAGGCGCCACGCCTGCACCTGCGTCAGTGGACACTTCCACCTGAGGGGGAGAGTGGCAGGGCATTGCAGATGCTGGGTGTGGTGAAAACCCCCATGTGCAGGGAACTGGCCTCGGTGGCAGGGCTCCTTGCCTCTGCGGAGCAGGAACGGGCTCTGGAGAGAGAGCAGAGTGAGAGGGAAGAGGTGAGGGGGAAGAGAATGGGTAACACACAGGGAGAGGGGAAAGAGAGTAGGAGGGTTCTTCCGCCCTCGGGTACGCCACCATATGGTCCTCTGCCAGTTGGACAGCTTCCTTCAGCAACGCCGGGCGGTGGCACTGGACCCACTCCACCATTCCTTTTGGCAGTCGATGGATTAGCTGCTCCAGCACCATCTGGTCGATCACTCCCACGACGTCGCGATCCCCCACCATCAGCCATTTCCGACATGTGTCTCGGAGCTGTTGGGAGAAAGCAAAAGGGCGGCCGGTCCTCTCCAGTTTCATGGATCAAAAGAGCTGGTGGTACTGCTCTGGACTGCAGCCAACCCGCAGCAGGATGGACTTCAAGTCCTCATAAGCCAGGAGGTTAGCCGCCAGCGGTTGTTGAGCAGCAAGCTGGGCTTCCCCGGACAGCAACGGGAGGAGCCTGGCTGCCCACTGGTCATGCGGCCAGCCCAGATCTCCGCGGTTCACGCGAAAAGATTGAGGAAGGCTTCTGGGTCGTCTTCCACCCCATCTTCAAGAGCGTGGGTGGGGGCAGGGGGCTGTGGTTGTCCGGTGTCACAGCCGGGGCTCTCTCCTGGCTGAGGAGGCTCCGGATCGCATGCTGGTCCTCTGCTTGAGCTCGTAGGATCTCGAAGAACCAGTGATCTTGGTCTTGGCAAAGCTCAAGCAGGAATTGTTGGTGGGACTGGTGTAGGCCGGCGAGGTACTGGAGGATCTCTGCCAACTGCGAGAAATCCATGGGGCATACTTCCTCCAACTTCAAACCCGGGTTTTCGGCACCAGTGTGAAAGACTCCACAAATAGAAGAGGAGGAGGACACAGGGAAGCAGGTTTTTCCAGACTCAGGTGAGGCTTTTAATTGGGCACTTTAGTGCTTTACAGCTTCACAAACTCAACAGTCTCAGAGGCACGTAGGCACTCAAACTCATTAGCTTCACGAACATAAACACATCAGCTTCCACGAGCACTGTAGGTTCCCTTGTGCCAGACTCTCTCTGCTGGTGGCGTGACCGTTTTTATACCGCTCTCCCCATGCTCACTGGAATTAAAGACAGGTGTTAGACATAATCTAGCTCAGGTTTAAGCACCCTTACTGCTTTCTCTTTCTTCAGACGGACGCTCGACCACGCCCCCGCTGCCACAAACACGTATTACACTTATTCACTAAACTGGAAAACACTCTGGGCTATAAATCATTAAATACAGTAAGATACGATTAATACAAAATTTACACACCCAGTTCTTGCACGTGTGCGCAAACGTGGTCAAACTTCATGCATGCAATCCATATGCATCCTTCAAAAATAATCCATAACAAACACAAAATTTTAACATATGACTTTTGTGAACACATATTTAATGCAATTTCTAAGCATTTTGTGTAAATTTTATATTTACCCCAATAATTCTCAAACGATGAACAAAACCGGGAGCTCTCTTGCATAATACATGTTCTCACATTCTAACCACCTCAGTGTGAAAGAGTGCTGGACAGCTGATGTTGCAAAACTCTTAAAGGGGCCATGTCCAATTTATGACGAGTTAAATTACATGAAAATTCTCCACTTGGCTACACATATATACATGAGAGACAAGGTTCTATCTATCTATCTATCTATCTATTATATATATATCTCACTGTGTACAACTAGTACAACACAGATGTGAAGCCATTCAGCTCTTTTGTCCAGGAAGACATGGGAAATGTCCTCTCAAATGTTCTCTCATTTCACCTTTCCACCAATCTTCTTGTCCTCAACCTTGATCTGAAGCAGCACAGTGTGAAACAGACAGAAGAGGTGTATTCCGACACTTCCAGAATGCTCTCTTGCAGCTCTTAGGTGTGTAGTAATAATCACTGTCAAGACCAACACCCATCAAACAGTGCCGAGGCCTGTGCTTCAAATCCACTCTCAGTCCAATTTAAGGTGCACTGTTTTCGAACATGTCCACAGTACTGAGAGAACTCAGGTTGAGATGTGCAGTCATGGTGTGAAAACTGTGGTGTTCCATGGACCCTCCTGAAGTTCCAGTGTTTAGATTGTGGCAAAAACAACTAGACAACCTTATTAATACAGTACTTTAGTCCTCAGCAGGCAAAAAAGTTGTTGTTGTTGTGCTCTTATTCCCCAAAACAACAGCTTCACTAGCTCTAGAGTGAGGCAGATTTTAATTAAAATCCTGTTGCATGCAAGCAGCGATGAATCACCTGCCAAAATGTGCAAAACAGTGGGAAACTCACTTTATCATACAGACACATGTAGACAGGAGATTATTTGTACTTTTGACAAGGAAATGTATTCAAAATAAAGCAACAGAAAAACTAAATGTTATTGAAATATAAATGGCACAGTACAAAAATGCAGATGTTCATTGTCAAAAAAGATTTTTGAGACATCTAAGCTGTAAAATGTTGGTGGGCGTTAAACAAATCACTACACTCTATTTTGAAGCTGTTTTCTGAGTTTGAGAGAAAAAATGTTGGAGCAGCTTGAGAATTGTGAATGCCATTTAAAAAGGTTCTCAAGTCCTCAAGTAACTTGCAGTAACCTTGTAGCATTCAAGTGATGCTAAAAGGGACAGTTCACCCAAAAATTTTTATTCTCTTATTATTTACTCACCCTCATACCATCCCAGATGTGTATGACTTTTTTCTTCAGCAGAACACAAACAGAGATTTTTGGAAGAATATCTCAGCTCTGTAGGTCATTTCAGTGCAAGTGAATGGTAGCCAGAACTTTGAAGGTCCAAAAAGCAGAAAGGCAACATTAAAGTAATCCATTCGACTCCAGTAGTTTAATCAGTGTCTTCTGAAGTATTCCAGTTGGCTTTGGATGAGAACAGACCAAAATATAACTTTTTTCACTATACATCTTGCCATTGCAATCTCTAGGCACGATCATGATTTCAAGCTCGATTACACTTCCTATAGCACCATCTAGTGCAGCGGACACCAATTAGCGGACCGCGGTCCGAGTCCAGACCCTGGCTTTGTTCCAGTTTTAGTGATCAGCACGCTTCATTTCCTGTTCTGTGCATGCTGCCTCTCTCCCTCGCAATATACAAGAGGCGTCACATAAAGCCTGATTAGGCTACGTAGAGTTCCAGGCGTGGTTATTTTAACAACAGCAGTGGAGACGCAGTGAGCAGCAATGTAGCTGGAGACTGGCATCTTTTTCTAAAATCCCAGGAGATCAGCAGTTACAGAAATACTCACACCAGCCCGTCTGGCACCAACAATCATGCCACGCTCAAAATCACTGATAATTTTTTTCACCATTCTGATGGTTGATGTGAACATTAATTGAAGCTCCTGACCCGTATCTGCATGATTTTATGCACTGCACTGCTGCCACACAATTGGCTAATTAGATAATCACATGGATGATTGTTGGTGCCAGACGGGCTGGTTTGAGTATTTCTGTAACTGCTGATCTCCTGGGATTTTCACACACAACAGTCTTTAGAATTAACTCAGAATGGTGCCAAAAAAAAAAAAAAAAAAAAAAAGGTGAGCTAAGTCATATGAGAGAATCAATTTTGGGTGAACTATTCCTTTAAGGGAAATTCTGTTGCTCATCCAGGCCTCAGACTGTAGTATTGCAGCTTTTTAGAGGTGCATTGGATGAGTATTATACATGATGAACAACAATGTTTGACTTAAGCTGTTTAATATTCTTCTAGCTTGACTGGTAGAGCATGGCGATAACAATGGCAAGGTCATGCGTTTTATTCCCAGGAAACGCACATACCGATAAAATGAATGCCTTGAATGCACTGTATGTCGCTTTGCATAAAAACGTCTGCCAAAATGCATAAATGTAAATAAAGATTATTTACAATCCTATTAAATTACATTTTAGATCTCTCTTTGAACAATAGATTTAAAATACTGAGATTCATATTTAAGCAACACCTTACAACATAAAATGAAAGTAAAAGGGTACATTAGTTAACATGAACAGTATTTATCAGCATTTGTTTATTATGTTAATTTCAACTTATACTAATACATCTTTTAAATTAAGTTTCATATGTTAACATTAGTCAATACTTTATGAACCAACATGAACTTACCATGAACAATTGTATTTTTGTTTAGCATTAACATTAACCAAAATTAATAAATGCTGTAAAAATATATTCATTAATGATACCTAAGGCATTAACTAATGTAAACTTAATGTAAAGTGTTCCCATATAAAGTATAAAAAAGGTCAGAAACATTATTTGTTTGACCTTACGCATTTTGTTTGACATTACAGATTTTGTGTGAATGTTTAACAATTCCAAGTTTTCAAGTCAGATGCAATTACTGTCATAGCACACTGTTCTCATTGCCTCAATATACTGTGTGACTGAAATATTTATATTCTGAATGGCTAGTCACTTGCCATTCTTTCCACTCTTTTTTATTTTTATGTTAAATTGTCAAATAAAATTAAAAAAACAAATAATAATAATGAATTTTGAAAAAGCATCTTAAATGTGAGGTACAATGGATGTATGCATTGTGTGCTATTAATCTCAACCTGATCTCATGATAAGTCATAATATTAGTACGAGATGGCGAAACTGAACTGTTGCATCGTTACAAAACGTACTTCTTTTACTCCCATAGAGAAAAATAAATAAACCAACAAACAATGTTATTACGATTTTAAGTATAACCCCTAACCCAAACCTAATAAAGTCTACACAAACCCTAAACATAACCATGATTTTAGGATTTATTTTTTTAGAAACATTGGGTTTTGAATGAGCGTTCTTAAGATTTTTCTAAAAGTAGTAACTTTTTGAACGATATCTAATGATTTTGCCATCTCAGGTGAATTATTGATCACAAGACTGTTGAATATCTTGTCTACTGTATGCATCCATATCTGTGCAGGATAAATATTTAAAATAGAAAGAGCAACAAAAACAAGACAGGAACAGCTGTCTGATCCAACCAGAAGACTGTCTGATCGCAAACAGCAAAGTGCACCGAGATGATATCAGATCCTGGCATTTAAGAGAAGACCCTGGAGACAGTAATACAGACAACACTGTTGTGGAACCAATGGCAGTGCACAGAAAGTCACTACTGAGGAGCATGCGTCCCAGTTTCAGACCGGGTGGAGTGAAGGAACACATCCTTTCTACTACTGATCTGATAGTATGTGCTTTCCACATGCACAGCTGGGGGTATCTTGAGACTTCCAGAAAGCCCATGGAAGTGACATGAGATGAGGTGCTCTTTGCCGAGAACGGTTCACAAATCTTTTTGTGGCAGGGCTCCTTACCTCTGCGTGGCTCACATTCTTTCATGCATTACTTTAATCGTGAGCTATTAAAAGATCACAGGTGAGCACAGTCTCAGAAATTCAGGTCACAAAATCTCAGTGGAGATGCTTAAAGCTAAAAAGTCTGTATAATAGAAGCTCATTTAAATCAGTTGCAGTGAATATTACTTATTGAGGTTAAGACGCCTGCTAAACAAGAATCAACAACAAACAAACAAGCTCATATTTTTAAAGACACTTGTTAAATATACAGTTTCTTTCCTTTTTAGTGGTACTTGCCAAGGCTTTATGAACTGTAATCAATATTACTGTACAGCATTCTTACTGAAGCAAAGATTTCTGTGCTCTGACACAAGGCACGTCATTTAAAAGTCATCATATGCATCATCTGGGATAGAAGAAAAACCTACTGTGAAATAGTTTCACTGGTATGATTAATGTGTCTTTGAAAAGTTAGAAGCGCTTCTACAATTTCATTTGATTCTCAACAAAATGAATCTTGATTATGGTATGCATTTACAATATTTAAAGCTCTGTGTAGAGCTGAGGAGGGCGGGGCCGGGCTGGAATGAGACACACCCGGTCCCCAATCAGCCTGATGGGGCGCGCGAGGGATAAAGGCGGCCGGGGACGACAGTTCGAGAGAGAGAGAATTACAGACAGCTGTGCTGTGTTTTTAGTTGTGTGTTTTTGTTTGGGTTTTTGTTTAATAAATTATTATTTAAGTTGTCAAGCCGGTTCTCGCCTCCTCCTTTCCTCCCGGGTTTCGGCACCAGTGTAAGGGGGTTTCGAGGAAAGGAGGAGGCGAGAACCGGCTTGACAACTTAAATAATAATTTATTAAACAAAAACCCAAACAAAAACACACAACTAAAAACACAGCACAGCTGTCTGTAATTCTCTCTCTCTCGAACTGTCGTCCCCGGCCGCCTTTATCCCTCGCGCGCCCCATCAGGCTGATTGGGGACCGGGTGTGTCTCATTCCAGCCCGGCCCCGCCCTCCTCAGCTCTACACTCTGTTCTGATAAAAGCATGTTCTTGTTTATTAGCCATATGCTCTGTCTACTTAGCCCGAGTCCTTCTCTAAAAACAGCCAGTAATATATTAGAAGACACTTGGTTTAGCATCTGCCTGACAAGGATTATCTATGTGGCTGAGGTATGCAAAACAACGCTATATGTCTGCCATCCTGTCTAAACAAGTTAAAAGGAGACAACTGAAAGTTCATATAAACCGTAGTTGTTCCATGAGAGAAAGATATTGAGGTCTCAGTGCTGGTTCTCCTGAAACATGTACGCTGACCACAGACAGTGTAACCGAATGTGTAACTAAACCTGAAGCTTGGCATTAAAAGCTTGCAAAGTGGAACTGCCGTGATTGTCACATCAGAGCTCAATTTGACAGATATGTTTGTATTTCTCACTCTCTCGTTAGGTAATGTTTGGTGTATACAACCAGAGACAGTCACTCGTACAGATATGCATGGGAGAAATTGCAATGCTAAATATGGTGGCTGTATGAATGGAAGTCCTGCCTCACAGTTAAGAGTCAACCTCCTTTTTGACAGACACATATTAAGTTAACTTGAGAATGCGCATGCACATTAGCTGGACCAACTTTTGAGTAAAAAACCAACAATCTTAAAAATCTCACCATACTTACTGAAAATAGTTGCGCAGAGGCATTAAGAATATGGGTGTCAAGTGACATGATTTTTAAAGGGACTTTGGAACAACCTACTAAATGGCTATTTGATGTGAGCTGGGCTAATTAGTGAAGACAGGTGTTACAGGTTACTGAGAAGTTTTTAAAAACCTTCAGTTTGTGGCTCTCCAGAGAAGAAAAGCATGATTGTGAAAACTGAGTGAAATGTTGAATGACTAAGTGTGACAAGTGTGTGCATATACTGAGAATGTGATTTGTGTGCAAAGAACTAAAGGGAGATAAAGAGTTTCTTTTGGGTTTGGTTTACTTTTCATTTAAGAAGGAGAAAGTGTCTTTGTTCTTTTGGGTTTTTACATTTTTGCTTTGTTCTTTTGAGAGTCCAGTGGGCCAGACCTTGGTGAAGAGCTTTTTCTCTATTCGATTTGAGATCTGAGCGCTTTCCTTGAACATTGTCTTGAGTCTACCATTTAGGCAACTCCCGAGTTTCAAATAGTAAATTTCCTGTCAAGTGCCAGCGATATAAACAAAGACAGCACATTCATAAGAAGTTGGTAGTGTATATGGGCTGTATGCAATGAATTAGAAGAATAGAAATATGGACTTGCGTTCTTTTGTGCATTTAACTGCGTCCTTGTTGAATGTCAGGCATATTTCCATCACTATGAAACACTTCTTTTATATGCATGGAAAATGTGTTTCTAGTAATTATTAAATGTAGGCCCAATTAAATTTTAGAGAATGTAAGTGTTATTAATCATACTGATCAAGTGACACACAAATCATAGCTAGTATTAACAGTGATTGTATCAACCTTCCAGTTTAAGCTGTGGATCGAGTGATAGTATTGTTTTTTTTTTTTTTTTGCATGCCCTTCTACCAATCGATTTTACCTTAAAAATTAAATTAATTTATTGAAACATGAAAAACTCAAACCAAAAATATTTTCAAATTTAAGTACACTTCAAACAATACAAAAATATAATCAAAATAACGAAGTGGTAAAAGAAATGTTATATAACAGCCTCCCCAAATCCAAACATTTTACCCTCTCCAACTTTCATCCACCCCTTTTGCAGTGACTTAAAAATCACTCTACGACAACAAGTGGAATATTACTAATACAAATTAGATCATAAATACAATTGTAAATATAAACAAATAATAATAATAATAATTAAAATATAAACCATGACCTCCAGAAAGTTTAACACAAATATCATACATATTTGTTTCATAAAACAGCTACAACAGTGATTGTCAGTGACATAATTTGATGTTACACTAAATTTTCAGAGTTTGGACATTAACTTTATTTCCACCTTCTGGTGGAATCTCCAAACTGCAAATGCAGGAACTGAATTTAGACTTTGCACTTTACACGTGGTGCTGAAACGTCTAAATGCAATGACATATTTCTCAGGAAAATAGCAAATTATGCTTTGCGCCACTACATTAACATAATCCATAGATAGCGCAAACACTCCCACCCACGCCCTCTTGCGCTTTGCACTAGCACAGAAATTCTGCTCAGAATTTTCGCTTTCACAATAATTGGATAAGACGTTGTGCGTAGTGCTGCACTTAGTGCAGCCATGAAAATAGAGCCCTCTGTGTGAAGAACAAACCATTTGTCAGTGATTCATTTTGTTTCCCTTTTAGTGTGAATAGGACTTAAAAACTAAACAATAAGTAGCCTAAAGTCCCATGGTATTAACATGATTTTTTGGAAAATTTTAGAGTATCTTGGTGTGCCATAGTATATGAATATAGTAATCGTTCAGTACCATGGTGGTATATACCAAAGTACCATGCTATTACCATCTGATACCACCACTGTATCATGATACTGTTACAGTACTTTTTTTGTAAATGGAATCTTCTGCAAACAGCTACAATGCTTAGGGTTTGGCATTTGACAAGCAGCCAAGCTTCGACAGAATCTCTGTGTACATCATAGTGTACATCATATGATAAGTTACATTACTGGGTTCACATTTATTTCTCAGTCTTTTAAAAAAAATATTTTTTTAAGGAAAGCTATGGGTATGTATTGTTTTGCATGATGTGAGAAACAGCAGTGAACAGAGAGACACCAAATAGCCAATCAGCAGTCAGAGTCCTGGTCTAAATAATGCCGTTAGGCAGCGTCTGATGTGATTGACCTGACAGATTGAGGTAAATGAAAGTATAGACTTAAATTTCAAGCTGACAGTGGTTAAGCAGACCATATTTATTTGCCGATTGTGTCCAATGATAGGTAACAAATATTTTATTACTGTAACATTGCCTAATTTAATTTGAACCCAACTCAGGTCTTCTATGGCTAACATGATCTTAAAGGAACCTCTCTGCAGTGTATTGATTTCAAATATATGATTTTACAGTGGCGATGAAAGGGCTTTTGGATGTCATTAAATAGATCAGTTACAATTTACAGCCTAATTGAATTGCAGCAGATTTTAATCGGCAATGTAATGGAAGAAGACTGAATTAACATTAATGAAGAATAGTAAGACTTTCCTGCATTTAATGAGATTTACAGTTTTAATCACTTCATCAAATCTAGAGTACTAGAAACAGAAAAATAGCATTTTTTTTGTGTGTGTGTTTGGTGGCACAATGCAACATTGTCCATTATCTGTCCCAGTTTTCATAAACAATCCATACCAGATTTTTTACTTTTTATCTAACACTCTGTTAGCTCACAATCAAACAGTTATAAAGTTATTACATGGATGCTATGTGGAGAAATATCTTTGTCTAATTATTATGCTGTGTCCGTGACAAGCGGTTCTCCCTGAATATCTTTAAATATTTAAGCCATGCTAATACAATGATCAGAATCAGCTTTATTGCCAAGTATGCTTACACATACAAGGAATTTGTCTTGGTGACAGGAGCTTCCAGTGTATAACAATACAAAAACAGCAGCAAGACATAGATAATAATAAAAAATAAAAAATAAAACTAATTATACACATACGTACAGACACACACACACACACACACACACACACACATACATACATACATATACACACATGGGTAGTGCAAATCTAATACAACCTATGTACAGTGTAAATACAAATCTGTTATGTACAGTACAAATGTTTTTTTTTTTTGAGGAATGAAATGGCAGAAGAGGTTGGATGTGTTGGATAAATATAAGAATGTACAATACACAGTTTAGTCTTAGTTATTGCTCAATGGGGCAGTTTAACTGTTCATGAGATGGATAGCCTGAGGGAAAAAACTGTTCCTGTGCCTGACGGTTCTGGTGCTCAGAGCTCTGAAGCGTCAGCCAGAAGGCAACAGTTCAAAAAGGTAGTGGGCAAGGGTGAGTGGGGTCCAGAGTCATTTTTCCAGCCTTTTTCCTCACTCTGGAAGTGTGTAGTTCTTGAAGGGGGGGCAGGGGGCAACCAATAATCCTCTCAGCAGTCCGAACTGTCCTTTGTAGTCTTTTGATGTCTGATTTCGTAGCTGAACAAACCAGACAGTTATTGGAGTGCAGAGGACAGACTCAGTGACTGCGGAGTAAAACTGTATCAGCAGCGCCTGTGGCAGGTTGAATTTCCTCACCTGGCGAAGGAAGTACAACCTCTGCTGGGCCTTTTTCACAATAGAGTCAATGTGGGTCTCCCACTTCAGGTCCTGTGAGATGGTAGTGCCCAGGAACCTGAATGACTCCACTGCTGCCACAGTGCTGTTTAGAATGGTGAGGGGGGTCAGTGTTGGGGTGTTTCTCCTAAAGTCCACAATGATCTCCACCGTTTTGAGCGTGTTCATCTCAAGGTTGTTTTGACTGCACCAGACAGCCAGCTGTTTAACCTCCCTTCTGTATGCAGACTCATCGTCATCTCGGATGAGGCCGATGACAATGGTGTCATCTGCAAACTTCAGGAGCTTGACAGAGGGGTCCTTGGCGATGCAGTCATTGGTGTAGAGGGAGAAGAGTAGTGGGGAGAGCACATATCCCTGGGAGGCACCAGTGCTGATTGTACAGGTGCTAGAAGTGAGTTTCCCCTGTCTCACAAGCTGCTGCCTGTCCGTCAGAAAGCTTGTAATCCACTGACAGATAGACATGGGAACAGAGAGTTGGTGTAATTTATTCTGGAGTATAGCTGGGATGATGGTGTTGAAAGCTGAACTGAAGTCCACAAAAAGGATCCTTGCATATGTCCCTGGTCTGTCCAGATGTTGCAGGATATGATGCAATCCTATGTTGACTGCATCATCCACAGACCTGTTTGCTCTAAGCAAATTTATGGGGATCTAGAAAGGGTCCAGTGATGTTCTTCAGGTGGGCCAACACCAGTCTCTCAAATGATTTCATGACCACAGACGTCAGGAAGACAGGTCTATAGTAATTAAGTCCTGTGATTTTTGGTTTCTTTTGGACAGGAATAATGATTGAGCGTTTGAAGCAACATGGGACTTCACACTGCTTCAGTGATCTATTGAAGATCTGTGTGAAGATGGGGGCCAGCTAGTTAGCACAGGATCGAAGACACGCTGGTGAGACGCAATCTGGGCCTGAAGCCTTCCTCGTCTTTTGTTTCCGAAAGACACAGCTCACATCATCTTCACAGATCTTAAGTGCAGGTTGAGTAGCAGGAGAGGGGAGGAGGGGGGTTGCAGGAGGTGTTGGTGTTTGTGTGAAGTGAAGGTCAGAGTGGGTGTGGGGTGTGAGATTGGGCCTTGCAAATCTGCAGTAGAACACATTCAGGTTGTCAGCCAGTTGTTAGTTCCCTACAGGGTTGGGGGTAGGAGTCCTGTAATTTGTGAGTTGTTTCATGCCACTCCACACTGATGCAGGGTCGTTAGCTGAAAGCTTGTTTTTCAGCTTCTCAGAGTATCTTCTTTTAGCCACTCTGATTTACTTGTTCAGTGTGTTCCTGGCCTGATTGTACAAGACTTTATCCCCACCCCTGTAAGCATCCTCTTTGGCCTGACGAAGCTGCCTGAGCTCTGCTGTAAACCACGGTTTGTCATTGTTGAACTTTAAATAAGTCCTAGTAGGAATGCAAATATCTTCTCAGAAACTGATATATGATGTAACAGTATCTGTGAGCTCATCCAGGTCTGTGGCTACAGCCTCAAAAACACTCCAATCCATGCAGTCGAAGCAGGCTTGTAGTTCCCGCTCTGCTTCATTGGTCCATCTCTTTACAGTCCTTACTACTGGCTTGGTTGATTTTAATTTCTTCCTGTAGGTTGGAAGAAGATGAACCAGACATTGATCAGAGAGTCCCAAAGCTGCTCTAGGGACGGAGCGATATGCATCCTTTACTGTTGTCTAACAATGATCCAGAATGTTCCTGTTTCTGGTGGGGCATGTGATGTGCCGTTTGTATTTGGGCAGTTCACGTGTGAGATTTTCTTTGTTAAAATCCCCAAGAATAATAATAACTGAGTCAGGGTATTGTTGTTCCATGTCTGTGATTTGATCAGCCAGCTGTTGCAGCGCTGTTTTCAAACACGCATTTGGTGTGATATACACACGTGAGCTGAATAGGGCATGCACCAGGATTGTGTCAGTTCATTATGAACTTCCGGGAAGAGTGGGGCAGATCTGCAGAATGCAGTCGCGTCTGGAATGCACAAAATATTTATCAAGGCGAGATTTTTCAGGTCTCTTCGACCACCCTTGAAAGGATGCTAAGCATCTCCTTTTCAGTAGCGCGTGCATGCTCTTCGCCCTCGCTGGGGGAAGGGGCGGCAGCGTCATCCATGGACCACTCGCCTGATGCAGCGAGAGGCATAACATCATCCCCAGCGTCAGAACCGCCAAACGTCACGATGCGGTGCACTCCTACAGAGGGCCGAAGCTCATCACGCACGTACTGTATTGGCATAGGCGCAGTACATGGAGATTGAAGGACTCGCAGGGCATGTGCCAGCATGAGATCCAACTCAAATTCATCCAACCTCACATCCCCCCCGAGCCTCCTCCTGTGATCCCTTGGGTGTCACAGAAGAGGCGGGCCCTCAGAACGAGGGCGACTCGTGAGCAAATGTCTTGAGACTCATGCCCTCGCAGTGAGGGCAGTCTGTCTCTATGAGAGCTGTCTCTGCATGGGCGCAGCCCAGACAGTGAATGCAGCTCTCATATTGATCTGACGGCGGGATGTGTCCCTCGGATAAGAAATCACTTACGGAATGACATCTTTAAAAAGACGCAAACATGTAAGCAGCTCCTTTAGTTGAAGACCCCTCCCGCTGACTCGTGTATGTCGACGGTGAAGTAGTAGAGGGCTTCTAGATGAGAGATGAATTGCTGTCGTGAAAGAAGAAAATTCTGAGGAATGGTGTTTGCGCGCCTGCTTTTACAGCAGACTGATTCACGCCTAAATTGGCAGGGCTCAAACACCATAGGCAGTATTAGAATATTGCCGTTATTGTAGAGAGGTTTCAACTAGGTCGTGTAGAAGGACACTCCCCATATGCATTAGCAGAACGCAATGTCAAGTGTACTGAATCATAAGGGAACTATGTTTGTGATGTTTGTAGTCAAGTAAACATGTAGTGCCCTGTTGTTTTGTTAGAGAAACCCAAGAGAAATATATAAGTGCGATAGAGATACTATCAATCTGTGATAAAAGAGGTGACTATCTGTAGCAGGGCGGAGGGCGGGGCTGGGCCGTGATGCTGCACACCTGGCCCCTAATCAGGCTGATCAAGCCCGAGAGGGATAAAGGCGACCGGAGGCAGCAGTTCAAGAGAGCGAGAACTACAGGCAGCTGCCCTGTATGTGTTTGGTCTTTTTGTATAAGTTAATCATTAAATATTATTTATATTGTCAAGCCGGTTCTCGCCTCCTCCTTTCCCTTTTACCCTTGTTACACTAGTGCTGAAATCAGGCCAAACACAAGCACATACAGGGCAGCTGCCTGTAGTTCTCTCTCTCTCGAACTGCTGCCTCCGGTCGCCTTTATCACTCTTGATCAGCCTGATCAGCCCAGCCCCGCCCTCCGCCCTGCCACACTATCATTTGCTGGATGGGGCAGGCGATGTAATGGGACCCCCCCAAGAGCTCTGACTCAGTTCGAACACTGCAAAAAGGTACATTTTGGGGGTTTTTTCACATTAAATTAGATTAGAAGATCTTAAATCAGTGGTTCTCAACCAGGGGGTCGGGACCCACTAGGGGCCCTCAGCACATTTCCAGGGGGGCCTCAAGATCTCTTACAATTATTTAAAATATGATAGATTATTATATTTTTATATAATTATTATAATTTAACTGACTGAAAATGCTAAAAATGTAATAACTCTCTTCAACAGCTTGCTTTTTATGAAGAAAATACAGTTCTAGACATTTCTGGAATCATAAATTTTAAGGAAATATCTTATAATAGATATGTCTTATAATATAAATATCTAATAGCCTACATGGGGGGCGTTCAGATTTTTTCTCCGACAACGGGGGGTCTTGGAGTCAAAAAGGCTAAGAACCACTGCCTTAAATGACATGACGATGTCCTACCAATTTCCATCAATGTCCTTCCAATACATTTTTGTTTCATAGTGTAAAAAGGGCTCCATTGTTGAATTTCATGTTCATCATATTTGTAGACTAGACAGCTCCTGCTCATGAAGTCCATATAAGAGATGTGAGACAGAAGAGAAGGTAGATGTGTAGTTTGACATCTAGTGCTGAATAGCAAATGTAATGTTCTGTTGCCCGATGCAGAAAAAAGCTTTCATGTATGACAGGTCTCCATAGAGCCAATATTCTTCAGCCAAGCAGTGGGCCAGCTATGCTCATTAAATTGTCTGCTGGTGAGGTGCAGTGGGGAGTAACTTAAAGTGACACTACTAACTTGACAAAATGTTTGGTAATGTGACAGTAGTTCAGCTGTTTTTGAAAATAGTGACCAGTAGTTACCAACAAGTAGTGGTGTAACGTAAAAACAGTACATCAGTTTTGAACTTCAGCACTTCATTGCTTTGTTTAATGTCACATTGTTTGCGTATGCAGCTAGGGGGCAAGTTCTTGCAGGGGTAGCTAGACGTGGTGAGATGCAGTTCTTTTTAACCTGACACAGTTGCGTATCCTATGCAAAGCACTTAGAGCAAACCGTGGTGCACCGGTCAAAGATGTCTGTCTAGCACATTTACATAGAAAAACAACTGAAAAACGCAAATTGTTTCATGTAAATTAGCATCTCAGCGCAGATTTAAAAAAGAAAAACATTTGTAGCATAATAGTAGATACTGATGTTTTTACTATGCTTGACTTGGTTATAAAAGGTTGATGTATTCTACTGTAGTTTAGTTGTATTTAGTTTAAATTGATCAGTTCAAGTTTCATGCTGTCACTGATGCATTCTTTTTTTACTGAAAAATGCACTAAATTATAGGCCTGTGATCAGAAACTTGTGTTTTAAATAAACTTAAGTAGCAGCTTCAAGTTCCTCGGCGTCCACATCACTGAGGAACTCACATGGTCCATCCACACTGAGGCCGTTGTGAAGAAGGCTCACCAGCGCCTCTTCTTCCAGAGATGGCTGAGGAAGTTTGGAATGAACCACCATATCCTCACATGGTTCTACACCAGCACTGTAGAGAGCATCCTGACTGGCTGCATAACTGCCTGGTACGGCAACAGCACCGCCCTCAACCACAAAGCCCTGCAAAGGGTGGTGCGAACTGCCAGACACATCATCGGAGGTGAGCTTCCCTCCCTCCAGGACATCTATACTAGGAGGTGTGTGAAAAAAGCTTGGAGGATCATCAAAGGCTCCAGCCACCCAAGCCATGGGCTGCTCTCACTGCTACCATCAGTCAGGTGATATCGCAGCATCAGGACCCACACCAGCCAACTTCATGACAGCTTCTTCCCCCAAGTAATCAGACTTTTGAACTCTTGATCGATCATGATACATATATCAGCACCGCACTTTATTAGCCTCAGATTGGACTCACATTTTATACTTCTCTTAATAACGCACTGGCAACTGACTATCAACCGACAGCTGAATGTCAACACAACACTTCATATTTATTTCCACTGATTACATTGTGTATACTGTATATTGTATATTATTATTATATTTATTTTTTTGCATAGTCTTATTTTGTGTATACTGTATATTGTATATTATTAGGTGTATAATGTATATTATGTTGTGTAACAGATGTGTAAACTGTGTTATGTGTAAATCAGATGTTTATTGTAATTGTCATACTGCTATGTTGCTTGGAACCACACTCAAGACTTTCACCCACTGTTGCACTTGTGTATATGGTTGAGTGACATATAAAGGGATTTGATTTGAAGTAACCTTCAATGTACTGTATTTATAGTAGCTTTTTGTTAGTAGCTTATTGCTAACTACTTAGAGTACAAAAGAGTAACCGTAGTGCAACTGTGACGAGGAGGAGGGTGGGGCCGGCTGTGACTACGCACGAGGAGAGGGATAAATGCGGCGGAACGCAGCAGTTCGGGAGAGAGAGAGCCACATGCAACTGCCACGTGTGTGTTTTTGTTGTGTGTCTTAAGTTCTTATTAAATATTATTTTGACTGTTTAGCCAGTTCCTGCCTCTTCCTTTCCCAACCTTAGGGAAGGAGGAGGGATGCGCTGTCGTGGAGTCCTCGCCACTGCCATCTATCCAAAGGAGCAGCCGCGGCCATCCGCCGGGGGACGGAGGAGTTGCTGCTGACCGCCTGGACGTGGAGGAACGGCTGCCGTCTGCGAGGGGAGGAGGGGCTCGCTGCCGGCAACCTGGAGCGGTGGAGCCGCTGCCAGGGGCGGAGGAGTTCCTTACCGGCCGCCAAAACACTAAGGGGCGTTCCATCTACCAGGGGTCGGAGGACTCGCTCCGGTCCACCTGGGGAAGAGTGGCTGTCATCCGCCAGAGGGTGGAAGAGTGATCGAGGACCAGGCGACAGCGTGTCTGGGAAACCAGCGAGCAAGGTTTTTTTCTCTCTGTCCTCTCTCTCTCTCACTGTCGCTCCGCCTTGTCCTTTCCCTCTCCTCTTTTTTGTTTTGTTTTTCCCTCCCCAGCCCTAGAGAGGTGGGGAAAATCCTGCCGGCAGGCGCAGCCATTTTTGGGCTGTAACATTCACATTCAAGCAGCAGTTCCAATGTGAGAGATGTAGGTTTCAAGTTTCAGGTTGTTTTTATTGTACATTTTTGTGCCAGTCATGTTTGCCATTTTGTAGGTTTCCGAGTGGACTTTCTGACAAGTGTGCTATAATTTCTAGACTTAAATAATCACTCCCATTACTCCTCTGCCTTCATTTGACATTTCACATACATGCTCTGTTCTAAAACCTAGTGAGCTGTCTAGAGAGGCAGCATTTTAAGGCATCATGGGTGCACTCTCAACACAAGGTTGGTTGCACTCTATTTTAGACAACTTTTTCTAAACAGAGCTTACTGTAAGTGTAGGTGTTTCAACATCTAGAGCCATATGCATAAAACTTTGGATTTGATGAAAGGTAGAATCATGGATTGACCCGGATTGCCTCATAACTTCATTGGTTGTACGAAGAACCAATAAGAACTCTCAAATTTATTCCAACTGACCTCATTTTCCACCTTTCGCCACAACTGAAGTTTTTTTCTTATACACTTTAAAGAGTCACTTTTTATAAGACAATCTTTTTTTCAGAGATTGACTGCTTTTTATCCTTTGTATTTTGTGTTCTACTGGGAGGCCTCTATTGAGTAAAATTTCAATGTGTAGGTGGGTGATAAATTAGCTTATGTACAGTAATGCAATTATGAAATGATTTCTTTGTTTGACTCTGCTCCTAAGCAGTGAAATATCAGCCCGTATGAAAAACCGCATTAGTCGGAAGGGCCCAGGAGACATCAAAGCACAATCAACTCATTTAGTGCCCCTGTGCTTGCTGTGTAATTACTAAACCACAGCAGCCAAATAGAGATCGATGGCTGACCGAGAGGCAGAGCAATGAAAACCAGGAGAGAGTGAAAAAAGGTATATGCTGCACTGCACATCTGAAATACCATGTCTGCGCAATAAAATGTCACAACATGCCATGTCTGCCGCAAAACAAGATTACCTGATGTCAAAAGCGCAAGATATATTTACAGCCAGCCATGCATGGGAAAGCTTTGAGCAGAGAGGATTCACAACGACTTAGGCATCAAGCAAAGTCAAATTTGTTGGCGAGCGCTAAAAGGAGCTCTCCTACGTGGAGGGAAATGGAGAGAGAGGGAAAATGCTAGGTTCAATCAAGACAGTATTCATTTCACTCAATAAGGAGAAGTGATAGGACTGAAGAGGGTTTTGAAGAGGGTTTGGTGTATTGCACAGTTAACTGAAACCCTTTAAGGGGATAGTCTTGTATCACCCTGAAAGGGTTTATTTTGCTGGAATGACAAGACGACTGTACATTATCACTCTACTTAAATGGACATGAAATACTGATTTAAGATTAATTTTATTAGACCTCTGTGTCAGAGTCCTGATAAATATCAGTGGTGGTTGTAGGGTCAGTGGATATTTGGGGCCTGGCCAAGAATGCTGTGTAAATATAGTATGGGACAATTAATGAAATATAATGCACTTTATAATGCGCTTATCTAAGTATTACATCTGTGTGTCAATTAAATAAAGTAAATCTTTAAATATTACTAGAACAAAAGGTCTAACTAACGTTTGTCTCACTCAAATATCAAAAGCGTACTATTAAAATTATGTACTTATAAAATATGAAGAGCACCCTTTTGTCCCTTTCAGTTTCCCCTTGTTTAATGTACTTCATGTATACGATTGACAGTTTCATATGGCTGTTTCTCAATTTGCATTATGTTCTCATGGACTCGTTCAACATGATCGTCTGAAATTCCAAAACTAACGAACGCAAGTACTGTGAATGTATAAAATTACATGGCTGTTTTCGATCAGGCCAAACATTGAGGATGCATTGGATGCTGACTCGTGTGCAAGGACCCATTTGAAGTCCCAGAAATCATAGCGGCACACCGATGGCAGACAAAGGACATTTTGTCATGATTTCCCTCAAGAGTTTTCCGTTGTTAGCTCTCGAAAGTCTGACGGCTCTCGAGAGTTGTCATTCTCCATCAGCATTTGTTTTATTGTTGGGCATCATTTAAAAAAATTAAATAAATAATAAACAGATGGAGGAAACGAGTGTTAAAATAATTGTTTTCTTTCATATGTCACTGGTGTGCAGGGTTGGGAGAGTTATTTTTGAAATGTATTCCACTACAGATTACATGCTGTAAAATGTAATTTGTAACGTATTCCGTTAGATTACTCAAGGTCAGTAACGTATTATAAACACTTTGGATTACTTCTTCAGCACTGGTAGTGTAGCGAAGATGCCAGGGCAGTAGTATTAAGATCCATGTGCAGTTTAATAAGGCAAATAAATAGTAAAAACAAAGTAACAAAACAAAGAGCAAAAACAAAGGCAGGCAAGGGATCGGTACACAGATTGGCAGTCCAGAAAAGCAAACAAAGTAAGTCCGATAGGCAGAGGGGTAATCCAATAAACAGGCAGTAAATCCAAAACACTCACAAGAAGACTGGGGAATTCGGAGAACAGACAGGAGTCAAACACAGAGTAATCAACGATAGTAATAACGCTCAGAATTGTAAACTACGCAAACAAGACTACGCGTTGAATGGGTGGAAACTTAAATAGACAGGGTTAAATGTGACACAGGTGGAATAGTAATCAGTCTTACTGGAGGATTATGGGAAATGTAGTTCGTGAAATGTTAAACTCGGTGATGGCGACCTCTGGCGGCGTTCGGGGGAGATGGCAGGCGCTGCGGGTGTAACAGGTAGATTTTTTTCACTTGTTTTGACTATAAATATCTTATGCAGTGTTGTTTCTAAAACAAGATCAATCAAATTGATCTTGTTTTAAGGATTTTTAGATATTTTTACAGGAAAACAATACAAAAATTATTATCAAGAATAAGATTTTTGCCCTAATATCAAAGGTCTTATTAGGAAAAAAAAAAAAAAAATATGATGCAAAGTGAATTTTCTTGATAAACAAATATGATCGTGCCTGGTAACATGTGCATGTAAAATGGCTAGAAATAGCATTTTAGCTTAGCATAAAGCTGACAATTTACACAAGGTTTATTTCTATTTCTTCTGCTCCAAACTTACTTAAAATTTTCTTCTCTGTCTGCTCATATGAATGTAACACATCATAAGAAAGTGTTTCACCGCAGTTCAAATGCACTTTGGATCGCATCATTTATATGTATAAATGTTTCCATCTGAAAGGATTAAATATTAAATGAAACACATGACAATAAAATGCAAAGTAATCTCTTCAGTAATCAAAATACCTTTTGAATGTAACTATTCTAATTACCAATGATTTAAATTGTAACTGTAGTGGAATACAGTTACTTACATTTTGTATTTTAAATACGTAATCCCGTTACATGTATTCCGTTACTCCCCAACACTGCTGGTGTGATAATGCCAGTAGTTCTCTTAATGGTTACAAATGTACTGGGACGGTCAGCTGCACAACAGGAAGATCACATCTCAAAGCTGGCAATAGACGTGTTCTATGTCCTCCTGTCTTTCCGAGTTTGTTCTTCCAAGGTAGCTTGGCAAGACTGGTCTTCATTAGAACTCAAGTTCATTCTATGCATTCTGGTCGGGTGTTAGTAAAGCAAATATTTTGTTTCTAAAAAAGAGTTTTTACTAAAAATGCAAATGTTCTTCCTTGAGCACATCTGTACTCTTTGTTTTCTGGGTTGTATCTAAATATTTGGTTATTTTTGCATCTGGATGGACAATGTCAACATTTGTTTCTAGTATTTCACCAAGACAGGCATTTTGACTGTTGACACACAGCCGCAATCGCAAGTATAACGGGAGCCAGCTGATACGTGATAGCTGTGTGGTATGTGTAAACCTCACTCCCCTGGCCTCAAGAGGCGCACTAGTGGCTGACACTGCAGGCTGTAGCCTTTAGCGTCCTTGTTAGCATGCATACCTCCCATGCCGAATGACGCCGGTTCGAATTCCGCTCGGAGGTTACACAAGGTGCAAGCCCTCTTCTTGAATGCGAGAATACACGCACAAGTGCTGAGAAGACAGGGTTTGAGTTAATATTTTGTATTACAAACACTGTTGAAAGACAGCTAGCATTAGTTCTATATATTACTTTTAATTCATATTTATTTACAATTTAGTATAGACTTGATTTTTGAAGTACTGGTACTTTTAACATCCCTATAAAATAAACATTCGGAGCTTAAGCCCCAGTAGCCCACACCTAGCACTGCTCATTATATATAAATTTTTTTTTTGAGGATGACAGTCTGACATTACATTAGTACACTTACACGGCTACTTAAATCTACAAACACATGGACTGAAATAATTATTTAAGTTAATTATTTATTTATTTCTTTTTTGCTTACTTGCAGAGACTGCAGAGAGAGACAGAACACAAACACGACTATATAGGAAACATAGGTTTGTTATACAGTGTTATAATGCACAATGGTAATTATTCTGATTCTGATTATTTCTAATTTGTAATAAAATGAAACCGAACTAGTGCAGCTGTCTTTTTGCACACAATGAGCAGACGTCTCTGCAGAGGTCACTCATATAACAAGACTGCCTGGGATTACAGAGAGGTTAAAGAAGATAATGGTCCGCCTCTCCAGAGTGACTGACACTTTGAAGCAAAATCAATGGGTGGAATACGTACGTGCTGCACATGAGTGGAATGATCAGCAGGAATGGGTGAAGAACAAAGGCTAAGAAATGACTGCCAAATCCTCAGTTCTCCCTGACAGCAATTCATCCCCACTCATCTGAGTATATCTTGGCAGGATCTTACATTTTCATGCAGCTGTAATTTCCTTGACCTTTGTCTCTGGCAGTGCAATTTCATCGTCCTCCTTCCTATATCTGCGAGAAATATCAATAGGTTTGTGCAATTGACAAAGAGGGCAGCGTATAACAAGCACTTCCTTACTCCTAGACATGAACTCAGCAATAACAGAGAAAATCGATAATGGCCCCACTGTTCCTGATCCTTTAAATGATGTGGACTGATGGGAGATGTGGGTGCTGGTAGAGCAGAATGGAGCAGAAGCGAAAGTGGAGCCATGGATCTTCCGCCATTGACTTCTTGAGCTGCCAGCATTGTAGAGTCAGTGGGGTGACACTACACAGACCCAGTAGAGAAGCTTTTCTGGCCACCCCCTCAAGTGCATGGATCACTGCACTGACAGTGCTGACAGTGGAGGCTCAATAATAGAAAGTGTTCATTGGCTACTTTCTACTGGGATATCTGTGAGAGAAAAGATGGAGCGTTTAAGTGTAGCAGGGCATTTAATGAGTAGCATTTGAAACCACTGCAAATACCACAAATTAGGAAGAAAAGTATATAGACCATCACCCAAAAACTATGCAATTAAATGCACCTATATTGAGAACTTCTGGTTTTCGAAATGCAAAATAAAATAAGAGAGTGGAGTTGTGATGATTTTACAAATAGCTAACAATGGCTTAAGTGGGGTTTAAAATAGAAACCTGGCCAGAGGCTGTAAACTCATCAGTGGAGTGTTTAAGTGCTCTTTTGCTGTGGATACTTTCAGGGACTGACTGACAGAATGCATTTAGACTGTAGGAGTCTTGGCGTGGCTTCCATTTGTGAGCAATTTGAGCTAGGTTTTCTCCTCACCACTGCCTCATAGCAGCGGAGATTCCTCCAGAGAGCTAATGTGGGTTCAGATCTGGAAGGGGCACATCAGACATGATCTTTGTCCTCTGGCAACTCCAGGAAATGGGAGCAGAACATGGGCCTGTATGCTGCTTTTATCTACCTAACAAAGGCATTTGACACAATCGGCCGGGATGGTCTTTGATAGGTACTGGCTGAACTGGGATGTCCTCCAAAATTCCTTACTATCATTAAACAGTTACACCAAGGGCAGACAGGCCAGGTTAAGTTCTGTGGGTGCCTCCCAGATGCCCTTTCCATTGAACATGGGGTCTAACAAGGTTGTGTCCTCGCTCCTACACTTTTTGCCATATTTTTTAGTGTCATGCTAAGGAAGAAAAAATCAACATAGACGAGGGACTCTACATCCGATTTAGAACCGATGGGGACCTGTTCAATCTTCGATTTGTCTCATGGACCAAAACCTCTGAAAACTCATTGTTGAGTTGCTTTTTGCAGATGACTATGCCTTATTAGCGTACACTGAAGTATCGCTACAACATTTAGTCAGTTGCTTTTCTGAGGCAGAGGCAGCCTTATCCTTTGGCCTTACCACCAGCATGAAGAAAACAGAGGTTTTGTACCAACCACCACCACTGTTATGTACAGTCCACCTTCAATTAACATAAATAGCTATCAGTTAAAGAGTGTTGATCAATTCACCTATCTTGGCATTATAATATCAAATGATTTAACGATCACAAGAGATGTTGAAAAAGGACTTGTCAAGGCAAACAGCTCCTTTTGCTGTTTGCACAAATGGGTCTGGCAAAACCCCTCGCTATGTCTAAGTACGAAGATCAAGGTCTCCCGAGCAGTTGTATGATGTTGAGTCATGGGTGCTGAATAAAAAGCACCTTCGACCAGAGGCGGACTGGCCATTGGGAGAACCGGGACTTTTCCCGCTGGGCTGGCCGCGATATGCTAAAGGAGGCCACAAAATGGTGCCACGATATTCCGAAGGGGACAGCGAAACACACTGATTCCCTTAACCCCATCCCTGGTCAACAACTTGACATTGACAATGCCACCAGCCAGTTATTAGTTGTGCCCTTGCTTAGCATAAAGAATTCATTTTAATCATAAAATAATTGCTAAAGCTAACATTAGGTAGCATGCTAACAAACTATCTACCCAACGCTACTGTAGCTCGCTAACTTAATGTCAATTAAAGGTAAGGCTACACTTTTGTATAATTACCATTTTCATTAATATAAATTAGAAATGATGGAACTGGATATTTTTTATTTTGTTTGCAACAATTTACTGGACCTACAGTATGATGTGTTGACTGTGGGACATCATTCTTCTATGTTGACACACGAGAAAAATATTTTTTTAATTTGAATCACAAAGTGTGTAACTTATAATATAAGGCAAGCGATTCAAAAACTCTTGTCATTCAGTAAAACAAAAAAGGAAAAAAAAAGGTGATGGCATAATTTAGTAAGCTTTTTGACTTTAATACATTTTTATAATTTTTATTGGTAAAGTTCCAATTCTAACTTTCTATAAATGTTAAAAGTTTATGTTTCCTTTTCTTTTACCTTATTATTCCAGGTTTTACCATGTTCTGTTATTTTCTATATATTGTGGAATGTGAAGCACTCTGCATGATGTATGAGTTATTTGGTTACTGGTTGTGATAACCCACAGTGGCAGCTTGCTAATGTCCCCCTGACAGCCATTCTCAGAGCAGGATAATGATAACCCCCACCCTGTCTTACAAGATGAACGAGACATTCGTCTGCTTCTATTCATTGATTACATTTCATTTTCATGCAATGTCAAGACAGGAGTAACTGTTGCCCTTTGAGATGCAACAAAGCCATTTAATTTTTCTCCATCTGGACCCTTTGCTTCCTTGGGTGAAATATGCTCAAGGTTGTGGCAGGGGCTGCTCTCTCTGTTTAGTATCTGAAAGGCACTGAGTTTATCTTTATCAGGGTAATGCATAGCTGCAGTTTCCAGCCCTCAGGTGATGCAGTGTTTCCTCTGTAATGACCAGTTTTGAATTATTTAAGCTGAACATGCTGTACATGTGCCTTTATTGCTTTTGAGCCCTTTTGTTTGGAATCTGAGAAATGCATGTCTTGATTTCTAAACTGGAATAGATGTATATATAAATGCACCAGGAATGTCAAATGCAATGGCTGCAGGATAGTGAGTTTGCATGCACATCTTGCACCAGACTATGTTTAATAAGTTAACAAGTTAATACGGTCATGTTAACACTTTAAACTGCCTTTTATCATGAAAGATCATAAACTGTGTAGGGGTCAATAACCTGACACTTTTTTTTATTGCATTATTCAAAAAAACATTTAAAAATGCAATTCACTCAAAGCAGTTACTTGAATACACCTCTTCTATGATGAACATGTTTACAATTACTGAGTATAAAAGTCTTTTTGATAGTTATTCTGGGGATGAATGTAAAGATGTCATGTGGTGTAACCATCCGGAGATAGTTTAAATAAATAAATAAATCAGTCTTTAAAAGCTAAAAGTATAGAATTTATTTATTTATTTATTTTTTGGAAACGAGTAGTGCAGAATAATCTTAAAATTTCTGTAAAAAAAAAAAAAAATTTTTTTTTTATATACATTAATATCTGAAAACTTTTGCCCACCAAATCATTGTCAGATGGTGGAACCCAACATGTAGGTTGCCATTTTGTTGTCATGTGACAAAAAACACCATAAAGAGGACCTCTTTAAACCCTCAAGACCGTGTGTGAGGCTTTAAAAATGTAATATTTCAAGGTGCAAGGACAGTAATGCCTTTTTGCTTGGTTAAACCACGACTGTTTTAAAGTCATTAAATAAATATGGTTGTAGAAAATGCTATAAATGTTTTTCAAAAATGTATCAAATCAACGTGGACACAAAGATTACATTTCTAAGAACTTGACATATGAGTTTCAAACCCTTTTAAACCTGATTTGATTTGAACTCTGATTTTACTTAATACGTAAACACTTGCCAGTATTCTGTCGGCGCATTCAATGTGTGCATGTCTATTTACGTTTTGATGTCAATTTCAAAATCTCATGTAAATATGGTTGTCTTGTGTTGTCATTTTTATGAGCTGATTTTTGATAGTTATAAAAAAAAGTTTTTCCTAGTTTAACATTAAATCACACTCAATGTTGCTAAATCAATCTAAAGGTAAAAGAAAGAGATCTTTGCTGGTATTATTTAAATGATGCAGAGGCTTTACTTTTATTTGTGACATATCCCTCTGCATCAGTCAAAACTTCATACTTATACCCATTACCTAAAAATAGACTCCCTGCACAGTATTGACTAGTGCAGCTCTCCTACACATATCATTAGGTAACACGTCTGAGATTAATCTTTCAGTTGCTCTCAGCCCTCATTGTGATCTTCCCTCACAATGACTCATTCATATTGTAATAAAAACAAGGCATGTAGAGAGGGCGAGACTCATGCCGACAATTCAGAGTGCAAACTTTTAACATTACTGAACCATGTAGGAGATATTTTGTCTTTAAATTGGGTGCAATGTAACTCCACTGAACTAGTGGCGTTAAACAAAAACCTGCAACTCTGGTGAAATCATTGCAGCACCATAAGAGTCCATGTAAGAAAATACCAGAGCCAAATTAGATGTAATTGCTGGGTGCAAGGAGCCAGACTACAGCCAGTGATGAGGGCATTTGAGCTGTGCCACGTCTGGAGCTCAGTGTTCTCCCAGCTCACGCAGAGCTCAGCCTTCTAATGAGAAGAGGAGAAAAGACTGAGGAAGTGGTAATTGGATCCTCCCTGTCCTGCCACCCGGGCATGTGTGGCGATGTGGCTGGGCTTTATTTAGATCCTCTAAGCAAACAGTCTCAGTTCTCTACTTGCCAGGAGCGACCGCAAAGCTGGTGAGAACAAACCACTCTCTTCCATCTTGAGCTCACTCCCTTAGCAGAGCAGAAGTTTGCTCTCTCTGCAGCTGCACACAGAAGCTATACCATAAACATTATATTATGGAATACTGAGGCTGTGCTCCTGACAAGCTAATTAATATAGGCTACCTCTGTAATCCATTTGGGATCATTTTTAATTATCATATAACCAACAAACTTAAATACACTTGAATCAATATTTTCTTCCACAACCATGAGATGTGAGTCGGAGGACCAGGGATAAACACAAGAAGCAGGCCATTAAGAAAAAATAGGGCATTTATTGTATTATGATGTATCACACAAGTGCTTTGTATTGGGGTGAGTTCAAGCTACAAAGAAAAACAAGATTGTGCGTAGTTCTCCAGTATGAGTGAGCATCTCACTCGGTGTGTGTATGTCCCGCAATTTTTTATGGGTCCAGCTGCCAAACTCTGTTCTGGAGAGCATCGGTGTGATTGACACTCTGGGGATCCTTGGTAGAGAGACAGAAAAGAGAATAAGCAGAGATATCAACCTGCCAAAGCACATGAACATATACAGGGAGTCTGGTTACAGTATGCTGGTTATGTATGTCAGACTTTATATTGATTTCTGAAATATTAGGTCTTATCAGACAGTATCTAAAGTCATCAGGGCAAGTCTGAATTGTATTTTTGCATAACATCCTGTCTATTAAGATACCTCCATCTGGTTGATTTTTTTGAAGGCAGCGAAGAAATACTTGGCTGTTTTTGATAACCCGTAATGCTGTATGTGTAATTCAGTAGTTGATCAAAGTTGATCATAAAATTGTCATCTGATGTAGTGGTTTCATTTATACATGAAAAAAAAAAAAAAAAAAAACTGCACTATAATCAGTAGCTGGGCTTCCATCCACGCATTTTTATGCAAATTGTGGGATATCTCATAAATGCTGATGCAAATAAAATCTCAAATGCACATAAACTTTATACACTCACTTGAGGTGGATACATTTTTTTATCAAGAAGATAGGTGCATAAACTACAACGGAAAAACATTTACCAAATAAATTCCTATATGTGCATCAAAAAAGTAATGTGACTAAATTCACTCAAATAGACTAGCCAGCGTCATCGCATAGCATTTCAAATGTTACTCTGGTCATTCTGAAATGTCAGATCCAAAGCTTGTCAACAAAATTATTGCTACAAGTACCACCCAGAACTGACTGACATGAACAAAACATTACATTGAACAAAAAAACCAGTGGCTACAACTTTCATTTTGTTCCAATTTGCCAGGAAGTCACAATTTTGTTCTCTTGAGCACATGGGATGGAAATGCTGCTTTATTCGCAAATCGTTTTTGTTTGTTTGTTTTTTCTTTCAGTTTTTTCACAAATTATAATCGTAAATTAGATGACTACTGTAATGCATGCTACATAATGGAATACATTTTTGAATGTAATTCAAGTAAAGCAAAAGTAACTTTTTATTAGGAGTAATACAATAATGTAAATAATACTTTTGAAAGCAACATTCCTCATCAGATTGTAGTAATGTAATATTTTCTTGGTTATATCTAAAGCTCAATTGAATTTGTTCTAAACCTTCAGACATATAAAATGGTGCCTTAGAACTTGGTCTAAAACCAGATTATTTAATATGTACTTGCATTAAAAACTGTATGGCAGTTGCAGTATGTTTCAGACACATCCATACTGTAGAGCAACATTACTATATCAGTGGTAATACGGTCATTTCACTGAGTCAGGACATTCTGCAATACCATTATACCTGGGGTGTGCTGAAGAAACAAAGGGTGTGGACATAGCAGAACAGCAGGACACAGATGTAGCCTTTCCTGGAGGTACACACTGAGCTCTTTCTCTCTCTCTCTCTGCCTCTCTATCTATCTCTGACTCCAGCTGAGCTCTGAAAGTTGAAGAGAGGTCAGGAAGGAAGAATCATGCGAAAGGCATCTCCCATCTCTGAGTGTGGGCTGACAGTTCACATGGGCTGATCACCAGCATTTTACTGCTCTCAATGCCGTCCAGAGCCATCTCGCTGTCCACACAGAAACGAGACGCCAGATGCTCCAGGTGAGTGCCAGATTTCTGCCAACGCTGCAAGAATATAGGAGATATTTAACCCAACCACTAACGCACACATGCACCAAAGTGCACATCACCTGTGGACAGCAGTAAAGAAAAAAGGTAATGCATATGAAGTATAAATCTACACATCATATATTGTACAAAATTCACAAGTCCTTTGTTTTATTTAACAGACTTGACAGGGAGTGTGGTTTCTTATTTGGTTAAATATTTAATGTAAATCGCTTATTTTACCCTTTAATTGAATTAAATTACTGATTGACCTGAACCCATAGTATTTTGGTTTAAGCAGCTCTCATACCTATGGACCCTTTTCACATTGCTGCAGGTTTGAAAATGCGGAAGTAAACTTCAGTGGGGTAAACTTCTATAGCGGTGAATGGGAGACCACAGCATATATTTTTTTGCATTTACATTTGCTCCAACAGCAGATGAGAAAATCCACTATTACACTTCAATGTCTTTCCAAAAGAGGGAAAATGTAGTGAATGGTGGATTATGTCAGTCATAACCGCTGGAACGGTTTTTGAACAGGGGGCGCTGCGGAATGGGGAGTGGGGGTGTTGTTTGGTGGTGGTGAGTAATATAAATATAAAGCACTAAATCTCCGATACTAACAGAAAAAAACATTTTCGAAAAATGTATGATGATTTATTGAAACATTTCTACGAACATTTAGATTTATGATCATACAATATATAACATCAAAATTGTCTTTGTGAAAACCTGTGCTCCTCAAATAATAGCATATAAAGAGTATAAATTATTAGCTAGCGTTAGCACGATCTTTTTAGAAGTTATGGTGGTGTTAATCGTTTTAGGGACTGTTAACAATATTCTGTGTTTTAGACAGGTGATCGGTAATCAGGTCAATTAACGCAGCTCAAGCGGGAAATCCCCACCACTATGCCTGAATTATTTTAACAGGCTACATTCTTTCTTGATTCTTTTTGAAAGCATTGTTAGTGCACTGTTAATGTATTTCAGTATTTTTCTCACATTTTCATAAAGAGTAAGTTTCAATTAAAATAATTTACCATTACTGGTAATTACCATCATAATCTTCTTTTTCTTTTCGTCTTCATTACTGTTGAGGAAATAAAAATACCCCTAAACATTTCGTCATTACTTTAACGATATTAACAAAGAATATGACGGTTTTCAAATAACATCAATGAATTGTCATTAATTTTTCATGCATACACTATTTGACAGCTCTTCACAGGGTGGGCTGGAACGCCGATAGTGGGTGCTGCAGCACTCTCAGCACCCCTACTTCCCGCGGCTATGTCAGTCAGAAGAGAGAGATGCAAAAAAGAGATTACTGTCACTCCCTCAGCAGCTATATTTGAAACCCCATCGTAGCAGTGGTCTTTTTTTGTATTCAATTAATGCCAAGGTAATAGAAGACAAAATATAATGTTATAAATGTATGCTACTAATAAATAAATAGAAGATATTACATGTTTGCTAGATTTACGCTGCTAAATAAGGCAGAAACGCATCATAACAGGTGGTGAAGAGGTTCCATTGTGTTTGCAGGTATTCGGGCAAGAAAGGTTGCCATTTGTGTGCACAATAAAAAGACATTAAATAATTTTTTATCTCGTGTTCTAACCAACACACAATCGTGTTAGCACCCAAGCCCACATTGATCCATTTATTTGTACACATCCCAGCACAACAACCCAACACGGAACAAAGTGGATTTTTCTGGTGCCCCTATTACAGCATGCTGCATGGTCCTGACACTGACATGACAAACATGACATGGGGAAACGCTGACATCGCCCGGAGAGTAAAGCCTCTCCAGAGTGGCTGTCTAATGCTGGGACTGATACTCATAGAGCTGATGTCAGTGGGTTCCTCCAGGAACTTTCTAAGTGCGGGCTGATTTATAGTCTGTCACGGATGTCTTCTGTCACTGCAGTGGAGGTACCTGTTTGCCATCGCTGATGTTGCAGGACACGAGCAGGATCTGGGAGGCAGGGAAAGTGGTGGAGACGGAAAGACAGTGTTGCTGCTGGCGAATTTGCTGTCCGTGGGTGTAGATCCACTCCTGCATATGAAAGACCACAGGCTCACTGCTTGAGATGTGCTTGTTGTCAGGGCTTTTTCTAATGTTGAACAAACATTTAATGCACTGAATACTATAGCAATTTTCTTTCTGGAAAATTACACAGATTTAAAAAAATTTCATGTATTTGCTGTAAATACTGAAGATCTTCCAGGACAAAATGAGGGTGTTTTAAATTATTTGTAAACATTTCACAGACTGGACTTCTAAAGCGTATTACTGAAGCTTCTATTTTATTTCTATTGTATGTTAAGACCTTGAGAGGAAGGCTGGTGACACAAGTCACATGAAATGACATTTGCAAACCCATTTTACTTTCGTAATGTGATTTATTTCTGAAACAGGATATAATAATGTAGGATGGAACTTTTTCCATCCATCAGGAATTTACTGGATTGTGAAAAGTTGTCTCTGTATAACAGGTGGTTGGAGAGGAATGGATGAAAAATAACAGGGCTTGATGACGTCAGAGATGTTTCAAAAGCGGAGCTAGTTAATTTATGTGGATAAAATATTACAAGAACAAACAATGTTTTCTGTGCATGCACCGATGAATTGTCAATAATAAGACCAGGGACGTGTATGAACATAAACGGGGTCAATGGATACATTTAACAACACTTGGGTTATGACATTAGTTACTAAACCTTTTTTTTTTTTTTTTTAATGTTATTTTTGAGTTGTGTGTGTGTGTGTGTGTGTGTGTGTGTGTTTTTTTTAAGAATTTCAAAATAGCATTTGCTGCAATAATAAAGGGACAAGTCTATTCTCTAAAAATGCCATGGATTTACTTCATAATTCATCTTCAATAGTTTTGCATTTTTAAAGTAATTTCATTCATTTAAAGATGTCTGTTCTAATCTCTTAGCTCCACTTAAATGGTAAACACGACAATGTTTTTGGAGAAAATACCATCAACACTTTTTGCTTTCCTTTTAAGAAAGTGGTCTCATTTGCTGTTTGGAGGTACATAGAGAGAGAATGACACAGAAGGGCAGTGTGAAAATGTGTTTTTGTGGGTTGTGCTTCCCATCTGGTTAGTCTTACAGACGCTTACCAAGGTCAAACGCAACAAGGAAACACGCTCTTGCAGTGTTATGAACACACTTAAGAGCTCTGAAATCACTTCTGTTGTGTTCTTGTCAAATCAATCGTGTATCATCTCTGGGCTTTGAAATTTACAGAGTAAACATTCAAAAAAGTTAATGTTTTGGCATTTTATGGCACACAGAGGAACTAGATTGAGACTCAGTTAAATAAACATGGTTTCTGGGTAGAATGAAGCCCAAGGCTTTTTACAGGCTCATGTGAAGGTGAGAGAGTCATGAAGGTTGACAGTAGGACAGATTAGCTGCTCAGAGACCAGAGGGCACCTCTTTGTTTAATATAATTACACAGCAGTGCAAAAATGTGACCTGAATTAAATCCCATTACTCTGCTGTAAAAGCTACCCTTTCACCATGGCCCTGGTTACATGGCTTTTAATGCAATCTAACATATCACAATGGTCACAATGTGACCAGCCTAACTGTGTTGGATGTCACTGATTCCTGGTGTGAGAGTAGAAATACACACTACCTTTGTTCCACTTCTAGTCTTGACCAAACTATTCAGCAGAATCTTTTACCACAGCGTTTTAACGCAAGATATGCTTGAGGGGGTTGTAATTAGTCTTACTACTGTATAGGGTGTGACACTATTTTGCGAATGGCAACAGAAATAATTAAAGAATAGCAATATAAGACACAAAGCTACTTCCTCCAGCAATGACAGTATCACCACTGAATGGCACAAAACAACAACGCAGAGTTTCCATGCTGAGTTAACACTTCAATCATGCTCTTTTCTTGATATAATGCCAGAGTCCTGTACCTGGTTGACTGCTTTGGTGCCGATGCAGGATGCGAGTGTGAGCATTGGGCGATCCTGCCCTTCAACTATACGAGACTCTAGACAGTTCTGCCTCTGTCGGATCACACCAGACTTGGCATCTGAATCATCAGGGACTCTGGTTACAGGGAAAGAAACAGATAAATGGAGACTGTAGCTTAAAGTAATATTCCAGGTTCAAAACAAGATAAGCTCAACTGATAGCATTTGTGGCACAATGTTGATTACCATAAAAATTTATTTCGACGTGTAACTCCTTTTCATAAAAAAAAAAAAAAAAAAAAGAAGCAAAAATGGAGGTTACAGTGAGGCATTTACAATGGAAGTAAATGTGGCCAATTTTTGGAGGGTTTAACCCTCTGGGGTCAATGGATGCGCCGGCGCGTCCTGCTGGATTTTTTCCTCATAACAGCGGAAACAACTTAAAATACTCTGTCACTTTTGGGCATACAGATAAGTGTAAGACATCATTAGAGACTATAAAGGGTCTACTTTTATTTGTGTACACTCACAATAACAACAAAACCTTGTGCTTTTGTAAAATAAAGAAAATAAACAAGGTGAAACTGAACAAAAATGAACTGAAACTCTGCGAATACTTATCAGACAAACATAAAACATATGTCTAAAGAAAGCTTAAAATGTCTACTTTTAAATAAAACAATTCAAATTTAAAACAAATATTCTCCTGCAATGTAATCTGTATGAAACAAAGAGATGTACAGTTTCTCCTGGCTCAGCTAATTATCGCTAATGTGATCACACCCACCAGTAGAGTGTGCTATTCATACGGTAATGTGCTGAGGTGATCAATGTAAATGGTAAACGCCCCCAACAATGCCTTAAAAAACATCAAGTTTATCATCAGATTCATTCACTTTCCTGCGTGTTTGGAAGATGGCACGCTACACAGGTGAGAAAGAGTTCACATTGTCCTCAGAAGAAGAGCGGGACTCGAATGAATGTTTGCATTTTGAAGAGCGACTTGATCCAGCCGAGGATACAATTTCGGATGAGTAAGTCTTTACTTACATTAGTTGACATGCTATTTTATATAAACATGTACATATTTTACTAGTTGGACTATTTCCAGACTTGCCAGCCAGTATTCAGAGTATTGAAATTTGAAATATGTCCTAATAGGCAAGGTTTAGTTACAATTAAATGTTGTTTCGGCTAAAGCAGGTTTTTTTAATATTATGCTGTATGATCTAAATATGATATGTAATATGATATAAAAATAATGATGAAGTAACGATGCTGAAAATTCAGCTTTGGTCACAGGAATAAATTGCATTTTACAATATATTCAAATAGAAAAAAGTTATTTTAAATTGTAAAAATATTTCACAATATCACTGTTTTTACTATATTTTGGATAAAATAAATGCAGCCTTGGTGAGCAGAAGAGACTTCTTTTAAAAACATTAAAAAAGCTTACCGATCTAAAACTTTTAAATGGTAGTGTAGGTCTAAGGTTTTTAAGTAAAGTCTATGTAAAGAAAATGTATAGTCAGATTACTTCTTTTAACTTAAACTTGATTTTGTGAATAAGCTACAAACAATACATTCAATCATTAAGTCTCCTCACATTCATTCTCTCTCAGTCACATTGCTCATTCATAGGTCCAGGGGAGGGGTCTTTGTCATCTCCTCGCATATGGCCTTTCTAACACTAAAAGTGTCTTAAAAAAGTTAAATGACTATATTGTTTTGTATGAATGAGTGATCAGGATGGTTTTCACATCATTTTGTAGCAAAAACTCTAGGCTACAAGATCCAGTTCTCAAAAGTCTTGTGAACAAATGTTTAGTATGTGTTATATAGCTTTTTTTCAGTGACTTAACATTTTTGTTTTTTCAAAAACCATGCATAAACGTTAATTTTAATTTTTTTTCCCAGTTTGTGCTGAATACAGTATTATCAGACTTTAGCCATTAATATGTTTTTAAGCAAACGAAAAAAGCACAAATGTCAAGGCATGTCAAAACTTCTCCAGGGCCCAAAACACCCTCAGACCCCAGAGGGTTAAAGGTAGAAATGTAAAGCTTATAATTTTATAAAAGCACTTACATTAATTCTTCTGTTAAAACTCATGTATTATTTGAACTGCAAAGTTGTTTAAATAGACATTTTTACTGTCGATTTAGGATTTGTTGATATTGCATTGCAACGATTGCATCGCAACAACATGGCACCCAAGTTGTAAAATGTGCTATAACTTCACGCAGAAAAGGTTAGAAGCAATTTAATCACACTAAAATCATGTTTACATGCATATTGTTTACGTCTTGTGGCTATATTTTTGAAAGAGTGAGTGTTTTAACATCCAAAAATTGGCCCCCATTCACTCATTTGTAAGTGCCTCACCATAACCCTTCTTTTTTTAAAGAAGCGGCAAGTCTAAATCTATTTTTTGTGGTAATCAATATTATGCCCAAAAGTAGTCAACTGAGTTTAACTTAAGTATTTAACCTGGAATATTCCTTTTTTAGTCTCTTGATTTCTATACGTTTTAGTGAGAAAAAGACCCTAGTAAAATTTGATTTCTAAATGTTTTAGTAAGAAAAAGATCATAGTAAAATTTCACACGTGTCTTCTTTAGAGTTTCAGAGATTTGAAACTGTGCTCAGATTTGCCAAGTCTGCAATCAAAAGTCAGATTTCAAAATATACTCAAATAATTCCAAGACAAAATTATCTGGTCTGTGCTATGCACATTTATTTTATATCTCTATACTCTTACCATGTAAACAATTGTCCTGTTTGTTTCTTTATTGCTCCAAAAGAATTTTAGGAGAAAGAAACTTAACAAATCTGAAGCCAAAGTGTGCAATTTCTGCACCACTGGCATCATCAAACGGAATTGCAAAAATAATTTTCAAAAAAGGTTCCCTTGCTCTCACCCCAGTCTTCCTTTGGTCGGACAAAGAGAGTCAGTATTCATGTTTATTGGCCAAGTATATTTAGCTTAAAAGGAATCTGACTTAGTGGTTAGCTTCAAGAACACATATACACAAACAGTATATACAGTACTGTACATATACAGTTGAAGTCAGAAGTTTACATACATCTTAGCCAAATACATTTAAACTCAGTTTTGTTTTTACAATTCCTGACATTTAACTGTAGAAAAAATTCCCTGTCTTAGGTCAGTTAGGATCACTATTTTAAGAATGTGAAATGTCAGAATAATAGTAGAGAGAATTATTTATTTCATCTTTTATTTCTTTCATCACATTCCCAGTGGGTCAGAAGTTTACATACACCTTATTAGTATTTGGTAGCATTGCCTTCAAATTGTTTAACTTGGGTCAAACATTTTGGGTAGCCTTCCACAAGCTTCTCACAATAAGTTGCTGGAATTTTGGTCTATTCCTTCAGACAGAACTGGTGTAACTGAGTCAGATTTGTAAGCCTCCTTGCTCGCACACGCTTTTTCAGCTCTGCCCACATGATTCTGCCACCCCCATGCTTCACGGTTGGGATGGGGTTCTTCGGCTTGCAAGCCTCACCCTTTTTCCTCCAAACATAACAATGGTCATTATGGCCAAACAGTTCAATTTTTATTTCATCAGACCAGAGGACATTTCTCCAAAAAGTAAGATCTTTGTCTCCATGTGCACTTGCAAACTGTAGTCTGGCTTTTTTATGGTGGTTTTGGAGCAGTGGCTTCTTCCTTGCTGAGCAGCCTATCAGGTTATGTCAATATAGGACTCATTTTACTGTGGATATAGATACTTGTCTACCTGTTTCCTCCAGCATCTTCACAATGTCCTATGCTGTTTTTCTGAGATTGATTTGCACTTTTCGCACCAAACTACGTTCATCTCTAGGAGACAGAACGCGTCTCCTTCCTGAGCGGTATTATGACTGTGTGGTCCCATGTTGTTTATACTTGCGTACTACTGTTTGTACAGATGAACGTGGTATCTTTAGGCATTTGGAAATTGTTCCCAAGGATGAACCAGACTTGTGGAGGTCCACAATTTTTTCCGAGGTCTTGGCTGATTTCTTTTGATTTTCCCATGATGTCAAGCAAAGAGGCACTGAGTTTGAAGGAAGGCCTTAAAATACATCCATAGGTACACCTCCAATTGACTCCAATTAGCCAATCAGAAGCTAATTGGCTAACTGCCTAAGGGCTTGACATCCATTTGGAATGGAATTTTACAAGCTGCTTAAAGGCACATTTAACTTTGTGTATATAAACTTCTGACCCACTGGAATTGCGATATAGTCAATTAAAAGTGAAACAATCTGTCTGTAAACAATTGTCGGAAAAATTACTTGTGTCATGCACAAAGTAGATGTCCTAAACGACTTGCCAATCTATAGTTTGCTAATATGAAATCTGTGGGGTGGTTAAAAAATGAGTTTCAATGACTTCAACCTAAGTGTATGTAAACTTCTGACTTCAGCTGTATGATATACAATAGTCCTGTCCCAAACTCATGCCACTGATTGAATTTTGAGCCGGTCGGGATACTCAAACAGAGCAATCTTTTGATGGCGCCAGTGTTTACACTTTTTGGGGAAATCATCCTACAAATGGCTTACTTGTAGTCTGCAGATTAAACTGGCATATTAAGCTAGGAGAAAGTATTTAACATAAAAAAATTATTCACATATCAGCTTTCCAAATAACTTCAGAAATAATGATTATTTGAAAAGTTCTATAGTCAGGTTTAGCTTGCATGTTGTCTTAGAGCAGAGCTGAATTTCAGTGCAGAGAGAAATGCAATGGAATCAATAATGCTGTAATGGCAAAACCATTCATAAGACAGATCTAGACATAGCTCCAGTAAAGACAGATGTAACATCTGTAATTAATGGAGGAGCAACGATTCACAGCCTCTTTTACTTAAAGAGCATGAAGAATGCACACATACACATGATATGGAGCATTCCCTGTGCTTTATTGCTCATGTCCACAGTTCAAAGAATGCAGTGTTGGTATACAAAATCTGCCATAGTGGGTGGGATATCTTTCTCTTGAGACCAATGAGAGCAGACAGACAGCAGCTCAGAGTATAACAAAAAGCTTTAGACACAGAGGAGCCATTCGCAGCCATGCTAAGTAATAACACAGCAATTGAAAATTATCAATCCCTATTCAAATATCACACTCACTCCACAACTCACTTGAGCTCTGGATAGACATTGTCCAGATACCACTTGAAGGATTTGCACTTGAGACTCTTTCGGAGCTCTTGCCTGCCGTGAATGCTGATAAGAGTGGAAGAGAATGAAGAGTGGAATAAGAGATCTTCTCCCTAATGCCCCCCATTATAGATACACACATAAACACTCGCATGCTTTCAGACACTCACTCTCCGTATGATTTCCCCCTTGCAGCCGGTCGAGCTGAGTAGTAGAACAGTTTGAACTCATCCATCCAAACCTCAGCTGTCCTTCTGGTGTTCCTGAAACAAAGAGCAGTGAAAGTGAACACTTAAGTAGAGGTCTGCGCGGGACTGTTTATTTTCCATCCCGTTCCCACAAGTTTCTATCCCGCACCCGCTGAATTTTACACCATGTTCACCTGCTCTTTGCCCGCAGTGATTTTCTTCCCGACCGCTCCCGTTCCCACAACCCCGCATTTGTTTTCCACATAGGTCAAAAGCCATACAAATAGACTATAAGTGTACACAAATAAAATAATTGCATTTTTCTGCTATTATCAGATGATGCATGACATGATGTCAATCTGACTTGCCTGAGGTTCGTTTCTTAACACTTAAATTGACCATTTTCCAGTTCCAGTTTCACATCCTTTGACACAGTGTATCCACGCATATTCCATTCTATTTTTGTAAAGCGCCGTTGACTACCTGCATAGCCTGCTCTAAATATTGGATAATTTGATTCATGTGTTGTGTGCATATTTTTACGTTGGATTTTCTGTTTATTTTTATCAAAAATAAATGAATTGTAAAATAAAGTAATAATTATAATCATTATTATTTTTATTTCTTTGCATTCATAAATTATTTAATAACATATATATTAATAACATAAAAATAGATATCCACATAGGATTTTTCAGGCTCCTCTCTGACCGCCCGCTCCTGCACACAACTCATGGACGTTTTACTGCCTTCAACTCAGATATTTAATCCCGCGCCCCAAGAAATCTGATCAGGTCCTGTGGGAGTCCTGCGGGAATGCAGACCTCTACACTAGAGTGTGCTTCCCTCAAAGATACAGTATGCAAATCAATCTCTTTCAGGGGGACAAGGAAATCATTAGGAAGGAAGACCTGCCAAATTATCAATACAGCTACTTCTAAAAATATTACTTGGACATGGGACAGACATGGGACTCTAATGAAGTAGTTTTGTTTACATTATCTGGACAAAACAAAAAACAAAACAAACACCACTAAAATTGTATTTGCTTAGTGCATGATTTTTACATGTACTATATCCTGATGTCAGTTTCAAGTCACTTTATCATATATAGTGAACATATCCTGATGTTAGTTTCAAGTCACTATCATATCTAGGGAACAACAATCTAATAAAGAAAAAATGTTAACATAGGTTTGCATGCCAAAGCTTAACATCATTTTGCAGACATCAATGAGCCATTTACATGTACTTCGTAGGCTGATTACTCCCAAAAATTTTTTTAAAAATCTGATAAAGAAATTAGTTTACATGGCATTTGAAATAGTCTAGCTTTTGCCTTTAAACTGTGAAGCAGCATGTGCACAACACATGCGCACATTGAAAAGGCTTGTAAGAATGCTGGTAAAGGTGTTTACATGCAGCGCAAAATCGAGGTAATGGGCAAAAATCTACCTGTGTCGATCGGTTTATTCTTAAGCTGTTTATGACCTTCCACCAATAAAAGGAAAGCTGTTTAATGCATTTACATGACCACACACATTGTCGGCTTATAAAGCATAATTGGTGTAAGAACGTGCATGTAAACATGCTGAGTGTAAACTTGCTGCCAGCCAGGGTTATGCACTAAAATTTCAAAAGTGAATTCAGATCAGCCCATCTCTAGCTTTGCCGACAAAACACTGTTTTAAAGAGTAACCAGTAAAGCCAATAATAACGCCATCAGCAATTATTCATTAGCGTCTCTGAATTATATGAGGAAACAGATTTTGTTGACTGAGCACACTGAATAGTAATTCAGATACAGAAAGATTGTTGTGCTATGCTCTTAATATTTCATATGGTTTCATGCTGAGTTTTTTCCCCAGAGGGGAAACATGATAAAAGCAAACAAATTTTACACAGCAGATTTTCTTCTATGCAGAATTCGGAGTATTATCTCTATCTGTGGCCAAAGATTCAGTAAACATGTAAACAAGACTCAACAGACATTCAACAGAGATAAAAATAAAAAGATTAGCATATTCAAATGTACAGGTTAATAACCCCCAAGTACAAAACAAGCTCTTCTGATGTTGTTCAAGGAAGTTACATCCCTTATTAGAAGGAATCTCTTATTAAAAACTGTTTTACATCAGATTGGAAAGTTGGATATGAATATATATTGTAAATACATGTTTGCACTGCTTGAGGTTCTTACTTTATGTAAGTGTTGGCATTGCCCTCTGGGAAGATGTAGGGATGTTTCTTGCGGAAAACGTGGCCAACCCTGCTACAGGGAACTATTTCCAGACTTCCTCCACACATCCATACTCTGAAAGAGATCTCTGCAAGCACAAAAAAATTAACACACACCTATCATGGTCTGTTATATTAATGATGCATTCACATCATGTCAGAATTACCATAATTGTGAGTTTCTGACTTGTAATTGCAATTTTGATGAAGATGTGAATGGTTTTTACAACTTGGAAACTTGTAATTTTATTAAAGCTCCGACTTAGCCGTTGTGACATAATGGAAAATGAACCAAAATGGCAGTGGCCTCATATACTTAATGGGTAGTTTACACATCTGTTTGAAATACAAATTTATTACACAGTAGCCAGCATTAACTCATGCACTTTCTTCATTAAACACTTTGCAAGAATGTAGAGAGGTGAATTAAGGTAATTATTAAATAACTGCCATTTTATTTATTCCCATAAAAACAAATAATTTGAGTATGAGAATGTGAACAGCTAAAGACTAGAATATCCAAATTGTCATCTCATAATTACAGTAATTCCAACATGACGTGAACAGCATAAAACAAGTTAAGGCATTAGTGACCATACATAGATAGACTGCTCTGATAGACTGCATTGTAGCAATGTATAAATTATACTAACAAAGTGTATCTTATAATTGCTCCACTAGCTGGGTGTATATGACCATTGTGACATGTAGTGTAAAAGAACCTAACAATGTGTGTGTGTGTGTGTGTGTGTGATTTACAGCAGGCCTCCAGGATACAGCCCCACTCTCTCAGCAAATATTAGATCACATGGGTGAAATGTCCTGTCTAAATATGCTACTGCCCAATGCTCATTTGCAATTATGAGCACAGCAGTCTACTTCAATTTGAATAAACTACCCCCTTACTGCTTCAGTCTAATTCTGTTTCATATGTGCATGGTTAATAATGGTTACCTTTTCAACCTAGCACAGAGAGAACCATTCAATCCCCCACAGTGCACAGCTCTAAAGTTTTACAGAGCCATCGAAAAAGAACCGGAAAAAAAAAACAAACAAAAAAAACACTTAACGGTCAAATAAAAACGCACGGTTAGAGAAAATTGATTTCAGAAATCAAGTGAAGCTATTTCTAAGTTCAAATATCTTTGTGTGCCATTTCCTCTCTGCAATGAACGTCCCCAAGTTCCCTCTGTCAGTTCTCGATCGGAGGACAGTGATTCAGGATTGTATGCCATCAGACAGGTGCTCTCATGCATAGTAATAACTCACCAAAGTTCTCTCCTCCCCAGATGTCCATGGCAGTGTCATATTTCCCCAAATGATTGAACCACGATCTGTCAATCACAAAAAGTCCTCCTGCAATTATGGGCGTTCTGGGGGTTAAAAAAAAGGTAGAGAAACATTACCTCTTGACGCTAAACTCTACAATCTATGAGTCTGTATAAAAATCTGCTGTCACTCAAGGTTGATGTATGAAAACATTTCTTTGGTGGGTTCAGGGTGTTGGAACATCAGAAAGATGATAAAAGGTCACTGATATAGACGTAGAAGTGAATTAACTTTTGCGTGTGGTATTTCAACCCCAAAACCTGCATCTTGTACCACCTACAATCCACTTTACCCAGGCACGAGGACTTGTATTTACATTAAGTCATTATACATTGCACTATTACCACCCATGGAAAGCAGGTGGTAAATGGAATCTCATTTAAAAGAGATAGTTGTGTACCTCTTTTATTGATCCTAGCAGCAGTAACTCATCAAATGATGGAGAAGAGCATTACAACCGGGCATATAGCCAAATGTGCAGAGTAGTCAAGCTCACTTTTGGCATTTCAAACCACCAATTCAGGTGTTTAGACCACAGTGGTGGAGTGATGCTGTACAGTGCCAACGGAGCATGCCAGATCACGGTCGTCAATCGCCTCCACAATCTAGCACCCAGAACTGACCCGTAAGACTGTGGATTTTGCCATTCAAATTGCATTCATCATACATTTTGTGGCAGCATTTGCACCGTTACTGTCAAAAGATGAGACCAGAGATCCAAGTGTGGAAGCAAAGAAACAGAATTTATTAACAATTAAACACAGAGCTGGTGAAGCGTGAGGGGCACCTGGCACCGACTGCAGCTTGGAGATGGAGAGTGTGTTCGTAGGCTTGTGTACATAGTGGTAGTGTGGAGCACAGATACGCAAGGAATCCTCTGGAGAATAGTGTGTTCGTAGGTCTGTATGCTTCGTGGTATTGTGAAGAGCAGATCCGCGAGGAATCCTCTGGAGGATAGTGTGTTCGAAGGTTTGTGTGCATTGTGGTAGTGTGACGAGCAGATCCAGTGTAGAGAGATAACCGATAAGGAATACTCAGGTGAAGCATCAAGGCGAGCGATGCAACCAACAGGATGGTAACCACAATCCGGGCACTACGGCGAAGACTGGCAACCAATATTGAAAACACACAACACAAACACTAGGGCAGAAAGAGAGTGGTGAGTAACTAAACACACAACAACAATCTAGCAATGAACACGAAACAGAGTGGGGTAAATATAGGCAGAGAATAAATCACAATCAGAGCCGCTTGTCTGCTTAAAGATGGCATGATCAGCGTTCCCATGGAAACAATCAGGGTTCCCACAGAAACGCTGATTCTGTGAGCCAGCCGCACCTGAAAAACATGAAGAAAACATAAACACTGAAGGAACAAACCGGCGGACTCACCGAGACCGTGACAAAAACAGCACAGAAAGCACATGCAAACAAAGGGCACTTTCAGTGGCTGTAATTCATTTATAGTGAATTCCCCTCTAAGTGATAGTGGAGTTGCTGGTTTGTGGAAGGAGTGTAGCTCCATTCTAATTCTCCTGATGAAACTTAGCTTGCCCTTCAAAAACAATGTACCCAGAGAGTTGCTTTAAATGCAAAGGAAGCTGGCGGAAGTGGCACCCGTATTATCGGAGGCATTTTGCCATAACCTCTCATTATGAAGTGGTAGGACACATTGTATTCTTTGCCGCTCCTCAGGGCCACTCATACTTTCTACTCAGATTCATTTACTTTTCATACATCTAGTCTCATCTCATTTTTTTTTTAGGCAGAAATAAAGCACAAAACTTCAACAATTGTGCACTGTCAAGGATTACAGAAATGAGAGACTGCAGATAAATTTTAAGTAGATGCATTAAAATTATTTTATTGGATAACTATGCAAATACAAAAAATACAACTGTTATTGTGGGCTTAAAAGTATCCAGTAATCAGGCAACAGAAATCCTTCCACTGCACACAATTTTTATTTTATTTATTTTTTTATACATGTTTTGAAGTATGTGGTGCTTGCCCGTGGAAAACTTGATACTACAGTTTGTGGATGGTTGCAAGGGAGTTCCAATGCAGTTGCTAAGTTTTTCTGAGTGGTTGCAAAGACCGTGTCACAACAGTTCCAATTAACATTTCAAAAATACGCTGCATACTTCTTAAGCAAACTCTTGCCAGACAACTGGCTGTCAGTCGGGGTCATGGTGCTGCTGTCCCTCTTGTATATCATCCTGATATATACACCACTACTTGCCATCTGTGCCCACACACACACACACACACAGCTCTCATTGGCTCAGTTATCACTGATCTATCCTGCATCTGTTGGAAGTGGGGCTGCCAGAGCCCCAGACCAGCTACAGTGCTGCACCAGTGCACAGACGGGATCTGAGCCTCTCTCGGCCTGAATGCCTACTTATCTGAGCTATTAACAGCCTTCATTACAACAGCCTCTGAGAGCGTTAGGAACAGTGTGAATTACACCACAACAAGAGGAGAGAGAGTGAGTGACGATGGTAGTACAGGAGGAGAAATGGCAAGTAATTGATGTTTCTTTCATTAAACAAAGCAACAATCAAAGATGCCTAAGAATTTAAAACAATCCTTTTTCTACACTAAATATTTTAATTAATATAATAATTAAAAGTTTAATGATCAACCAGGCTGAAATTTCTAAGTGGAGATCAATGCTTTAATGTACCATTTCTCTTTTTAATGACAACATGAAATCAAAATGGACCCATGTCAATTTTAAAAATGATTTATTTTCTTGATGCAGGTCCCTGGTTTATTTTGGCACTAAAACTAAAGAAAAAAATTTCATAACTCTTGTTCTTTCTTGCATAATGAAGGCTGCACAGGCAGGGAAAAATAAACTCGATTTTGACATTTTCTGAAGGACTTACTGCCAAAACAATTCTAGGGTGTTGTGGGTGGTTGCAAAGGTATTCTTTATATTCCTTTAAAATTCAAATCAGCAACAGTAATAGTCATGTTTGCCTTAGCAAATACCACAAATATAATCATCCATTATCATTCACAATCCAATCCATTATTGATTGTTGAATATTTTGTTTCATAAAAAAAAAAAAAACACACATTATAGTTAAATAGTTAAATTAAATTTCATGTTGACTATAAACTGTCTTCTTATTGCTCTTTCAAAAGTGATTTGATCCCACAGCAGAAAAATTTAAAACAAGTTTCAAAATTTTGCATATTTTAAGCATTGTGCTCCAATTCCTGTGGATGCTGGACTGAACCATGACCCTCTCTCTCCTCTGAGCAAAGTGGTTTCTATAAAAGTCCCTATGCTTCTTTTCACCTACTTAATGGGCTCAGTGGGGTCAGCTCTCCTGGCTCGCTTTTCAGCTGATAGTTGCTCCCATTTAAAATGTAGACTCCAGTCGAAGCCTGCAGCAGAGATGGAGAGAGATTGGAAAGACAGACAGAACAAGAGATCAATGAAGTTCTTTTTGCTGTAACTTTACATTTTACAAGTCAGAATTATATGCCACGATGGCTGTGATAATTAAAGTGTACTGCCAATGATAGTCTGGGGTTTTCATCACACCTAATTGTTAGATTTGTTTCTGTGTGACACTGCTGATTGGTAACTGTGACCGATGCCCGTTGATGGCAGTATTGGGACAGCGAATGGAGGATTATAATTGCAGCTTTTACCTCCTCGCAAGTCTGAGGAAGCTGCAACATAGGCAAACGTGTCCATATTTATGATGTCAATCACAGGGCTGGCGACACAGGTCGGGTCCTGAAAAATGAAAATATTACAAAATGAAACAAATGAACACGAGATGTTTGATGAGACTCTTGACTAGTGCCCGACCGATATTAGCCTTTCACCGATATATCGGTATCGGCGTATATGTTTACCGATATGCGCCGATATGAACATTATTTTTCAGAACATATAATGCAGAAAACAATGCTTTAGAATTGGTGTCATTACGTAGTTTGTCCAGCAGAGCGCGCTCCGACTCCATTGTTTACAGAGCTGACTCTGAGCTGACGGTGGCTCTGCAGACAGGGCAGAGTTGAGCTGTGTGTTTTCACAGTAAGTTGCTAACTAGTTTGTGAAATACACACTGGAAAGTTAATAAACAATGACCTCATCATTTTCCCTTTTCAATATTACTAATATAACGTTAACCCTGTCCCTGACAACCATGTCACTCATGTTTATCTTTGCTATTGTTTGTTATGTTAGCCAGCTATAGTTTGTCAGTGCAGTCAGTAATGTAGCAGATTGAAAGGTAAACAACAGAGCATCTTTTTGCAGCTCAGCAGACAACTGTGCGGTGGTGGATTGTGTCTGTTGAGTGTTGATTTCACGCTATGTTATTACCTAGTTGGTGAGATGCAATGCTGGAAAGTAAATAAACAACGTTCGTCTTTTACTCTCCGTGACAACAAGCTTATAGCTAACTAGCTAATCACGTAGCTACTTTCATTGTTGTCAGCTGAGTGGAAGCTAATGAGTAAACGTATTCAATCAAACTGTTTTGTTCAGGATTCACAGTTTGGTACCCCCCTTCAACCGAACAATTCCAGTCGTTGCATTTATAAAATATAATATTTAAAAGTCTGGTTTTCCACTGTTGAAAGTTTCCCCTGAACTTGTATAGCAGAATACGGTGTAACACTGCTGCCACTCTTTATCTCTTGTCTCGGCAGGTGTAAATGCTTCTTGTTTTAGAACCTGCCAATAATTGACTGGCAGTATTAAAATAGTCAGCATTTGACTGATACTAAACAGTAATACTGATGTTTATTTAGCTATTTATTTTATTTTTATTTATTCATTATTTTAATGGTCAGCAATTGACGGTGAATTTTCCCTCTCTAAAATCGATATCGGTCTCAAAATTCCCATATTGGTCGGGCTCTACTCTAGACAGCTCCACACTCTTCATCTTAATTTCACAACAAAGGACGAGGAAAATCAGTGAGCGATGAGATTATCTGTGTTAAGTGTGAGTGAAATGTACACACACCACAATGTTCTATCCTCCATAAACCTAACCCTCACTGAAAGCTTTTTTGCATTTTTAGGCTTACATTCAAATCAAAATCAAATCACTTTTATTGTCACACAACCATATACACAAGTGCAATAGTGTGTGAAATTCTTGGGTGCAGTTCCGAGCAATATAGTAGTCTTGACAGTGATGAGACATAAACATCAATTTACAATAAACATCAGATTTACAACACAATTTAAAATCTAATATACACATAATTACACACAACACAGTATACAAATAATAACAAGCAATGTACAGTATACAATACATACAATATAGAATACACATTATACAATAAAAAAAGTATATATATATAAAAAAAAGTATATATAGTATATATAGAATGTACAGTAGGTTGTATTCATACATTGATAATTTTTACAAAACTGTTTTCCTCGTGGAGACTCACAACAGAGCGGACTTTTAATTGACTTCTGTTGTTCTTATACTAAGTTAATGATAATTTTCATCCCCTACCCATAAACCTAACCCTCATAGAACCCTTTTTGCCTTTTTTTATTTTTAAGACATTATTTACTTATTTACTTAAGCCATTTTTCTAGTGGGTGGCTGTTGGCTTTAACATATATGTGATTTCAGGTTTTACTACACTTGTGGGACATTTGGCCCCATGATGTAGGCAAAAACACACACACACACACACACACACACACACACACACACACACACACACACACACACACACAAACTTATTTTTATATGATTGTGGTGACTCTCCATAGATTTCCATGCATTTTATGGATTTTATACAGATCGAACAATAATTTCTATCCCCTAACCCTACCCCTAAACCTAACCCTCACAGAAAACTTTTTGCATTTTTAAATTTTCAAAACAACATAGTTTAGTACGTTTGATAAGCCATTTCCCTCATGGGGACCGCTGGCTGGCCCCACAAGGTAGGTGATCTCAGGTTTTACTATCCTTGTAGGGACATTTGGTCCCCACAATGTAGTGCAACCCCGATGTCTTGGCTAAATTTCCTCCATTGGCCCTTCTCAATCATGGCTTCCTAATAATCCCCATCCACTAATTGGCTCTATAACTCTCCTCTCTACCAATAGCTGGTGTGTGGCGAGTGTACTGGCGCACTATGGCTGCCGTCGCATCATCCAGGTGGATGCTGCACACTGGTGGTGGTTGAGGAGAGTCCCCTGTTCAATGTAAAGCACTTTGAGTGTAGTGTCAGAAAAGCGCTATATAAATGTAACGTTCATTCAGAGTATAAACATGTACACACACACACACACACACACACACACTGTAATGTGTATTTTGTTGATTCATGTTTTTCATGTCTTATTTTGAAATGTTTAGTTCCTGTTTCATGTCATGTGTTCCTGGTCATGTGATGTACTGTTTTCCCTCCATGTTCATGTGTCTTGTTTTCATTGATTCATTGTTTGATTATCTTGTTTAGAGTTCTGTTTGTTCACTGGTTTATGTTCTCCCATGTCCAAGTATTTAAGCCCTCATGTTTTCCATTGTTGGTTGTCAGGTATTATATGTTTGGTAACATTGTTCATGTCAAGTCAAGTTTATATTAAGTCAAGTTTATATTCAAGTTCATGTTTATGTTTCACGTTTATAGTAAGGGTTTTTTGGATTTCACATTTGTTAATAAATTGCACTTGGGTTCTTCACTCCATCGTCTTCGTCATTGCCATTGCCAGCAGCCACACATTACACACACACAGACTCGTCACACATCAACACAATGGACACTCTGACCTCATTGCTCAATCCTTTTAAACCTCATAATACCACCCTGCTGAAAGAAAATAGTACTTGGGAAATGTCAGCATTATTGGGTTTTCAAACAATGTTTTAAAGTTGCTAATGAAATAAGCTTAGAAAAACAAATAGATTTTATGAATTGTTTGCTGGTGAAAAAAATCGTAGAATCTTGGCACTGAGTTAATATTTACATTTACAGGTTAAGAGGAAATAATTCCTCAATTTCTCTGAATGCCTCATGTGCTCAGATAGGAGACAAAGGCAGGCCTACACACCATCATAAAGCCTGAATGGGGCCTGTAGGAACACTCAAAGCCTGATAACACAGAATCAGCTGCCAAAATCAAACAAAGAGTGTCCAAACAGACTACAGATCCCATCAAGCCTTGCTCACTTTACACCTAGATGTGAAATTCTGAAGGATCAAACTCTCAACTCCTATTGGATAAAACGCATGACAGAACACGCCCCTCAACCATGATGTCATCGAGAGTATAAAACTCCAGAGATTCAATAGTATGCGCCGCGTCTAGTTGCAGCCCTGCTGCTACCAGGTGTAGCCTCGTTGCCCAAGGAAGTAACGTACATACCTGAACTTTGGCCATACAATCGCTGGACGAGCCAAGATTCTCCATGTTCCACCGAACATGCAAACGGATCCGAAGGAGACCGCCGAGCAATCCGTGTCTCACCCTTTTGCCTGCAGAAGTGAAGAAAGAATATTTCTCTTCCTTCAACCGAGTCGACTTCACTGATGCCAACCCGCCGAGAATCAGCCGGCGTACCGCCCACCAACAGAGCAAGGAAACGGCCTCCCGTCATCACCCAAGCTTCAAGGAACCGAGTCGGAGTCAAACAATGGATGAACACACATTCTACCCACGTCCTCACGCGACTCAAGTAAGAGGTTTACGTCTGGGCAGAGATAGATTATTATAGTGTGTTATTCTTGTGTATCAAGGTTATTGCTTATACAGTTTACGGACCGCTGAGTCCGCTCATTGCTGCTAATAATACTCAAGGTATTACTTTACTTTACTGTTACCATGAATGAGATTTGCTGTGTTGTCATCCAACCATGTTGGACTGTTTGTGCATTTCTGCCATCGCGGGTGAGAATTTTATACTGTGGCGGACGGATTACGAGCCATCTCTCCCACGATCACTAAACCTGTTCACACGACACCTCACAAACATACCCGCACACATTTGGTGAACAGATAACTTGGCCATAGAGCCCAACTTTGTCCCAAAGTTATCATACCAGCAGAGAGACACGTTAAACGGGCAGACGTCATTAACCAGTCTCTCCGCCCACATTCGCGGCCACATTCTCTGGCCGGAAACCTCACGTGACGTACTCTCCACGAGAGCCACACTCGCCATTTTGTGCACTCCTTCTCTCCTTACCCACACACACACACACACACGCCCATTCACACAGACACACACGCCCATTCACACAGACACACATACCCTCCTCTCATGTATTATAGGCTTATCTGTTACCATATCTAATCATGTTACTGTTAAGTTTGTAGTTGGAAGTGGGAAGTTTATCGACTGCATTGTACTGATTATTAATTGATATTACTATATCGATAAATTTTGTTATACTTTAAAGAGAAGTGTTTTGGTATTGTTCTGCATGCACCTGTGCCAAGGGCTGGCAGGGGATGTCAGTGCTCGGATTCAAGCCTTCATTGTTTTCGTTTTGAATGTCGATGCTCTCCGGACGTCGACTTTCCTAAGAGAACAACCCTATATTGAGACTGCTATAGTGTCTGGTTATTAGTCCTGATTCCAGGGTGGTGCCCCGGCAATATTAATCCTTATGAATATTCTATTGATTTTGATAACCGATAGTTATCTTTGATGATTATTGATTTGAAGGATTAATAAGCTAATGTTGATTCTAATCAATGTTCTATTGATTTTAATAATTATCTTTGATAATTGTGGATTTGAAGGATTAATAAGCTAATGTTGATTCTAATCAATGTTCTATTGATTTTAATAATTAATAATTATCTTTGATAATTATTAATTATTGCTAATAACCAAACCAGCTCCTGAACAAAGCCCCAGCAATGGACACAATGAATGTGAAACCAAACCTCTTTCACCCTCTGCAGCAATGGAGGCAGCCAGTCTTTGTTGACCTCACAGTGACTGTCCAAAAAGGTCAGGACCCTGGCTCCAGCAGCGTCCGCCCCTCGAACTCTGGACCGGATCAGTCCTGAAACATACACAGACACCATCAATCAAAGCTGCAGATTTCCCAACACATCTGTTGAAAATCCTGTTCAGTTCACAAATACTTATCTCAACAAACTCAATCACAGTGAAAGATATGACAAGAGCCATTGAAATCTGATTAGGTGAAGAGACAATTAAGGCCTTGTGGTTATTATCGAATCAGAGCAAGTAACTTTTCCATGAAGGCAAGGCAGTTAAATCAGTAGAGCTTGACTGAGGACGCTTAATAATTGTAAACATGCAAGACTCGTGCAAAGTTTCATGCTGCATGGCAACTTCAGCCAATTAAAAATTCCATTTCATCCTCAATAAGGCTGTATTTTCCAGATGGATGAACGCACTCTCTATAGAGTTGTTGAGAGCAATTTGTGTGTGTGTGCATTTCATATTAAGCTAGTGTGGCCCTCTGTGTATGCGCTGGGCAGATGGAGAAGGAAAGAGAGGGGAAAAGGGACAACGGAAGAGAGAGACTGGGGAGGGAGAGAGAGAGAATGGCAGAGATTACATTCACCTACAGCTAATAGAGTTAACATAGCAGAACTGCACACCCTGTTTGTAGCTCCAGGACGACAATGAGGTTTAAATGCCTTAAACCTTTTAACAATTTTCTCTTGTGCAGAGCTGGCTGCACAGGGGTTTTATGCATTAATCAATACTGTCTAAGCGACAATATGTGACAGTGTGTAATGGAACTGTGGAGCGCTGAAATAAACTGGAAGGAAGCAGCGAGTGGATGGATCATTACTATTAAGGACTTTTCAAAGTTGCTTTTATTCCTCAAGTGGCAATGGTTATTGAATGTTAAATTATTATTGCTATTAATTATCAATACTATTAATGCCTGCTTTTGCTTTAAGAAAGCACCACTAATAGCACCACTAACTGTTTTAAGTAGCCTTCAGAGCATTTTGCCTATACAAAGTGTTTTATGCAACCTTTAAAAAAAAAAAAAAAAAAAAAAATATATATATATATATATATATATAAAACATTATTTTTATTTTTTTTACTTGGCCCAGTAAGTAACTACCAAGAAAACAACATAAGAACTAGGGATGCACTGTTCCAATCAAGATTTACTTTGATTTACTTATCAGTTTGAAGACAAATGTTTTCTGTTAGATGCACACAGAAATGTTCTTCTTACAAACGGATTTCTAAACTTGTTTTTTTTATATCATATATTTTTTAATAACATATTTTATCAGAGTTTAAATCTCTGTCTGTGCAAGCTGTTTGCAAACTAATCATGTGCCGTCACCCTTTAGATTCAATATCTGTTCACCTGAATGGAAAGATACGGATGACAGTACAAGTGCATGATGGGGAACGGTATCTGCTGAGTTTTCAACCTGTGCAACTGGTACATGTAAGAAAGTGTGAAACACTGGCTAGAGCTTCAGTCAATGTGCAGTAATCATCTTCACAGTCTGTTGTTACCCTTCCAATAACGCACCACCTGCTGTTAAAACACTCACCAGTACACCAGTGAAAAGTAAACAGCTGCTTTTAATGCCTGTATGTTATTACAAAGGCATGTTGCCAGCCCAATATTAAATATTTAATTCATAGGGAGCAAGCGAGAGTGACAGATGTCCTCACAGACCTACCTTCTCTATGACGATTGCGAAGACACTTTACTTTGGGCAACTTGGTGAGAAGAAGGCAGTCATTTGCTGGAAGAAAAAGGAAAATAAATGTATTTATCTGTTTAAACTGCAATTTGAAATATTTCTCAAATATATTACTGTAACTAAAGAGTGCAGTAATTACATTCCAGTGTTTCCCCTATATGCATTTTGCAACGGCTCTGCATCACTGCTGAATTATGAGCACCACTACTGGGATTTCACATGGTTAATTTAAAGGTGTCATGAAATGCTCCTTTTTTATAGTTTCATTATCTTTCCTGAGGTCCACTGATAATGTTAGTAAAGTTTTATTTCACCAAAACAGTCATAATTTTGTAATATATGATAACTTTCGACTCCGTCTCTGACCATCTTTCTGAAAAGCTCGATTTCTGCCTCAGCTCCTCCTTTAAACTTCAATGTTTAATTCAATTAATTCAATTTTTAATAACAAAAAACTCTGTTATGATAGGCTAACAACATGCAGCCCATCAAATTCGCCCATTTTTTAAACTCAATCGGAAGAGAATAAACAAAAACAAAACACTAGAAATTTACATTTCACGATTTTCACACAACGCATATCCAACACATTGCATCAGAATATACTGTATATAACTGTTTACTTAAGTTTTTTAACGGGTCCACTAGAGTTATTAAATGCCCCATATCCTTCAGTGACAATTCCTTGACAAAGACTCATTTTATGACTGCTTTACAAGACGCACACATCCAGTTTATCACCTTGCACTGAGATGCACATTGCCGGAAAACAAATCAAAATGGTCAAAGACGTCCATCTAGTGCATGTTTACATCAACAATTAAAAATAGCGCTGATAGGCGAAAGAACAGTTTGATGAGCAGTTAAAGCAACAAAACAACAGAAGCCACAGCAGCTCATGAAACGCATCTTCTCTTCAGAGTTGAAACTTGACACCACATCTTTTAAAAACATGCCAGAGAGATGACAACAGTCAAAGCTGTCTGTGTAGTACATGTTTATATACAAAAATACTGTAATTCAAAATAGTCCAGATGAGTCCCCTTTTGTGTTCAGGAGTAGTGAGGCCACAGACAGTAGGGCTTTTGCTCTTCTCTCTGTTTATGAGCCAAGTGAGCAAAAGTGGACGGGACCATGGGTGCAATGATTTTAAAATAGGCGTTGATGATGTTGCTGTAGAGGCCGTCTTGAATTAATGAGTATCCCAATTGACGTAGAGTTGTTACGGAAGTAGAGAACAGGGCGTTTTGGCAGCTTGGTTACAAAAAATGCTTTTATTGCATTGTGGATTAAGTTTTGAGTTCTGTAATTTACAGTTTGTTTTTATATTAGAACAACCTCTTATATGTCAAAATATCAAGGAAAATTTGATTCCTCATGACATGACCCCTTTAATATTCTTGACGCAACATAACGCTTGCCAGCCCCAGACAGCTGTGCGCTTTCCACACTGCAAAAGGGACCCCACCACACACACACACACAATTACATGCACTTACTCACAGTGACATTACCACATAACAACACGTTTCAAACTCGCTTAATTTAAAGTGGCCCGCGAGGTCATTTCAGAAACGTGGGATGGCAGGGGATCGCAGCGTTTCACTGAACAATCAGTTAGCGCTTTCCTCGTGAATATAAATGAGCCTTCCCCTGTCATCTGTATGTTTTGGAGCGTATTTTATTCGCTTCAAAAGCAGAATGAAACAGTGCTACACGGGTCAATTATCGACACGGTTTAATCATAGCAGCATGAGGGCAGAGCAAGTGTGGTAATTCGTGGACTGGTCACAACCGAACAGACTATTTTAAATGTAGTGAGGAGCCATGCATGGTTTTACCTATGGCTACCATGAACTATTACAAATATCATTGTTAAAACTAAGAATACTGTGACAAGGAGGAGGGCAGGGCCGGCCGTGACTACACACGACCGGCCCCCAATCAGGCTAATCAGCCGAGGAGAGGGATAAGTGCAACGAGATGTGGCAGTTCGGGAGAGAGCTACAGGCAGCTGCCCTGTATGCATTTACATTTGTGTGCCTTTGTGTTTAAGTTTATTAAAAACATTACTTTGATGCTGCATTCGGTTTCTGCCTCCTCCTTTACCATCCTTAACTCTGTTACAAATACTATGGAAGAACTATGGTGCATTTTCATAATTATGGACCAAGCTATCAGTTTTCCATCTGTGTAAAATCTGTACTCTTGTAATGCTCTCTGATTGTAGGAAAATGTAAGTTCTTTTGTTTGCCTTCAGAAATTTCAAGACATGACTGTAGTTTAATTAGTAGGAGCCTGATGAAAGGAATCTGTAAAGAAGACCCAACTTATTCACACTGTCAGAATATTTCAATTTAGCCATATAAAAATTAGGTGTTCATTTTTTCCACAGATGTAATTGTTGTTAATATTTTCATCTGCATCCCAAACTCAAAATCAGTGCTGTACTGTCAAATGTGCATTTCAAAGCACATAACATGTAATATTATTTGCATGGGTGCTATCAAAGCAGGTGCTGGTGCCACATTTTCAAAGGGCCCTTTGAGGGAACAAATAAACCCTGATGTAGCCCAGGCTGAAATTGAGTTTGACATCCTTGTTTTAATCTATTGTTCGACCAACACACGTTAATACGGGTCCAGCGCTGCGGGCTTGTGGACGTGCACACATCACCACTGCAGAAAAAAATCCTAGGGGAAACACTGCATTCAAATATGAATTTGTGTTTTGTGTTTTCCAGATACAAATAAAGCCAAGTGTAATCTCTGTAACTCACTCTATAAGTCATTACCGTTCTTTGTATCACCTACTGTATATAAATTCAAATATGCTATAATAGGGGTGGGCAATATATCGGTAAACATGATAAACCGGTAGAAATTTGACAAACAGTATACATTTTAAATTATCGTCTGTATCGCGCTTACGCAAAACCACCGCCCCGTGCAAGAAATGTGCACTTCATTCTATTCACGTAACACGTACACGGTACACATTCTGTTGGAGAAATGGAGGAGGAAGGCGGAGCGGCTTTATGTGAGACTGAGATAATTGAAGAAACACGGTTTTTCAGGTACTGACAATTTTTCGGCAGCCACCCAACTAAATTTCGGGCTAATTCAATGAAAATAATCTTGCGTTCTGAATATGCTTCTCATCAGACACATGCAGCTGTGTTTCACATGATTTTAGTGCATGCAGTCTCTCAAACATGAAAGTGCATGCGAGTGCAGACACTTCTGCTACTCAGCCGGTTTCTCTCTATCGCGGCACAAACTTAAAAACTTGTGAAAATTTTTAAATCTACTGAATTTTGAGTTTTAATTACCTTAAAGCACTATGGAGGAAGTCAAACATCTCAAACGGCGAGAGAGCCCGACATTCTAACCAACACTGACGAGGAAAACAGCTAAAACAATGTGTCATATGCCAACAATTATGTCATCTGTCATGCAGAGTTTTTAAACTACACTACATCACCCTTAATAAAATTCAGTTCAAATGATGTTAGATATTAGAAAACAAATTAGCTTTGTTTTCAGATATTCAAATATTGCCTACAGAGATGACTTAAACCATTAAGATCCTAATGAAGTGTTTTATAATAATAATACCAGTCAACAACATCAGACTGAAATGTGAAATTTAGCATTGTGGTAAGGTTGATTACCACTTTTTGAATACCACCAATGTTTTTTTGTTTGTTTGTTTATTTTTTTAACTCTGACTATGTTTGTCAAGTTCCAAATAAAGAAAAAATTATATAAGAAGAAGTAGTTTTCATCCATAAAGTATTTTAATTTAATGACTGAATTAAATTAGGACACCCCATGAAATATTTCATAAAGATCTTCTTTCAAACAATATCTGTAGACAATGAAATTTTAACCATGATATAATTTATTTAACAAAAAATGTACAAAATTGCTAATTCCTACTGAGCAATATGTTAGGACACCCTATGCCCTAATAGCTGGTATTGCCCCCATTGGCTGAAATAACCTCAATAAGACATTTCCTATAACTGTCTACCAGTCTCTGACATCGACTGGGAGAAAGTTTTTCCCACTCCTCCATGCAGAATTTTTTCAGCTGTGTGATGTTTGAGGGGTTTCTTGCATGCACAGACCATTTCAAATCACCCCACAGCATCTCAATAGGATTAAGATCCGGGCTTTGAATTGGCCATTCCAGAACTCTCCATTTCTTTCTTTTGAGCCATTCCTTGGTGGATTTACTGGAATGTTTTGGGTCATTGTCATGTTGCATAGTCCACATCCGCTTCAGCTTCAATTTTCGGACAGATGGTCTTACATTTTCCTCAAGTACCCTCTGATACAATGAAGAATTCATAGTGGATTCTATGATAGTGAGCTGGCCAGGCCCAGCTGCAGCAAAGCAGCCCCAAGCCATGACATTTCCACCCCCATGCTTAACAGTTGGTATGAGGTTCTTGTGCTCAAATGCTGTCTTTGGTTTGCGCCACACATGTCTTCTGTTCCCTATCTGTCCCTCACTCGATGTTGTGTCGATGTAGTGACAATAGGGGTCACTCTTGGGAGCCTGAAACACCTCTGATCTTTTGAAAAAAGGCCAATGAGAATTGGCAAGTGGAATTTGCATGCCACTCCCCGGACATACGGGTATAAAAGGAGCTGGTATGCAACCACTCATTCAGATTTTCTCTTCGGAGCCGAGCGGTTGCATTCAGTGTACTGAATACAATTCCTCTTAAAACAACTCACCTCGCTAAAGACTGCGCATTTCAGCGGCTTCTCCCCCTCTGTGCCTTTGCAGTGCAGAGAATGCCCCTGGGCGCTTCGGCAGAGCAAAAAAAAAGAGTATATTCTGAAGAGTATATTTTCCATTCATAAAAGAGTGGCACACACGGAACGTCTTTTTAAAGATGCCTTTCCGTTTGTGTGTTATTCCTGGTTGCGGTTGCTATCCCTCCGCTTCTGATGGCCACGATCGCTGTCTTACGTGTCTGGGAGCTGCTCACGTGGAGACGTCGTTCGTGGATGGATCATGTCCTCATTGCGAGCATGACCACGGCAACGCTGCAGTCGCTGCTTGCATTTGTAAGAAAGCAAGCCACCCCAGCGGCTCCCCGCCTCAGTCATTCTACCTACGGGTATGAGGCCGTGCCGGTTAGCGCTGGGGTCGATTTGGGGACCTCAATGGGACCACCTCCGCCGGGTATCCCCCCATGGACCTCCCATTCCACAGCACGCTCGCTTGCCCCGATTGGGCTCTCGGGCAAGATCGCCGGCTCGTATCAGGGCAGGTTTGACATCTCGTCCGGCACCCCGGAAGATGATGAATTATCGAGCGCAGCATCGGAGAGCGGGCTTGTCTGGTCTGACGCCGAGGCTTCGACTGGGCTTCCTCCTTCAGGATCGGTCGCTCAGTCTCAGGCCGACGCGGAAATGACGGACATGCTTTCCCTGACGGCCGCGAGCGTCGGGCTAGAGTGGAACCCTCCACTCTCCCCTGAACCCTCGCGGCTCGACGATTGATTCCTGGGCTCGGGGTGCCGCCCACAGCCATGCCCCGCCCTGGTTCCTTTCAACCCGGAAGTGCATGAGGAGCTGACAAGATCTTGGGAGGCACCTTTTACTGCCCGGTCCCGATCTTTCAGCTCCCCCGCTCTCGCTACCCTCGATGGCGGAGCGGCTACCAGGAGTGTGGCTACCTCCTGGGCCCTGGCCAGTGGCGGCTCTATGGCAGACATCTGCAGAGCAGCTGGGCAACACCCAACACCTTTGCAAGGTTCTACAATCTCCGGGTTGAGCCGGTCTCGTCCTGAGTAGTGGCAGGCACGAGCAGGTAAGTTCCGGAACAACTGGCCGGGTGTACCGCTTGCGCATAGCACCTTTCCCCTTCCTTGAAGGGAAGATGTGCGCTCTTGACTCCCAGTACTGTTCACAGACTGTGATCCCTGGATGACTTTTCTCCTTAGCCCTGTGGCAGTTGAGTTTGCGGAGAAACTCGCTGCCAGCCAGTAAGTGCGCTAATGAGGCCCTGTACTGAGGTAGGTGCTCCGCATGTGCTGGTTACCTCGAAGGCAACCCCATGTGATATTTTCCGCAAAATTGTTTCCTTGTCAGTAAACTGTGTCTTCCTTGGGCAGAGGACCCTATTTCCACTCAAAATACCCGGGGTGTGGTCTCCGCGGTGTCTTCCCCTTGGGAGTGACACCCCCCCCCCCCCCCCCGACGTGGACACTTGCGGATCCCAGTCCATTAACAAAATTCCACTCTTTCTGGGGAGAAAAAAAGAGGGAAAAGAGGCCTCGGCTGGGCTAGCCTGTCCCTATTTGTTGGGCAGTCGACTTGTTCCTGAAGGACCATTCGACGCTCATAGCAGCGTTGGGGGAGGTTACGTGACAGCCTGATGCTCTGGCTACGAGGCACACAAATGTCTGCCCGTCTCGCACCGCTAGTCCACGTAACACAGTTCAGCTAGTTGTGGCATTTTGTATAGGGACCCCTAGTGTCACGACATCGACACAACGTCTCGTTCCCTCCATCAGGGAACGGAGGTTACGAAAGTAACCATGACGTTACTGTGCCCAAACAGTTCAACTTTGGATTCATCTGTCCAAAGCACATTGTTCCAGAAGTCCTGGTCTTTGTCTAGGTGTTCTCTGGCAAACTTTGGTCTTGCCATGATGTTTTTTTTTTTTTTTTGACAGCAAGGGTTTCCTCCTTGCACACCTCCCATGCAAATCGAAATTGTGCAGTCTCTTTCTTATGGTAGATGCATGTACTTCGACATCAACTGCAAGAGCTACCTGTAGCTCCCGAGATGACATTTTAGGATTGTTGGAGACTTCTTTAAGCATCTTGCAGTCTGCTCTTGGGCTGAACTTGCTAGGACGGCCTGACCTGGGCATGCTGGCAGTTGTTTTAAATGTTCTCCACTTGTAAATTATTTTCCGGACAGTGGAATGGTTGATTTCAAATTGTTTGAAGATTTTTTTAAATCCCTTCCCAGACTCATATGCATCTACAACCTTCTTTCTGAAGGCCTCAGAGAGCTCTTTTGATCTCACCATGGTGATTTCACTCACTTCAACAATCAAGAGCAAACCAAACTAAATGTCTGAGGTTTAAAGGCTCCTCCACAATCCTCTCTAACGATGTTCTAATTTTTTGCACCTGATGTGGTGCACCTGATTCTAATTTTATGCATTTTAAGTAGTAAATAAATGTGGGGGTGTCCTATCTTTTTCCTCACCAAAAATTGCTAATTTCTATTTAGTACATTTTACAAATAATTTTAAAAATACATTTCTTCAGTTTTATTAGTTTATTTATATTACCTCCATCTCTCAATATTGTTAAAATGAAGATCTAATGTCCATATGTTGAAAAAGACAAAGGTTTTCATGGGGTGTCCTATCTTTTTCACATGACTGTTTATTGTTATATAAGATTTTGGTCATATCGCCCACCCCTATGCTATAATACACAGTGCTGGTACTCACGATCTTCGCTGAAGTCGTCCACCAGTATGATCTCATGAATTAGATGCACAGGGGTCCGATTCAACACACTGGACAGAAACAGAATTAAAACTTTTTAAACTGCTGTTAACTTAATAGCAGGATGTACTTTAATTGCAGGCTATGGCATTTATCTTTCAAGTGGTCTATTTGCAGTATATTTACACATTTTTATTTAAAATACAGACATGAATGCAAATAAAAAATAAATAAAAATAAGTAATCAGCTATAAAGTTAACACTTAATTTTAAATTAAAATGAAACATGGCCTTTTTATTAACTAAGAAATTTTTCACATACAAGATCTGCCCAAGTTAAATAAATATTTATGAAATGAAATAAATTATTTGCAAGGAAATTTAATTTTTCCTTCAAGGACCTTAAAGGAAGGACCAATTTTAATTTCAAAATATACTCTAAAACTTAACCAGCGGAGTTCGTTTCCAGGTCATTATTCACATCCAATCCAACATTTCATCTTACAAGATCTATTTCTGGGTAGAAAGTCTTATTAGCTACCAAAATTGAATTATTAATAATTGATTTGTTAAACTATTCAGTGGAACATCTTGACTTCTGAAAATACTTTTAATATAATGCAAGAGATTGGAAAAGGACACCACAAAATACTGCAGTTGTTCTGGATCAATTTTAATTTCTTACAAACAATAAAGATTTAAGTAATCAGGCATGTGGAGGCTACAGTGATGTGTATGCAGTTCTGTAGTGATGCTTCAGGGTAAAAGACCTCCTCTAAACCTCTTTTCTTTGTCCTCATGCTAGGTGACAGATTGCATTGTACTCACGCTCACAGGTGTGTTTCCACATGTCTGAGTCAGTGAGACACATTCATCACAACTCGCCCCTGTACTACACATGCACACAGAAAGACACATAGCCATTCATACGTACATACACCTCAAATCCATCTGGAATCACTAAAGAGCTGTTGGTGAGCATCCCACAAACAATCTTTTTCCTCTCAAACACTGAGGTGACACTATGAGTTAATTTGCATTTTTGCTAATAACTTCAGAACAGCAAGGGCCATAAATAAAACAATTTTGTTTCTTCTGAGTCCATCAGTGCCCCCAGATCATTTGGTCATGTGGATTTCAATTTTCGCAAGAATTTTTCTTCCACTTTGATCTTTTTTAAACTGTACTTCTACAAACTCGTCCTAGACCTTTTTCCCAATTCGTACAAAATGTTGTATACATCATATACAGACCCTCCTGACAAAAAGTTGTTCAAACAATTTTGATTTGTCCAATCATTTAGAAGATATAAACCAAGTAATTCTTTGGGTTTGAAGCATATCTACTATTTTGCCTTTTATTTGTGTGCACAAGGTCCAAACATGATAAAACTTAAAACATATACACACCAGGATTGTCTGAGGACATGTGCTAAATTTGATTAATTTCCATGTGTCAACAGCAAATAAAAATATAGCTGCAATCAGCGATGACGGGCCCAAGCACCATGGGTCCATTTCCACCCAGTGGCTTTTGGAAAACAATGCAAGGTGGACACATGCATTTGGCATTTGACATTATTCTAAACAAATCTGAAGCAATTTGGGTAAATATAAAAGGACTATTTTAAAGTCAGTTGTAAAAGCCACACTTCCTGCTGCCAGGTGGTGGCGCTATGACCATGACCCAAAATAGTCACGTCCATGTGATTAGTCCCCAAGACTAATGTTCTAGTCATGTTCTGGCCATATGTGCTTGGACTAGGGTTGCTCTGATACCAAAATTTTGGCTTTGGCACGATGATACCTCGGTATCGATAATTAATCAAAACTATAATCAACGAATAAAAAGCCTCAGATTTGTGATGAAATTACACAGAAAATGACTTGATTAAAAGAACTGCATAAAGTCTCACAGATACAAATTATGCGATTTCCATTTACATTTTTCTGGATTCCATGTTAAATATTTTAATTAAATGTAATGATAAAATGGTGTTTAATCAAATTGATACATACAGCTTTAAGCAAATAAAAATATAATAATTATTTATTTATTTGTACAAAAAAATGCAATTTTATGTTTTGTAAAATAAAATGCTGTACAACAGAGATAGCTTTACAGTATTAATGAAAACATTAATGAAAAAAAGTCTTCAATTTCACACATCCAGTTGAATAGAGCTTTTATTTAAGCAGGACTTTTATTTTTACAGACCTCTGAGTTCTTCCTGTTTTTGACGGGTTATTTATATCAAGCTTCTAATTAATGCTGGGATAATCCTGTCATGACTCTGGAGCTGAAATCTCCTAGCTGCACGAGTTCATTTAAGTGTTAACAGCCGTTTATACTTCAAACACACTGCATGAAAATTAAGCACCAGTAGTGTGTGTTGCATTTGTGTGAGTAAGTGCGCATGCATGCGCACGTGTGTGTGTCTTAAGCAGATGGCAGAGCAGAGCAGCACCTCTTCTGTAGCGTGCAGCGCATGTGACTGTATAATATTTAATTAAATTACATTCTTCTGCTGTTTAATGATCACACTTGGCCATTTCCAGAGGTTTTTTATTTTATTTTCAAATTGTCATTGATTTCATCTCAAAACTGTCACATCTCATAGCATTTAGTTAATTACAGAATACTGTAATGTGGTACCGAAATTAGCAACAAGATGATATCATACCGTTTACATTTGGTATCGTGATACTTCGTTAGTACCGGTAAACTGCACAACCCTAGCTTGGACCCCGATGATTGCCGCTTGCATCTATATTTAAAAGATTGATTCCATTTCATGGTTATTATGGATGAAAGATATTACGAACAAAATCTTTTTTAAAGATAAAATAAGGCTTTGACTTTATGGTTTTACTCTTGTGCTCATCTTCAAATAATTTAAAAGTAAAGCCCGACCAATATGGGATTTTTGAGACCGATACCGATTTTAGAGTGGGAAAATTCACCGATTACCGATATGGTGGCCGATATAGTTAATTTTTGAGCCGGAATGAAAACAGACCTTTTCTGTGTGGATTGTTCACCAATTCTGCACCGATATGACTATGCAAAAGTACTCGGAATGCTGCTTTCTTAAATATTTTTATCAAAGAATATTTGACATTATTGTTATACATTGTCAACAAATTCTAGAAATAAACACTGAGAAAATAAAGAATAAATAAAAATACAATAAATAGCTTAATAAACATCAGTACTGTTTAGTATAAGTCAATTGCTGACCATTAAAATAAAGAATAAATATAAATACAATAAATAGCTAAATAAACATCAGTACTGTTTAGTATGTCAATTACTGACCATTAAAATAAAGAATAAATAAAAATACAATAAATAGCGAAATAAACATCAGTACTGTTTTGTATGTCAATTACTGACCAAAAAAAAAAAAGAAAAATACAATAAATAGCTTAAAAAACATCAGTACTGTTTAGTATCAGTCAAATGCTGACCATTAAAATAAAGAATAAATAAAAATAAAATAAATAGCTAAATAAACATCAGTGTTATTGTTTAGTATCTGTCAAATGCTGATCATTAAAATAAAGAATAAATAAAAATACAATAAATAGCCGGACGTTGTTTATTTACTTTCCAGCATTGCGTCTCACCAACTAGGTAACAACGTAGCATGAAATCAACACTTAACAAACACAATCTACCACCACACCATTGTCTGCTGAGCTGCAAAAAGATGCTCTGCTTACCTTTCAATCTACTAAATTACTGACTGCACTGACAAGCTAACTCCACACCGCTTCACTCCACCCTGTCTGCAGAACCACCGTCAGTTCAGAGTCAGCTCTGTAAACAATGGAGTCGGAGCGTGCTCTGCTGGACAAACTACGTTATAACACCAATTCTAAAGCATTGTTTTCTGCATTATATGTTCTGAAAAAAGTTTTAATATCTGCGCATATCGGTAAACATATAGACCGATACCGATATATCGGCGAAAGGCTAATATCGGCCGATAATATTAAAAGCCTTCAGAAGTCATGACGATGTTTCTGGTAAGGGGACATAGTGAGCAAGGATCCTTTTTATGGTGCATTCTAAGAGTTTTTAGAGAGCAAAAGTTTCAGTGACCTGGAACGATTTTGCAATTTGAGACAGCCCTTGAAATCACAGACTCCCTGATCAGCCCTGACTAGTGAACTATAGAGCTGATTGAGACACACCCTCTAAATTTCAGAAGTCTAAATCAGGGACTAAAATGGTTCAAGGAACGAAAACCAAAAAGAATTAAATAAAAAAAAAAGAATTCTGAATGTAACCAAAAACATGAACAAAATGATTTTCAATTGGTCCAGAGTGGAAACGTTATTTTTAATGCTTGTAACCGGTTATAACCAGTTAATTCCGTTCCAATCATTTTTTCATGAAACCAAAGGCCAAAGGGTTTATCACAGTAAATTTTTGGAACTACACCATTTCATGTTGCCCAAAAAAATTAAACATGTGCACTGATCCTGAAGGAAAGTTATACGGAAGTTATAAGGTAAAGTAGGCATTGATGTGTTGATGTTGAGGTGGTCAGATGCAAATGTCAACGACAGTGTGACATCACATTGTGGAGGAAGTAGAGAACGAGTTGTTTTGGCGGCTTGGTTTCAACAAATGCTCTTTTTGCAGTGAGAAAGTTTTGAGTTCTGAAACTTACCATATGTTTTTACAGTACAATGACCTCTTATATGAAAATTTGATTCCTCACGCCATGACCCCTTTAAGTAAATATTGCTTCATGTTTTTCAAGACATAATTGACAGCAACAGGTATATCAGGCTGCCTTTACACTGCAAGGCCTAATGCACAGATCTGTTATTTTGACATAAATATGCATGTTTTATTGTCCCGCCTGTTTACATTCATTATATTCTGTGTTTAAATTAATACCTTACCAAGACTGGGAATTTGACCAGGAAGTGTATTTGACCATTCATACGCACAGCCATATTAAAAGGCATGAGCGCTCTCCACAGAGCACATGCAAATACACATGAAAATTTAAAAGCAGCCACATATAAGACAGACAGTCCTAGGGGACTCATACTTGGTACTTGGCACTACTGATAATTTAGAAAGACAGTTAGCATTACATTTACAGTATTTTACTATAAACTTGGTACTAAAGTACTTTTCACATGCCTACTCTGAACTGATCCATTGATGAGCTTGTCTAACTTAGCAACTTTTGCCGTCTGCCGATTTTATCTGACAAGCGTTTGCTTTTTTCTATGGGACTCTATAGGTGTTATGTATGTTTTGAGTAGTTTCACTTGAAAGTATATAGAAATGATTGAAAGATATGGAAAAATTGTGTTGCTGGGTCACTTGTTATAGCGACAAGGTACCCAGAGGGGATCCACTCTGTAATTGTTTAATCTTTAGATAAATATTGAAGAGCATGCCGGAGATTAAACTATGTGTCAGACCTCATTCCAAAATGAGCATGTATAACATCAGCAAGGACACCTACATGTGCTCTGAGGTAAATTAAAGCTAATAACTTATACTGTGTATATACAGTATATATTATTTTGTAATTTTTTTAATATTATATACACTATATTGCCAAAAGTATTTGCTCATCTGCCTTTAGACGCATATGAACTTAAGTGACATCCCATTTTTTAATCCATAGGGTTTAATATGACGTCGGCCCACCCTTTGCAGCTATAACAGCTTCATCTCTTCTGGGAAGGCTTTCCACAAGGTTTAGGAGTGTGTTTATGGGAATTTTTGACCATTCTTCCAGAAGCGCATTTGTGAGGTCAGACACTGATGTTGGACGAGAAGGCATGGCTCGCAGTCTTCGCCTTAATTCATCCCAAAGGTGCTCTATCGGGTTGAGGTCAGGACTCTGTGCAGGCAAGTCAAGTTCTTCCACACCAAACTCGATCATCCATGTCTTTATGGACCTTGCTTTGTGCACTGGTGCGCAGTCATGTTGGAAAAGGAAGGGGCCATCCCCAAACTGTTCCCACAAAGTTGGGAGCATGGAATTGTCCAAAATCTCTTGGTATGCTGAAGCATTCAGAGTTCCTTTCACTGGAACTAAGGGGTCAAGCCCAGCTCCTGAAAAACAACCCCACACCATAATCCCCCCTCCACCAAACTTCACAGTTGGCACAATGCAGTCAGACAAGTACCGTTCTCCTGGCAACCGCCAAACCCAGACTCGTCCATCAGATTGCCAGATGGAGAAGCGTGATTCATCACTCCAGAGAACGCGTCTCCACTGCTCTAGAGTCCAGTGGCGGCGTGCTTTACACCACTGCATCCGACGCTTTGCATTGCACTTGGTGATGTATGGCTTGGATGCAGCTGCTCGGCCATGGAAACCCATTCCATGAAGCTCTCTATGCACTGTTCATGAGCTAATCTGAAGGCCACATGAACTTTGGAGGTCTGTAGCGACTGACTCTGCAGAAAGTTGGCGACCTCTGTGCACTATGCGCCTCAGCATCCGCTGACCCCGCTCTGTCATTTTACATGGCCTACCACATCGTGGCTGAGTTGCTGTCATTCCCAATCGCTTCCACTTTGTTATACCACTGACAGTTGACTGTGGAATATTTAGTAGCGAGGAAATTTCACGACTGGACTTGTTGCACAGGTGGCATCCTATCACAGTACCACGCTGGAATTCACTGAGCTCCTGAGAGTGGCCCATTCTTTCACAAATGTTTGTAGAAGCAGTCTGCATGCCTAGGTGCTTCATTTTATACACCTGTGGCCATGGAAGTGATTGGAACACCTGAATTCCTGCATGCCTATGTGCTTCATTTTATACATCTGTGGCCATGGAAGTGATTGGAACACCTGAATTAAATTATTTGGATGGGTGAGCGAATACTTTTGGCAATATAGTGTATATATATATATATATATATATATATATATATATATATATATATATATATATATATATATATATATATATACAGGTGCATCTCAATAAATTAGAATGTTGTGGAAAAGTTCATTTATTTCAGTAATTCAACTCAAATTGTGAAACTCGTGTATTAAATAAATTCAATGCACACAGACTAAGTAGTTTAAGTCTTTGGTTCTTTTAATTGTGATGATTTTGGCTCACATTTAACAAAAACCCACCAATTCACTATCTCAAAAAATTAGAATATGGGACATACCAATCAGCTAATCAACTCAAAACACCTGCAAAGGTTTCCTGAGCCTTCAAAATGGTCTCTCAGTTTGGTTCACTAGGCTACACAATCATGGGGAAGACTGCTGATCTGACAGTTGTCCAGAAGACAATCACTGACACCCTTCACAAGGAGGGTAAGCCACAGACATTCATTGCCAAAGAAGCTGGCTGTTCACAGAGTGCTGTATCCAAGCATGTTAACAGAAAGTTGAGTGGAAGGAAAAAGTGTGGAAGAAAAAGATGCACAACCAACCGAGAGAACCGCAGCCTTATGATTGTCAAGCAAAATCGATCAAGAATTTGGGTGAACTTCACAAGGAATGGACTGAGGCTGGGGTCAAGGCATCAGGAGTCACCACACACAGACATGTCAAGGAATTTGGCAACAGTTGTCGTATTCCTCTTGTTAAGCCACTCCTGAACCACAGACAACGTCAGAGGCGTCTTACCTGGGCTAAGGAGAAGAACTGGACTGTTGCCCAGTGGTCCAAGAGCAAGTTTTGTATTTCATTTGGAAACCAAGGTCCTAGAGTCTGGAGGAAGGGTGGAGAAGCTCATAGCCCAAGTTGCTTGAAGTCCAGTATTAAGTTTCCACAGTCTGTGATGATTTGGGGTGCAATGTCATCTGCTGGTGTTGGTCCATTCTGTTTTTTGAAAACCAAAGTCACTGCACCCGTTTACCAAGAAATTTTGGAGCACTTCATGCTTCCTTCTGCTGACCAGCTTTTTAAAGATGCTGATTTCATTTTCCAGCAGGATTTGGCACCTGCCAACACTGCCAAAAGCACCAAAAGTTGGTTAAATGACCATGGTGTTGGTGTGCTTGACTGGCCAGCATACTCACCAGACCTGAACCCCATAGAGAATCTATGGGGTATTGTCAAGAGGAAAATGAGAAACAAGAGACAAAAAATGCAGATGAGCTGAAGGCCACTGTCAAAGAAACCTGGGCTTCCATACCACCTCAGCAGTGCCACAAACTGATCACACCTCCATGTCACGCCGAATTGAGGCAGTAATTAAAGCAAAAGGAGCCCCTACCAAGTATTGAGTACATGTACAGTAAATGAACATACTTTCCAGAAGGCCAACAATTCACTAAAAATGTTTTTTTTTTTATTGGTCTTATGATGTATTCTAATTTGTTGAGATAGTGAATTGGTGGGTTTTTGTTAAATGTGAGCCAAAATCATCACAATTAAAAGAACCAAAGACTTAAACTACTTCAGTCTGTGTGCACTGAATTTATTTAATACACGAGTTTCACAATTTGAGTTGAATTACTGAAATAAATGAACTTTTCCACGACATTCTAATTTATTGAGATGCACCTGTATATATATATATATATGTACTCAATACTTGGTAGGGGCTCCTTTTGCTTTAATTACTGCCTCAATTCGGCATGGCATGGAGGTGATCAGTTTGTGGCACTGCTGAGGTGATATGGAAGCCCAGGTTTCTTTGACAGTGGCCTTCAGCTCATCTGCATTTTTTGGTCTCTTGTTTCTCATTTTCCTCTTGACAATACCCCATAGATTCTCTATGGGGTTCAGGTCTGGTGAGTTTGCTGGCCAGTCAAGCACACCAACACCATGGTCATTTAACCAACTTTTGGTGCTTTTGGCAGTGTGGGCAGGTGCCAAATCCTGCTGGAAAATGAAATCAGCATCTTTAAAAAGCTGGTCAGCAGAAGGAAGCATGAAGTGCTCCAAAATTTATTGGTAAACGGGTGCAGTGACCAACACCAGCAGATGACATTGCACCCCAAATCATCACAGACTGTGGAAACTTAACACTGGACTTCAAGCAACTTGGGCTATGAGCTTCTCCACCCTTCCTCCAGACTCTAGGACCTTGGTTTCCAAATGAAATACAAAACTTGCTCTCATCTGAAAAGAGGACTTTGGACCACTGGGCAACAGTCCAGTTCTTCTTCTCCTTAGCCCAGGTAAGACGCCTCTGACGTTGTCTGTGGTTCAGGAGTGGCTTAACAAGAGGAATACGACAACTGTAGCCAAATTCCTTGACACGTCTGTGTGTGGTGGCTCTTGATGCCTTGACCCCAGCCTCAGTCCATTCCTTGTGAAGTTCACCCAAATTCTTGAATCGATTTTGCTTGACAATCCTCATAAGGCTGCGGTTCTCTCGGTTGGTTGTGCGTCTTTTTCTTCCACACTTTTTCCTTCCACTCAACTTTCTGTTAACATGCTTGGATACAGCACTCTGTGAAGAGCCAGCTTCTTTGGCAATGAATGTTTGTGGCTTACCCTCCTTGTGAAGGGTGTCAATGATTGTCTTCTGGACAACTGTCAGATCAGCAGTCTTCCCCATGATTGTGTAGCCTAGTGAACCAAACTGAGAGACCATTTTGAAGGCTCAGGAAACCTTTGCAGGTGTTTTGAGTTGATTAGCTGATTGGCATGTCACCATATTCTAATTTGTTGAGATAGTGAATTGGTGGGTTTTTGTTAAATGTGAGCCAAAATCATCACAATTAAAAGAACCAAAGACTTAAACTACTTCAGTCTGTGTGCATTGAATTTATTTAATACACGAGTTTCACAATTTGAGTTGAATTACTGAAATAAATGAACTTTTCCACAACATTCTAATTTATTGAGATGCACCTGTATATAGTACTGGGTAATAACAGATTGCATGTAATCTGGATTGTGTAATCAGATTACAAAAATTAAGTACTTGTAATTGGACTATATTACATTTTAAAATACTCATAATTTTTATAGATTACATGATTACATATTATCAAGGCAACCGCAGTAAATTGTTAATAATTTACTGATCATCCTAATCATTCTTTTTTCAGTCTTTTAAATTTTTCATTCTAAATCATCACAGCGCTGATATGCATTCGGTAAGACTTCGAGTGTTTCCGGAAGAGAGGGGGAGGGTTGTGTGTATTGCGCTCAGAAGTGATACTCGCTCTTAGCCAGCCAGGTGAAGATTGAGGGATCTACCTCAGCATTTAACCACTGGATCTATAGAGATAATTTCATTTTAAGAATGAAATTACACCAATAGTGTGCAGCTCACACATTTAACTTAATTGCTTCAAAGGATCTATTCAGTGCCATCTCTAAGTGTCCTGCCTGCAACGTACACAATAGTTCAACTGCAAAATGTGCAGAAATATGAAACAAAGCCCATCACTCTACTGTTACTGCTAATTCAGTGGAGTCCACTGCATGAAATTTAACAAAAAACTTGACACAATTGTTCCATGTGTGACTCGGTGGAATTCAGCTGTTTTAAAATATTCTGCTCTTTTAGAATATTCTTGCTGTTAAAAAAGAATATCTTGCACCTCAGTTTTAGAATAGGTGATGGACTATCTGCAAGCAGTAAGGGATAAAAGTTTTGAATTATAAACTTTGGCCATGCACTGTCATTGCTGTTAGATTTAATGTTAATTTCATTCATGTAATGTTTAATGCAATTTTTTAAAATGTCATAAGAAGCTCTTTTTGTGAGGCTCTTTTTGATAGTAATAAAGAATGGAATACATTTTCTTCCTCTCAGTACTTTCATTTTAAAATGATTATCCTACTCAAAAGCATGTGACATAAAATAAAATAGAATTAGGTTGAAAGTAATCCAAAAGGAATTAGATTAGATTACCCCAAAAATGTCATCTACGAGATTATGTAATGCATTTTTTGTCATGTAATTTATATATTGTGTTTATTTATATATAAATATTAGGGCTGCCCCATAATAGTCGACCAAACGTTAGTCAATGAGAAGAGTCTTGGTCGACAGAGTTTTGATTGGTCGGTTGGTCGCAGAAAAAAAAAAACTCCACAGGAAACCGACGAACACCAGTATTACTGATGCTAGGTGGTACTACGGGATAATTTCGTTAAACAGGGTTAGGGTTAAGCCTACACAATAAAGCAAGACACCTTGATTTCAAACTTTGAACTTTATTTTTTATTTATTTTAACAAAAAATTCAAATGAAACTAGAAAAAAATTAAGTGCAATTAAATTAAAATGTGTGTTGTTCAACTTTTTGAAAGATGGCTTTACAACATCTCTTTGGAAACTAGCCTACTTCATCTGTGCATTCTCTACCGGTTGGGTATTTCGTTGTCCAGGAAAATACATCTTGTGTGAATAAATTCGTTTTGTTCCCTCCTTCACTTCATATATATATATATATCGCAATATCCAATTGCATCGGCAACCACTGGGCTGAAGGATCGGTGAATATTCTTGCGTTAGTGATTTTGCATTGAAAACTACATTTATTTAAAAAAAAAACTTAAAATCAAATACATTTCTAAATTCAAATTGCACTCTAAAGGAAACAAAAAAGCAATTGAAATAATGAAGTGATAAAAAAAAAAAAATAAAAATATATATATATATATATATATATATAAGTAACCACCTTTCCATTTACCGTCAGGCAAGTATCCGTCTAAACATGCAGGCGGAAAATTACTTGCGCAAATGAAGACATAAAAACAATTATAAATGTAAAAATAACAATTATAATGATAATAATAAATCGCTGAAATATAAATCATGGTTCGAGTTGAATGTGTTTTGTATCATTTTATGTTTTAATCACAGATGTATAGGCTGCAGAGTTGTGGTCACATTGAACTGCTCTGTGGAAATAAAGTGAAATGAACTCAAAGCACCTCCTGAGCTGAGAGTCATTTGCACCATTCTCATAGACGATACTATTCTTGCAAAAAAAGAAACAAAGAAAGAGTAAGAACATTTACATGCGCGTATTCCACGAGATTGCACGCCTCCGTATCAGCGCGTCATATATGCGCATAGACGGCTGTCATCTGTTCTTAATGATACAATAAAGTGTGTTTCTTCTAGCACGTGTCTGTGTGTCTACGGGCAAATAATTTGTAATATTAATTTGATAATAATAATAATAGCCTAATAATAATAATAATAATAATTTAATACATGGGAAAACAAGCCAAATATCGCCTTGACATGGTCAAAGGCATCAGCTATTGGCAAGCACTCTGACCATCGTCGATACCCGAGATCATCGTCTGTCGGCACAACCCTAATGTGCATTTCTCTCTATAAATTAACAAAATGTTCAGACAGTCTCCTTGCTGGTTTTTCCGACACATTCAGAATCATTACCGCTTTTGCCGGTGTCGCTGCGGCTCGCTTCGTGCGTTCGCTTGTAAAATGTATATTTTAAAGGCTCATTATTACGGTTTAGTATTTCTCTGTAATGTAGAACAGTGTTAACAATGTTACTTATAACATTCTTTCTCAGCCCTGGAACTCAAACCATTTTCTGATGCCCCCCAAAATATATATATTTAAGTAATTAAATTAATATCATAAACATGCGACGACTAGTCGACTAATGGTTTAAACAAACACCTACTAGTCGACTAGGAAAATCTTTGGTCAGGGGCAGCCCTAATATATATATATATATATATATATATATATATATATATATATATATATATATATATATATATATATATAAAGGATTTGCATGAGTAATCGCATACTCGAGTTTTCGTTCTGCAATAATTATCCGAATAGTAAAAATACTATTCGAATTTCACAAAGTTTTGCTTTGCTGGCCATATACAGTGAGATGCATGTTAAATCCTGAATACACAAACTAAAACTGGCAGTTATAACAATGCACTGGGTGACGCTGTTGAGTGTGGACACAAGTTGATCATATTTGATGAGCAAACAGTTCTGTCAGTACGTTTAGATGGACACCAAAAAAGCGGGTTATTGTGAGAATGTGGCTTACTGTGAGAAAGCTGGGTTCCTGTTTAAATGTACTGGATAAGCGGTATACACTTTACTCTCGTATATGTGCAGCTCGACAGAAAGCAGCGTCCCCATAGCAACGTAATCCCCACGACGCTTCTGTAAACAAACATGGCATCCGAGAAAGACTTTGCTAGCTGAGGTAAGGGACATTCCATCATTTAAACTGGTGTGTATAAATGAGTATAGTTTACTGAGCATGTGGATATGCTTGTTTTTCTCAACAGAAACATGAGATACAATATAAACATAACTATTATATGTCGTGTTTATATTCGTCCTGTACGTTAACTGCGTCAGTCTACTTCATTAGCAGTTTCTTTTTCTTCACTTTACGTGAACTTACATGCTTTCATTCTGTACTTTTTGTTTTCACGCATTGCTTGTTTAAATGTTTTAAAAAAAAAAAAATTAAAAAAAAAACACAGGACATAATATAAGCTTGTTTTGGATGTAATTAGAAGCTTGTTTTTTTTTAATGGTGATGCAAGCTTTATGACTAAAAAAATATTTTACATCTCTTTCTCATTAATTACCTTCATTTAAATAATAGAATATTCGAATATTCGTTTTTATTAGCTTAAATATTAGAATACCAAATTATTGATGAATGCCCATCCCTAATATATATATATATATATATACACACATACAGTATACAGTTGAAGTCAGAAGTTTACATACACTTAGGTTGAAGTTACTATTAGAGCACAAAATTGTTTACAAGAGCACAAAATTCTTCACAGATCTAGCCTCTTAATTTTGCTCTCAAAGTGCACCAGATTGATGCATTTAAATTTAGAATTTACAACATTTTTCTTCCAGGGAAGCATACCTCCGGACCCCTCTAGAGGGTCTGAGGTCCACCCACCACAGAAAATCCTAGGGGACACACTGTATGCCGCTTGTATCCATAGAAAATTGCTGCCATGGAGCATTCCAAAGATGGTGGTCAAGTGGACTGACTTTGGTGAGCAGCTGTAACCAAGACGGGTGGAGCTTAGCGAAAAATCAATTGTGCTCTATTTGGGAAAACAAAAAGAGTTACTGGAACTAAAGATTTCTATGATAGCCATCTTAAAAGAGCCTACGGTTTATCTTGCATGTCACCCATTAAATTCATACAAGACTGTTAAAGGTTTTTTAAGAACCATTCTCTCAAATCACATGTCCCTTGTCATCCATTTCCTGAACTGCTCTGGTTTGAGTCTTTAGTGTAAATTGCTCATCTTTAGACAGGAGGAAATGGGAGTCTCTGTTCTGTGCATGTCACCATGGTCCGTTCATACGATACCCAAGGGGCAAAGAAAAAACAAACAGCCTCTCCACATACCACCTCTCTCTTTCTTTCTCTCTTTCTCCCTCACCCTCTCTGCTCAACCTGATAAGTAGCCGCAAGGAGAGACTGAGGAAGCCAGGGAATGTATTTAGAGTCCAGAAACTTCTCTTTCACCTCTTTGGGCTGCTCTGTAGTAATAAACTTTGTCAGCAGCAGCACCCATCAAAAAGTGCCTGGGGTTACACTTCAAACCCACTCTTTGTAAATGTTTAGTTTATGAGAGCGTTCATGTGAATGGTGTGTGTGTGTATACATTATATTAGTGTGTGTGTGTGTGTGTGTGTGTGTGTGTGTGTGTGTGTGTATACGAGAGAGAGAGAGAGGCCCAGCGTAAGGAAAAAAGTCATAGAAAGATATGCTTTTAAACAACATTGACATCGAGATGTCTGAGCAAATCTAGTCACTCTGTATTCTACTCCTCAACAGGATATTTCCAAATTATTATCAGCTATTGTTAATGGCAGGTAACATTGACAAAGGTTAGGGGTTAAAGAGGGGACAAATAATTTGTACTCTGTATGGGAGCTGCCGTGACTAATGTGTGATGAGAGTAGTTTAGATCCCACACACTCAAGGGCACAACACCTCACACCACATCGCTTTACTGCATCCTGAAGAACTAAACTGCACCTGAATAGTTAACGCTCCAAAAAATAGTTTTTGGGTAAATGTCAAGAAAGCATGTCTGCATCAGATATTACCACAAAAGAAAAAATTAAATAAAAAAAATACAAGAATTTGACATTATTCATTATTTTCATGTAAACTCACTAGATTCTCATTAATGTAGTACAGCTATTTTTATTTAACATGACTGCTACCATGAAAAAGTAATTAACATAAAATGTCAGTATTAAATCATTTTGTTGCATAGCAGTAATGAGAACTGGGGAGAGGCATTATTTGAAATGACAAAAATGACTTAAACTCCTCTAAAAATATGCTTAATTTTCTCAAAGTAAAATAAAACATCTAAATGTTTTGATTCTGGCCTTAGAATCACCCTTTCCCCCATCCTCATGTAACGAATAAAAAAATAAGATACAAAGATAGATTATGTTTGCCAGTGTTTAAAAAAGATTAATCAAATTAGTACAACTTTTTATAATTTAATTGTCTGCTTAGTCCATTATTGCTGTGAACAAGTACAAAATTACAACATATCACTCTGTTTTCTGTCCTATTCAGTCGAGAAATGGTATAAATGAGGAAGGCAGTATTTCAATAAATGCACAAAGCTTTACTGCAATGAAATGGTTGAAATGGCAGAAATCACTGATGATTAAAATGCACCCCTGGTCTCTTGTGGGTTTCCCTAAGCTATATTGACATGAGCTCTATCAACCTAGGTCAAAAGTCAGGATTGGAAGTGGATTTTAAAATGAAGGTGCAAAGAAGAATTCACACCAATAAGTCACTCAGTTTTGTACAAGACATTTCTTTATGACTAATAAGCAAAATGGTACAAATATTTGCTAAAACACCAATGTAATGTAATGGAACAGATGGATTTAGGTCCAAGCCTTACCTCCTAACAGTGCGCAGTAGGGTTGATCTGGCTTCGTTGTGGAACGTGATCACAATGGTGGTGGGCAGCAGGTCAGGGTCATAGTGCAGTGTTGTACACCTGGGAGAGACAGGAGGGAGTCAAAATAATGAGACTCTGTGGTACAAGTTAAGCATCAAGTTTAATGGCCGGAAAAACCTAGTGCTGAATTTGTACATACTTAATAATTGAAATTGTAAGGGGTCAAAACAGTTATATGACAGAAAACAGCAACTGTTTAAATGCCTTAAGTTGAGACATAAGGTCTACTGTTTTTAAGCAGGGACTGTTCTAGGGTCAGTGAATATTTCTGGGTTAGCCCAGACCTTTGTGGATATGTATGGGGCCATCCTTTGATTAAATATTGGAAATGATATACTCTAAAATAAAAGTATGAATGTTACATATGTGAGGTGTTATTTATATAGTCAATCTTTAAATATTACTTATAACTAAAATTCCTCAGGTGCTTTAACCCTTTCATGAGTAGGTTCTAAATTCCCCTGAATGCCCCACAGAGTGAGTCGTTTTCATGCATACAACATTGTTCATAAGAATGCAAAGAATATAAAAACAGTTTAGGACTTATTTGGTTGAAAAGGATGTTTGAGCAGCTGTTTCTGTGAACTGCAAAGCCAGTCTGTCACTCTCCATGTCAGCAGCATGGCGCGAAAGCCGTTTTAAATCTGGGGGCTTGTGACATGACTGGCTGTTGCAGAAACGGATATGTGTGAAGCTACTGTGCTGGGCCCAGTTATTAACCGTAAATAGGTGATTGAGAGAAATAAATTAGTTGCTAGTTTTGCCAAAGTTTGCTAGGTTAATGGAATTGTGTATTAATAAAGAAGTTTAGCAAAAATGCAAACGTCCTGGCTTGTGACTTAAAGTTTGCAAATTTCTCGAGCACATCTGTATATTACTCTTTGTTTTCAGGGTTATATTATATTTATTTATCACACATTATACATTTACACATATACAGTGAAATTCTTTTTTTTCCACATATCCCAGCTAAGCTGGGGTCAGAGTGCAGGGTCAGCTATGATACGGCACCCCTGGAGCAGATAGGGTCAAGGGCCTTGCTCAAGGGCCCAACAGTGGCATCTTGGCGGTGCTGGGGCTTTAACCCCCGACCTTCCGATCAGTAACCCAGAGCCTTAACCTCTGAGCCACCACTGCCCCAATATCTAAATATTTGGTACTTACTGCAAGGATGGAAGAGCTTAACTCACCCAGACAAGGCATTTTGACCGTTCACAAACATAGCTGCAATCGTGAGTCACACGCACTCTTCTTGCATGCGTGCACATACACAGCAGAAGCCAACAAGACAGTGCGCTGGTAAAATATATTTATATTTTAGTATCAACTTGTTAAGCACTGATGTAGTGACATCATTTGAGGCTTTAGTGAGAACATTGGTGGCTAAAGTCCCGGTAGACCACCTCTAGCGCCACCCATGTTTTTAAGGTGTTAGGCACTTTAGTAATTAGTGAGCACTTTGGGATGGACAACATAAATGGCCCTGGCTGAGTGTGAGGTTGACTGGATTAACAGGCCAACAGGGCCCCATTGCATGGAGAAAGGAGGAATGTGTGAATAGAATGGTAAAGACAGCAGGTAGAACCCAGAGAAGCAGGAGCATCAATAATGGATGATCTGATTAAAAATAAATAGCATTTTCGTTTTTCCCCAACTGTAGGAATCGTGGCCAGGAGAAAAGCACTTTGTTTTGAGGATGAACATTCTGACTTGCGGTAAACAATTATAACCCTGCGGTGCTCCACCTCAAAAACTGCAGGCTCAAGGTCTGGATTTAAAAAGTTATAAATTGAGTTCTTTGTTATGTAGTGTACTTCTTCGTAACCTAAACACAAAAGTACTGTATAACAACTTGTAGAAAGTAGTTATAGGAATAACAGGTTCCCCATGGAGCCATTTGGCCATGGCAAATGACAACTGCCTTTAGAGAGAGTAAAAACAGACAGAGCACAGGCTTTTGTAGGGAGCTTGTGTCCTAGTTTCAGACAGAATGGCATGCTCTCAGTCCATACACATTTTCTTTGACATATGCTTTCTTTCCACACATACGGTACAGCTGGTTTGAGTAACACCCCTACTGACCTTTAAGATGAGTTCCTGGATGCTCTCTAGAAATGGGTCGATTTTAGAAATTAAGTTTATGCTAATCCCTTTGAATGTCAGAGCAAGACAAACAGACCCAAGAGCAGAGGAAGAGTTCAAAGGATTTATTAACAATAAATATCAACTTCCACTGTGCTGGCGAAGACTGAGGATCCCGGCACCGGCTGCAGTTGCAGGGTGGAGTTTGAGGATGCATGCGCACCGTGGCCGTGCAATGGGCAAATCCGTGAACAGTGTGTTCGCAGGCGAGTGTCTGCGTTATGGAAGTCAGGAGCAGATTCGTAGAATCCGCCGTTGAATCGTAGTGAGGTGCAGAAAACAACTCCCAGCAGACTGGAAGGCAACCACTCTCCCAACACGCGGGCAGAGACGAGAAGTCCTCCGTTGAAGACTTGTGAGCACAGAGAACAAGCGTACAATAAACTGGAAGGCAAACACACTCCCGACACACAGGCAGAGACAGGCAACCAAACAGATACACGAGACAGGACCAACTAGACAGAGAGAGTGAGGTAACTTACTTCACATCTAGCAAAGATACTGAGAACACGAAGGGCTTAAGTAGGGAGAGAATCAGTGGAAAACCAGGTGCTGCTAGCACACTAATTAGTGGCATGATCAGCGTTCCCCTGGGAACAATCAATGTTCCCATGGAAACACTGATCATGCATGCCGGTAGCGCCTGCGAGACATGAGGGAGAGAAAATAACAAAACACACAGAACAAACCAACAAACTCACCGGAGCCGTGACATTGAAAATATTTCAAATTTAGTTTGGTAAATCAAGATATAATTACTTGTGTAATATCTATGTGAAAAATATTTCAAATTTAGTCTGGTAAATCAAGATATAATTACTTGTGTAATATCTATGTTGGGGCACTGGAGTGTAGGTAAACACTACAGAGTGTATAAGTTCTCATGTTAATTTGCATATTTTGTGAAATACTGTGAAACGGTATTCTATTAGCTGACAACAGACTTAATTACCATCTGTACTCGTTGTCCAGTGCTGTATGTTATCCACTATTCTATTATCCTCTATTGCCAGCAGTTCTGGCTTTTATAAACATTAAACACACACAATCTAGCATTATCTGTGAACAAACGTATACTGCTGTGGATGCCATTAAACCAGGCAAGATAAAAAAATGTAACGTGGTTTGATGCATTTTCAAACTGACTATTCATATCATACCTTAATCTTAGATTAGTAGCACTGACTACTTGTATTATAATAATTCCTTGAGTGCATTTATATTTAATTTTGAGGTCAACATGGCTCTGTGTCTAATAAGCATAGACTATTTTACAAAACTATACATAATCAACATTTCTCTTGCTCCGTCCACAATCTTTGGAATTTTTTTCCTGATCTTGACAATGCCTTCTCTGCAAAAGACACATTTGATGCTGCCTTGGCCTCAGTGATCCATCTTAGAAAATGATGCTGCCTACCTTTTGGAACAGCCTTTTTGTTGGGAGCATTACTAATCTTACTGTGAATTCAGCTACAGAAGGTCGAAAGTTCTTTGTACTGTACTGTATACACTCGGTCTGTGGTTACCGAAATTCAGACCACTGCCCCATGTGGCAGCAGCGTGAAGTATTTTTGAATGTATGAGCATGTGTGAGCTCCAGTTTCCAGGTGAAATGTCCACAGATGGGTGACAAAAGCAAGTTGTAAGGAGAGTTTTTTTAGTTGTAAATGATGTTGAAGTGAAGAGGAATGCATACTGTATTTTATGAACTCAACCCCAAATCCCAAACCTAAACTTTATTGTCAGTGGAGTAAAAATGTAATCTTATAGGGAAAATGGAACCTCTGAGTTGTGCTTGTCATGATTATGCAAACATAATTACTTCCTGGTTTCAAGGCGGCACAAGAATCCAGGTCTCTGGCAACTGTAGGAGAGCACCAGGTCTCTGGTGCTATCAGTTGCACCACAGGAAAAGTTGCATAAATGTACTTTAATTGATACAAAGACGTCTGATGGGAGCTGGTGCTTGTCAGTAACTCGGCAGAATGGGGTCAATGTAAGGGTACTGGAACCTTTCCCCAGACTGTTTCCACAACATCCGCTTTAAAGCATGGACCAGTAACCTGTTGGACGTCTGTTAGTAGGTAAAAGTGTTGGAAAACTGGAGAGCTTGTAGGTGTGAATTTGAGAATGTGTACAATAAATATTTGTATAAGCAAGTCATACACATTATACAAGTAAAAGTTTTCTTTTTGCTTTGTTACATGTATTTTGTATCCAAAGATGAGACCCAGGTACCCAATTTTAATTTCATGTCTATATTAATATTCTTTCTGTTATTTACAATCAGGTAGTAATCAAAAACATAAAAAAAAAAAAAAAAAACATTATTTCTAACCATACATTGCACAGATGAGGGAAAAACAACCATGGTGCAACTTCTCTCTCGTTAATGTGCACTGCGCTCATTCAACTGTACACATTTGCTCATGGAGCTTATCTCTTAAAGAGACAGTACCAATTTAGCGCTTACTTTACATATCAATGTAAACTCAATTAAAGATTAAAAGGATCAAAAGCGAAATATGAAAATAAAATGTACAATCTCACATACTATATTACGTGAAATCACACACACACACACAAACACACATACAGTGCATCCGGACAGTATTCACAGCGCTTCACTTTTTCCACATTTTGTTATGTTACAGTCTTATTCCAAAATGGATTAAATTCATTATTTTCCTCAAAATTCTACAAACAAAACCTCATAATGACAATGTGGAAGAAGTTTGTTTGAAATCTTTGCAAATTTATTAAAAATAAAAACGAAAAAAATCACATGAACATAAGTATTCACAGCCTTTGCCATGACACTCAAAATTGAGCTCAGGTGCATCCTGTTTCCACTGATCATCCTTGAGATGTTTCTACAACTTGATTGGAGTCCACCTGTGGTAAATTCAGTTGATTGGACATGATTTGGAAAGGCACACACCTGTCTATATAAGGTCCCACAGTTAACAGTGCATGTCAGAGCACAAACCAAGCCATGAAGTCCAAGGAATTGTCTGTAGACCTCCGAGACAGGATTGTATTGAGGCACAGATCTGGGGAAGGGTACAGAAAGATTTCTGCAGCATTGATGGTCCCAATGAGCACAGTGGCCTCCATCATCCATAAATGGAAGAAGTTTGGAACCACTAGGACTCTTCCTAGAGCTGGCCGCCTGGACAAACTGAGCAATCGGGAGAGAAGGGCCTTAGTCAGGGAGGTGACCAAGAACCCCAATGGTCACTCTGACAGAGCTCCAGCATTCCTCTGTGGAGAGAGGAGAACCTTCCAGAAGAACAACCATCTCTGCAGCACTCCACCAATCAGGCATGTATGGTAGAGTGGCCAGACGGAAGCCACTCCTCAGTAAAAGGTACATGACAGCCCGCCTGGAGTTTGCCAAAAGGCACCTGAAGGACTCTCAGACCATGAGAAACAAAGATTGAACTCTTTGGCCTGAATGGCAAGCGTTATGTCTGGAGGAAACCAGGCACCGCTCATCACCTGGCCAATACCATCCCTATAGTGAAGCATGGTGGTGGCAGCATCATGCTGTGGGGATGTTTTTCAGTGGAAGGAACTGGGAGACTAGTCAGGATCGAGGGAAAGATGAATGCAGCAATGTACAGAGACATCCTTGATGAAAACCTGCTCCAGAGCGCTCTGGACCTCAGACTGGGGCGATCTTCCAACAGGACAACGACCCTAAGCACACAGCCAAGATAACAAAAAAGTGGCTCCGGGACAACTCTGTGAATGTCCTTGAGTGGCCCAGCCAGAGCCCAGACTTGAACCCGATTGAACATCTCTGGAGAGGTCTGAAAATGGCTGTGCACCGACGCTCCCCATCCAACCTGATGGAGCTTGAGAGGTCCTGCAAAGAAGAATGGGAGAAACTGCCCAAAAATAGGTGTGCCAAGCTTGTAGCATCATACTCAAAAAGACCTGAGGCTGTAATTGGTGCCAAAGGTGCTTCAACAAAGTATTGAGCAAAGGCTGTGAATACTTATGTACATGTGATTTGTTTTTTCTTTTTTTTTGTCTTTTTTTTCTTTTTAATAAATTTGCAAAGATTTCAAACAAACTTCTTTCACGTTGTCATTATGGGGTATTGTTTGTAGAATTTTGAGGAAAATAATGAATTTATTCCATTTTGGAATAAGGCTGTTACATAACAAAATGTGGAAAAAGTGAAGCGCTGTGAATACTTTCCGGATGCACTGTATGTGTGGCATGGGGGGTGTGGTCATGTGTCAGTCTGCGGGAGAGGGAGAGTGTTAAGGCTCGTCACCTGGCTCATAATTATTTCTAACACCTGTCTCTCATTATAGTGATAGCGGAGGAAGGTTTAAAAGGACGCCGAAGCATCAGAGAGGGGGTTCGTCAAGCACGACAGTTCGTACCCAGAGAGAGAGAGGGAGAGAGAGAGAGATTGTGTTTATGTTTAGAGTGTTTTCATTTATTTACATTTTCTCTATTATCGACGGTTACCGTCGATTGTGTGGTTCCAAATAAAAGGACTGACCTTGAACCTGCTTCGTTGTCTCCTGACTCCTCCATTGCCCCAAATTAAGAACTTGTTACAATATGTTATATATATTTGGAGCTTCAAAATTTTGGCAACCATTAACTTGCATTGTATGGACCAAAATAGCTGAGATATTCTTCTAAAAATCTTCGAGTTCAGCAGATGAAAGAAAGTCATACATGAGGGTGATGGCATGAGGGGATGGCATGAGGGTGAGTAAATAATGGGTGAACTATTCCTTTAATATCTTTTTTTAGTTTTCAGTTGCATTACGCTTATGTTGTCAAAAGTTTGGTGAGTAAAAACAAAAATATACTAGACAATGGCAATTGTTTCTCCAACATGTCCATAGAGGGTAGATAGCTCACTATATCTGGATCAGAGCCAGTTTGTCTGCAAAGCCTGCTATTAAAATCCATATAATGTTCCAACATGACTGCGCACCAGTGCACAAAGCAAGGTCCATAAAGACATGGATGAGCGAGTTTGGTGTGGAAGAACTTGACTGGCCTGCACAGAGTCCTGACCTCAACCCGATAGAGCACCTTTGGGATGAATTAGAGCGAAGACTGCGAGCCAGGCCTTCTCGTCCAACATCAGTGTCTGACCTCACAAATGCGCTTCTGGAAGAATGGTCAAAAATTCCCATAAACACACTCCTAAACCTTGTGGAAAGCCTTCCCAGAAGAGTTGAAGCTGTTATAGCTGCAAAGGCTGGGCCGACATCATATTAAACCCTATGGATTAAGAATGGGATGTCACTTAAGTTCATATGCGTCTAAAGGCAGATGAGCGAATACTTTTGGCAATATAGTGTATATGGTTTATCCTGTTGTTACTTCATTTGCTTAGTGATTCATGAATACAGATCAGCCTTAAACACAATTTATGATCTAAAAACTGTGTTCACAGCTTTATATGCTGTTTGAAGCCTCTACTGCAGGCAGCCTGGGAGTTGGATTCATTGCTCAATGCAGCTATAGCCCAAGGTCTTTTGAGATAGGGGATGCTTTAAACAGTGAACATAGAACATCATTAGGGTTTCTGTCAGAAACAACATCTGGGAGATGGGAAGCATTCTGCTGTGTACTTGATATTTCACCAAAATGACGGATGTGTCCATGAAAAATGAAAAAAAGTGAGAATTTGGTTTGAGCATTTCTCATTATGATGAATCCAACTTGCTTTTTCTAATTTGAAGAAATTCTGTTTTCAGATTTCTGCTCATGAGATTCCTTCTGCTGGATAAAATCACAACATATGGCCACTCTAACGGAAATACAGCATATGACAAACAGGAATAGGCAATAAAAGCTAATTAAATTGAATAATTTCATGCTTTGCATATTTTTGGTTATGTTTATTATATGCAGAACAATGATAGGACTAGATTGTACAAATATGTATTCATTTCTCAGATCCTCTGCAGAAATGTTAACATCCCTCAGGTACTCTTTGTTATACACACACAAAGAGTTCACTTTGCCCAGCAGTTCTCGACGGTGAAGAAGCAGACGGAGGCTATAAAGCACATCCTGCCCCGGTGCAGCTAAAAATCCCACACCCCGCCTGCTCATCACCAAGGGCATCTCCCTGCAGCAACATCTCCGTGCACGCCGTGGCCCGGCCCCGGCGTGCAGTCCATCGCAGAAAACAGACGCCCCCCGTCTCACGGCCGGCCGCCAAGAACCCGAGGAAGGATTCGGAGCGCCCCTGAAACAGGAGACCCAGGGGCAAGGAGACCCATCTCTCTGGAGCTGATGCACAGACCACTCCATCCCCCGGTGGAGGGCTGGGAGGAGAATCTTTTGTTTCTTTTTTCACCGCATGCCCCAGAGGCTGCGGTACCCAAAGGTTCAGCAAAAGAGCAGTTTCCTTGTTTCCTGGGTCACATGTCCGGTGTGCACGGACGTCGTCACAACTACCGTCCACTGTTCCTTTTTGGCAGGGTTGGCGGCGCTCCAGCGGCGGACCCCCACACCTGGGCGTCCAGCTGTGGCACGAATACCCACACACGGGATTAGTGCCGATGGACCTCGGGGACAAGACTCCTCCTCCCCCCTCCTTGGCCATTCTCATGGTGGGCGGCAGGAGCCAAGTATGTGCTTCGATGTCCCTCGACTCAGCACGGCCACGGGGCTCGAGTCCCCTCGACGTGGCACCTCGAGCTCCACCCTGCTGTGAGGCCCCACCCGCTGGTACGTCCGACACAATTATCCCATTGGTCCCCCTCGCCCGGAGTTTGAACGCGTGGCTCGCGCTTTCCAAACCATCGCGATGGCTGACCTGGACTGTCCAACTCGGCTACGCAATTCAGTTCACCAGGTGCCCGCTTCACCACGGTGAAGGGCGAGAACGCCGCTACCTTGCGTGCGGAGATCGTGACCCTCCTGAGCAAGGGCGTGATAGAGCCTGTTCCTCCAGCCGAGATGAGGAAAGGGTTCTACAGCCCTTACTTCACCATACCAAAGAAAGGCGGTGGGTTGCAACCAATCTTGGACCTGCGAGTACTGAACCGGGCCTTGCACTGACTCCCGTTCAAGATGCTGATGCAAAAACGCATTCTAGCGAGCGTCCGACATCTAGATTGGTTCGCGGTGTTAGACCTGAAGAATGCATACTTCCACGTCTCGGTCCTACCTCGACACAGACCCTTCCTGCAGTTTTCCTTCGAGGGCCAGGCGTACCAGTACAAGGTCCTCCCCTTCGGCCTGTCCTTGTCCCCTCGCGTCTTCACAAAGGTCGCGGAGGCAGCCCTTGCCCCGCTAAGGGAAGGGGGCATCTGCATTCTCAACTATCTCGACGACTGGCTGATCTTAGCTCACTCTCGAGAATTGCTATGCACACACAGGGACCTTGTGCTTCGACACCTCAACCGACTGGGGCTTTGGGTCAACTGGGAAAAGAGCAAGCTCTCCCCGGTTCAGAGCATCTCTTTTCTCGGTCTGGAGTTGGACTCGGTCTCGATGACAGCGTGTCTCACGAACGAACGCGCTCAGTCTGTGCTGAACTGTCTGAAGGCGTTCAGGCAGAGGACAGTGGTTCCACTGAAACTTTTTCAGAGGCTCCTGGGTCACATGGCATCCTCAGCGACAGCCACACTGCTCGGGTTGATGCATATGAGACCGCTTCAGCACTGGCTTCAGACTCGAGTCCCAAGATGGGCATGGCACCGCGGGACACATCACGTGGCCATCACGCCGATTTGACGCCGCTTCTTCAGCCCTTGGACCGACCTGGCATTTCTATGGGCAGGGGTTCCCCTAGAGCAGGTCTCCAGATGCGTCGTGGTTACAACAGATGCCGCCAAGACGGGCTGGGGCACCGTATGCAATGGGCATACAGCCGCTGGCTCTTGGACTGGCCCGTGGCTGCGTTGGCACACCAACTGCCTAGAGTTGTTGGCAGTACTGCTCGCCTTGCGGAGGTTTCAGCCGTTGATCCAGAGCAAGCACGTGTTGGTATTGATGGACAACACAGCTACGGTAGCTTACATCAACTGCCAAGGCGGTCTACGCTCCCATCGCATGTCACAACTTGCCCGCCGTACCCTCCTCTGGAGTCAGCAGTGCCTCAAGATGCTATGAGCCACTCACATCCCAGGTGACCTCAACATCACAGCGGTAGCGCTGTCATGGCAGGTTACCCTCAGAGGAGAGTGGAGACTCCACCCTCAGGTGGTCCAGCTGATTTGAAGTCGATTCGGTCAAGCACAGGTAGACCTGTTTGCTTCCTGGGAATCCTCCCACTGCCCGCTTTGGTATGCCCTCTCGGTATAGACGCGCTGGTACAGAACTGGCCCCCTGGACTACGCAAGTATGCATTTCCCCCAGTGAGCCTACTCGCACAGACCCTGTGCAAGGTCAGGGAGGACGGGGAGCAGGTCATCCTAGTAGCACCCTACTGGTCCACCCAGACATGGTTCTCGGATTTCACGCTCTTCGCGAAAGCCCCCCCCCGCAAGTTCCCCTGAGGAAGGACCTTCTTTCACAGGGACGGGGCACCATCTGGCACCCACGACCAGACCTCCGGAATCTCCACGTCTGGCCCTTGGAGGGGACGTGGAGGACTTAAGTGGCCTACCACCCGCGGTGGTAGACACGATCACTCAGGCTAGGGCTCCCTCTACGAGGCGCCTGTATGCCTTGAAGTGGCGTCTGTTCGCTAAGTGGTGTTCTTCCTGACGGGAAGACCCCCAGAGATGCGCAGTCGGATCGGTGCTTTCCTTCCTGCAGGAGAGGTTGGAGGGGCAGCTGTCCCCCTCCACCTTGAAGGTGTATGTAGCCGCTATTTCGGCTCATCATGGTTCATTAGACCATCCACTTCTCCTGCTTCTGCTGCCTTCTTCTTCATAGGAAAGAAGGATGGGGGTCTTCGTCCATGCATTGACTATCAAGGCCTGAACTCAGTCACCATCAAATATCGCTATCTTATCCCTCTGGTACCAGCAGCGTTAGAGCAGTTACGAGACGCTATGATCTACACCAAACTGGATCTTCGTAATGCCTACAATTTAATCCACATCCGGGAGGGGGATGAATGGAAGACTGCCTTTTCTACACACACTGGCCACTACGAATACCAGGTAATGTCTTTCGGACTTTCCAACAGTCCATCTGTCTTCCAAGCCTTTGTAAATTACATATTTCGTGATCTCCTTGGCAAATGGGTTATAGTATATATAGATGACATTCTTATACACTTCTTCCCTCGATGAGCACGTTCAACACTTCAGAGAGGTGTTCAACCGCCTCATCCAACATCAACTGTATGCCAAGAAGTGTGAGTTTCATCAGCCTACCATCTCTTTTCTGGGATACGCCATCTCTCCCGAGGGGGTCACCATGGATTCTTCCAAGGTACAAGCCGTGCTGCAGTGGCCACTACCTGTGTCAATCAAAGAACTACAGCGCTTCCTTGGTTTTGCCAACTTCTACAGACGATTCATCCGAGGTTTCAGCTCGGTGGCTGCCCCACTCACCTCATTGCTCCGTGTTAAAGCACAGAAACTTAACTGGACACCTCCTGCTCGTCAAGACTTCGATAACCTCATACGTCGCTTCACTACTGCCCCCATTCTCCATCATCCAGACCCCACTCGACCCTTCGTGCTGGAAGTGGATGCCTCTGACTCAGGAGTTGGTGCAGTACTCTCCCAACGACAAGGATCTCCCGCCAGACTTCATCCCTGTGCCTTCTACTCACGCAAGTTATCTGTTGCGGAGAGAAACTACGATGAAAGAAACCGAGAACTCTTAGCCATGAAGGTGGCTTTCGAGGAGTGAAGACATTGGCTAGAGGGAGCTCGTCATCCTTTTCTGGTAATCACGGATCATTGCAACCTGGAATACATTCAGTCTGCTAAGCGCTTAATTCCTCGTCAGGCTCAATGGTCCCTCTTCTTCTCCAGGTTTGATTTCACCATCACCTTTTGACCTGGCTCCAAGAACACCAAAGCGGAGGCCCTGTCTCGCATTTATGGGTCCACTACTGGCAACAACCCAGTGACTTCCATTATCCCATCTACTCTCATTGTCGCTCCCGTACAATGGGACATAATGGCAGACATCACCCAAGCTCAGAACCAAGAACCCACTCCCGCTGACTGCCCTCCAGATAAGGTCTTTGTTTTCAGCTCCTTACGCAACAGAGAACTACAGTGGGTTCATGACTCGGCCTGCTCGGGACATCCAGGCACTCAAGCTACTTGCAGGTTAGTGCAAAACCGGTTTTGGTGGGAGAACCTAGCGACTGAGGTCGCTGACTATGTAAAAAAAACTGCAATGTGTGTGCCACCTCTAAATCTATTCAACAGCTCCTGTCTAGTATCCTTAAGCCTCTACCTGCCCCTCGACGTCCTTGGTCCCATATCACTGTAGATTTCGTCATGGATCTACCCAACTCTCAAGATTTTACTACCATCTTAACCGTGGTGGACCGCTTCTCTAAGGCCTGTAGATTCATTCCTCTGCCCAAGCTTCCCTCATCTATGGAATGTGCTGAGAACTTGTTTCAGTACGTCTTCCGCTTGTATGGCCTACCCAAAGACATTGTCTCCGACCGTGGTCCCCAATTCACCTCCCAAGTCTGGTCTGCATTCTTCAAATTGCTCAACGTCAATGTGAGTCTAACCTCTGGTTACCATCCTCAATCCAGTGATCAAGCCTAACATCTAAATCAGGACCTTGGTAAATTCCTCCGGGCCTACTGTCAAGTCAACCAGCATGACTGGAGCTGTTTCCTGCCCTGGGCAGAATATGCTCGGAACTCACTGTTCAAACCAGCTACTGGAACCACGCCTTTCAAGTGCATCCTAGGTTTTCAACCCCCACTCTTTCCCTGGTCCGGGGAGCCATCCGATGTACCTGCAGTCGACGACTGGATGCAGCGCAGCGAGACTATCTGGGATCAAGCTCACGTCCACTTACAGCATGCCATTCGCCGACAGAGTGAACGGGCCAATCTCCATCGGCGCCCTGGCCCTAACTGTGCTCCTGGACAATGGGTTTGGCTATCTACCCGAGATCTTTGTCTGCGACTCCCGTGCAAGAAACTAAGTCCCAGGTATGTTGGTCCTTTCAAGATTCTTCGTCAAATAAATCCTGTATCATTCAAACACCAGCTCCCTGCTAATTACCATGTTTCCCCCACCTTTCATGTTTCCCTGCTCAAACCCACGACGTCTCCGAGGGAGGAGGGCCCTCAAGGCCCCCAGAGACCCCTTCCATTCCTCATTGATGGAGAGGAAGCTTTTCGGGTACACAAGCTCCTAGACTCTCGACGCCGGGGTTGGACGCTTCAATACCTGGTTGACTGGGAGGGCTACGGCCCTGAGGAGTGTTCCTAGACGAATTCTGAGGACATTCTAGACCCTGCTCTCATCGCTGAATTTTCCCTGTGTTTTGACTCCTGCCTGTTTCTCATATTTCCCAGCCTGCTTATAAGTTTTGTGGATTTATTGCCTGTTTACCAGATTACCCCTCTGCCTATCGGATTTACTAGGTTTGCCTTTCCGGACAGTTTACCTGTGTATCGAACTATTGCCTGTTTACTGGATTATCCTTCTGCCTATCGGATTTACTTGGTTAGCCTTCCTGGACTGCCTGCCAGTGTACCGAACCACTGCCTGCCTTTTGTTTTCTCTGTTGTTGTTTATTTGTTTTATTTATACTGTTATTAAAACTGCATATGGATCTTAACACTTCTGCCTCGGCGTACTCGCTACAATAACTATGCATACAGTTTTAACAGGCTTTTGCAGTTTTGCTGTGTGTGGTTAAGATGTTGTGGAATTTCCATGCATTTTTAAGATCCAAGGAAAAGAAACTTGCAAGCACTTCATCACGTGACAGTCAGCCCACCTAGAAGCAGAATACTGCATGTTTGGTGCATGCCATCCTCACACAGTTGTGCATAAAGGCTCCAGTTGGTAGAGAGACATTTCATGAAGTTTTGCTACAGTTACCAGGGTGTCAAGGACAGTTTTTACCATTTTTATTATGAGATCTTTTTGTATATCACTTTGAGTTAGACGAAGTTGCCGATATGCTGTGGTATCAATTTTATGGATCTTTGGCTAACTTTTTTAGTGCAAGGTTTTTAAGACATCCGTCAATCCGACATCCGTCAATCCAACGTTACTCAAAATGCTGTCCATCATTTTGGCAGATAAAAAACAAGCAAGAAACTCCGCTTAAATTATCTTTACGTGGTATATCTTCTCTCTCTCTCTTTCTGTCTAAGCATGCGTGTGAAAGAGAGAGAGGTCGTGGAGAGTGGATGGTTAGAATTTCCTCCTACTTAACTGTCTAGAAATGTCCTTCTACTAAATTCTGATAAAACAGAAGTACTAATTATTGGAACAGAAACCTCAAAAAATAAGACTCTAAAATATAACCTGACTCTTGATGGATGTACTGTAACTTCAACTTCTACAGCAAGTCGAGTCAAATTTATTTGTATAACACTTTTCACAACAGCCATTGTTTCAAAGCAGCTGTACATGAAATTATGCTATAACAGAAAATGAATGAATATAATGCCAGTGTTAATTATTTATGTTTAGAACTAAGTAAGGGTTGTGGGTCAGTTATTAAACAAAATGATTTTATATTTAATATAAGTTTTAGTATTAAAGTCCTTGAAGTCATCCGAATTAACTGAGGAAATACACACTGATGCATTGTGAAGGCAGATGAAGGGTTTTGTTTTTTGTTAATTCATTTTCTATTCAAGGATCTCAAAGCTCATTTCACCACTGCTCCCATTCTTCACCATCCAAACCCTGATCGCCCATTCATTGTCGAAGTAGATGTATCTAACACTGGTATCCTCTCTCAATGGTACGGTACGCCTCCTAACCTCTTCCCATGTGCCTTTTACTCACACAAACTCTGCTCTGCTAAACAGAATCATGATGACGGGAATCGAGAGTTACTGACCATGAAAGCAGCGCTCTATGAATGGCGTCATTGGTTGGAGGGAGCCAAGCACCCTTTCCTCTTCCTAACAGATCATTGGAACCTTGAGTACTTATGTACAGCCAAGAGACTCAACCCAAGACAGGCAAGATGAGCGCTGTTCTTTACATGCTTCAACTTCAGTCACGTATCGTCCAGGCTCTAAGAACGTCAAGGCCGACACCCTCTCTTGGCAATTTGAATACTCACTTCAAACTCCTACCGAAGAACCCATCTTACCACCCACACTGATCATCACTCCGGTACAATGGGACATTATGACAGAGGTAACTAACGCTCATTCCAACGATCCACCACCTCCCGACTGTCCACCTGACAGAACCTATGTCCCACTCCCACTTCGTAAGCAGGTTATCCTGAGGGTCCACTCCGCTCAGCTCTGGTCATCCGGGTATCACTGCCACTCTTCAGTTGGTATGCAACCGGTTCTGGTGGTCCTCCTTGCAGGCAGATACCATTTGTGAGGTCCAGAAATGTTCCACCTGTAACATCAACAAGTCTTCTAAACAACTCCCAGCTGGGTTACTGCAGCCTCTACCAATACCTCAACGTCCTTGGTCCCATATCGCCATAGATTTCGTCACGGATCTTCCTCTCTCTCAAGGCCACACCACCATTCTCACGGTAGTAGATCGCTTCTCTAAGGCTTGCCACTTAATCCCGTTACCCAAGTTACCTACTGCCTTTGTAACTGCAGAGCATCTATGCAATTATGTATTCAGATTTTATGATCTACCTGAGAACATAGTTTCTGACCGAGGGCCTCAGTTCACCTCCCGCTTATGGATAGCTTTCTTCCGTCAACTCAACATTAATGTCAGCCTAACCTCTGGGTAGCAACCACAATCCAACGGCCAGATGGAATGCATGAATCAAGATTTGACCTGCTTCCTCAGAACCTACTGCATTCCAGTGTGTTCTTGGCTTTCAGCCTCCCTTATTTCCCTGGTCAGGGGAGCCCACGGACCTTCCTGCTGTCAATGACTGGCTCCTCAGATGCGAAGCCACCTGGGATCAAGCTCATGTCCATCTTCAACGGGCCATCAGGAGGCAAGTGGAGCAAGCCAATCATCATCGTCACCCCAATCCTGAATACAACCCCCGGTCAATGGGTCTGGCTCTCTACCTGTGATCTAAGACTTCATCTACCCTGCAAAAAGCTCAGTCCCAGGTACGTTGGTCCTTTCAAAATACTCAGACAAATAACTCCTGTATCATACCACCTTGCCTCCCACTTATCGCATCTCTACCACTTTCCATATAACCTGTGATTGTCTGCTGCCTGCCCTGACCTCTTGCCTGTTTATTGACTACCTCTCTGGATTGCCTTGGTACTATTGCTGGTGATTGACCCCTGCCTGTCCGTATTACTACGTTTATTGTTATTAAAGCTGCACATGGATCTCAACTCCGTTGACTCATTACATCATCGGCCTTCACAATGCATCTACATGTATTTCCTCAGTTAATTCGGGATTATTTCAAGAACTTTAACACTAAAACTTACAGTTCAGACAAAATAATTTTGTTTAATCATTGACCCACAACTTACTTAGTTTACTAATTTTAACCACTAATATATTGGCATTATATTAATTCATTTTCTGTTATAGCATAATTTCATGTACAGCTGCTTTGAAACAATGGCTGTTGTGAAAAGCGCTATACAAATAAATTTGACTTGACTTGAGAGTGAGAAAACAACTCTTTTAATGCAAAAATAACTAAAGTGCCTCTTTTAAAAGCACTTTGTTATTGAGGCAAGATGCATAAGACAATTTTTTATCCTGTTGGTAGACTTCAATATGTTCATAACTTTGGGTGTTCAGGGCTCTACAGTGCGAGTATTTCACTCGCATTTGCCCCTAAAAATAGATATGTGCGAACCGGAAAAATTATTTACGAGCACAGTGTGCGATTAATCATAACAACCTATCGTAATCTAATTCCCCCCCCACTGCTAATTGTTTAAAAATTACAAGACCCACATTCCACAAGCAGCATGCGCCAACCACAGTAGAGTTTTCTGTGATGACGCAGTCCAGTCAGAGAGAGAAAGGTGAACAACACTGGAAAAAGTATCGGTATAGGCTATAAGTTAACGTGCAGACATCGCTGAAAATGAAGCCCAATCAATTTTATTTTAAGCGAAAAAGAGACGAGGAGAAAGAGGAATCCGGCGAGGGGGATTCGCAAGGTTCAACTAATGAAGCCTCTTCACAAGGTTTACCTGAGGCGGCTAACGCCGACATGGTGGCTAACGTTAGGGATGCTGAGAACAATGTTAGCGAAGCTACCGTGACCCCCGCTGTCACTTCAACGTCCACTGTAGCTGGTGGAGGGAGAACATATAGATTTAATGCGAATTGGCTCAAAATGTTCCCATGGCTAGAGTTCGAAAACAACGTCATGTTCTGCAAATATTGTAGAGGGCAGAAACAGGCGGGCAACTCGTCCTTCGTGTCAGGTAACCCGCATCTGAAAAGAGATAGCGTAGCGAAACATAACATCTTGCGGCGGCATATCCAGTGCAGAGATCTGTACCTGTTGAGACAGGAGAATCCATCAGGCACGGTGTCAGCAGCCTTTAGGAGGCAAGTGCTGCAGTCTGAAGAGGAGAAGAGGAGGCAGCTGAAAATAAAGATAAACATCGCATACTTCATTGCGAAAAAGAAGAACCTTTCGTCAAACTTGGGCCGCTTATCAGACTCCACCACAAAAACGGAGTTGACATTAATCCCACATATGACAATGATGTAAGATGTGCGGAGATGATCGGTCAAATTGCTGACATTATGAGAGAGAGCCTGTCAGCGAAGCTGAAAGCCGCGAAATATCTTGCCATTCTAATAGACGGAGACACTGATATATCCAACACCGAATGCAAGATTGTCTACATACGCTTGTTGGAGGATGGGTAGCCAGTCAGTCTCCTGGTCGGACAACAGACCCTTGAGCACTCCCATGCCATTGGTAAGTTGTTCCTCTTTATAGGCTTTATTCTTGTGTAAAGTTTAATCATTATTCATAATGGAGATAATTTAGTTTGTCAGAAATACTTTTGTATAATTGTTTTTTTTGTGTTGTCATTCGAGGTATTTTGGATGCCACCAAGGCCACATTTCGTGCTGTTTGCCCAGAGGATGGAGGGTCATGGATGAAGAAGTGCATCTCCTTCGGGGCAGATGGTGCCTCCGTGAACATGGGCCACTGTGGTGGAGTGATTGCCCACCTGCAGAGAGAGGCAGGGGGGCATATAATCCCAATCCACTGTATGCCACATAGGTTTTTAACTAATAATTTCTCTATGATTTAGTTTTATTTGCTAGCAGAGAATGTTAAACAATACTGTGTGTGTGTGTGTGTGTGTGTGTGTGTGTGTGTGTGCGTGCGCTAAGTGCTGGAATGGAAAATACCACAGAATTATTGTTTTCTGTTGGCACAAGAGACGGGTGGATGGAGACAGTGAATTGTTTTGAACATTCTATTCTGACTTTCACAGACTAGAGCTGGCAATACTGACCATTCAGAAGAAAGAGCCAAAGGTGTCTGTCATATACAATCTTCTGAATCTGATATGGAAGACGTATCACTTCAGCGGAAAATCCAAACGAGAGCTCTATGTTCTCGGGCAAGAGCTCGGTGTGGATATTTGCACACCGTCTAGTGTCAAGGGAACTCGCTGGATCCCCCATGTCCACAGAGCCCTCAAAGTGTTCCTACGGCATGCACAAGACAAGGACCTTGCCACTGATGAAGGCCAGTACTCCTTTGTTCTGCAGCACATGAGGCACCTGGCCATAGCATCAACAACAGCGGAAGTTCAAGGGCGGGCAAAGAAGGTCAGTTTTATACAGGAAATGTAATACCAAACTAGTTTTAAAAAATAGGTTCAAGACTCAAATGAACTTTCAGAATCAAGTAAATGACAAACTCTTTTGTGTATTCTGCCATTTTCTCTCAGATATGTTTGAGGAGCTATCCTCACTTAGCCTCACCCTGCAAAGGAATGACCTGATCCTCCCCCAAGCCACATCAGAGTTGAGGAAGACAGTGACCACACTGGAAGCACTAAATCTTAGGGCAAAGGCAGGAGGCATGCTGGAGAAGATCCAGACCATGCTTGCTCAGCAGCTGGGTGATGAGAGGAGATTCCAGGTGTGTTAGGATGAGAGTTTGTTAGGATGTAAGAGAAATCAATGATTAAAATCGATGATTAAGACAGATTCTCAGTGTGAGAATCAATGTATTCGTTGCCCAATAGAACGATTTGAGGATAAGGAGGGAAATGCAGTGGAGAAGTCTTTAAAACATTTTTTATGGGAGACAGAAAAATGGCCAGACATTTCATTGTGTGTTGGTGTGTGTGTCTCTGTGTGTGTGTGTTATTTCTGTTAAAGGGAATAACACTGAACGGGAATCTGAAAGGCTTCACGGACCTCACCAATCCCCAGCTGAAGCAGCACATGGAGGCGGCCATCAACATCGGCGTGGATGATCTCAAAGCCAGGTTTGGTGATTTGCTGAAGGATGAGGGTGTCCAGACCCCAGTGGAGTCTTTCAAAGTGCTAAACCCTGACACATGTCCAGAAGACCAGGCCAGCCTTCTCACCTTTGGCGATGATGGTGTGGCATACCTGATTAGGCATTTCAAGGAGCCTCTAAAGAGGTAAGAATTTATTTGACACTGCATTGCCATATGAGACAATGTTATGTTTGCATATTTGCAAACTTACTTGCTCTGTTCAATCCTGCAGATCGGGGTGCAACGCGGCTGCAATCCAGGATGAGTGGCAGGGGCTGAAAATCCTGGTCAGCCACAATTTCAAGGACAAGTCCTACAGTGGCTGTGGGAGACCATGTTGACAAAGGACCCCTACAGGCACGATTACAAGGTAGACTAACAGTCCTGACTGGTTATGTATGGTATCCTTCTATGGTTGGTTTTGTTAAGTTAATGGTAAGAGTTTAAATGAAATTGAAAGATATATTTTCCCTAGAACATACTGGAGTTGGTGCAGCTTATGCTGGTGCTGCCCATTTCAGCCGCCCAGTGTGAGCGAGGCTTCTCTGCGCAGAACCGGATTAAGAATTCGACAAGAAGCTGCCTTGGGGTCTCCACCACCGAAGACCTGATGAGGATCAGCCTGGAGGGGCCTTCTGTCGAGGAGTTCGATCCCACTCCTGCCGTGGACCGCTGGCTGACCTATAAGCGTACCAGACAGCCAACATACAAAAGCAGCTGGACAACTAATATCCTTTGCGTCTAGTAGGCATGCGTCAATGTGTGATTTTGGTCGTATGTGCTGTTCCACAGATGTGTGTCCCTTAGTACACGCACACACACTCACACACACACAGTATAAATATGTATGTAATAAATTGTTTGTTAATAAACTCTGTGTTACATTTTTCACTGTGCTCCTAAATTTCTTTGTGTGCTCCTACATTTTTTCATTTAGGAGCATATGTACTCCTTGGGAAAAAAATTAGCGCAGAGCCCTGGTGTAAGATCAGCTGTCACTCACACCGGTGTGCCCAAATAATTTTACACATTCGCATGTAGTAAATTTCACTCGCATGGCTCGCATAGTAGAGCCCCGACAATGACACGATACTCAAACAAATTAGAGACAAAAAGGGATTTAAAGACTACTGCTAGGAAAACCTTATGAAGTTACACACACACAAAAAAAAAATGTATTATTTAATTTAAAGACTATGATTAAAGAACTTAGGTCCAAATCTACAAAGAAGCATGTAGCCCAGTGCTCTACACTTACATTTTTTTAGGAGCACAATTAAAAAAATTTAGAAGCACAATTAAAAAAATTTAGAAGCACAGTCAAAAATTTAGGAGCACAATTGTAGTCCAGTTTTTTTTATTTATTTTTTTAGAGATGGTAACGTTAATGTGCCACAATATAACATGCACAAAAAGGCATGAGAAAACTGAGCTCCTCAATTATGACAAAATTCAGGAACATAGTGTGAGTCATGACAAAGGAGTTCAAATTCCTAAAACCAAAAACTAATTTTAATATTTTCAGTTAATTTGACAGGCTGTCTGCATAAAAACAACAGCAGCTTTTGTTAACCTGTTTCACCTTGTGAACATAATTATACAAAAACACAATGTTCAGTCTTTGAAGTGTGGTCCTCTTAAATGTATTTAAGAACTCTAAATTGACATCTGCATTGCTAAACACAATTAATGCTACTGTCACACAATGTACAACAATCAGATGCTGCATACTTTAGTTGGCCAGGTTTTGTAAACTTTTAACTTTTAAAGTAAAATTTGATGCTTTTCATTTCTTTCAAGCTGACTAAAACATCTCACACAACTTTTTCACACTTGCTCAGTTGACTGAAGGGATGAAAAGCAGCCAATCGCAGTGTGAAACATAACTATTGAGCAGTGTAGATGCATTTGGGACTTGTAATTTTTATTCTGATTGTACTATACAACACTTCATGAGCTTCAATCTAGAGTCGGGAATCTTTAGGCACCTCACGATTCGATCTGACTCTGAGAGTATTTAGCCGATTTCAAAACGATTCCTGATACATCTACATTTTTCTTATTGATTGTTCTGCTGTGCAAAGGCAAAACACAGAAACTTCACATTTGGACCAAAATTTAGGTTCTTAGACTGTAAGTTGCCCTGTGACAGATAGGTCTCACTCAACTATAATCAGGTTGAGAAAATTGCAGTAACTACCAAATCCACACTCAAATCAAGTAACTGTTTTGTTGGTGTACTGTGCAGCCTTTGTATGGCAGTACTGTCATCATAAAAAGTGATAAACACTGACCTCTTTACACAAGAAAATAAAGTAAAGAAAATAAATAGGCCTATTGGTTTTCAAAACACAATACTATTAAATTAAATTATTCAACTGATTGTTAAATAACTTTTATATGTTTAAAGCATTGTTAATCATTTTTATTTAATAGTATAAAATGTTTAATTAGAATAAATCTATCCGAGGCCTTTTGTTTTTTTTTATTTTAACTATAACTACAGGTTGGTGCTCCATGTTGATTAGAGATATCTGCTTCTGTGAGAGTACAGATGTCAGCTTCTCCTTTCCTCACCACAGGTGATAAAGCGGCACAAATAGCAGGATTATTATTTTAAAAATCTATCAAGCATTTCATATGCGCTATTCCATCTGTTTGCACTGTGAGTAAAAGTCTCACCTGCTTAACATTTATCTAATGAGCCGTCAGGTGTGTGCACTCTTCCCGACGAGCAAGAGACTGGCAATGTACAACAGCAAATGAAAGAGTTCAAGAGGAGTAAAAGACATTGGGAAGCAGCAGACAAAAAATCATTAGAAAATAAAAACATCACCCACGTCTCCCAAACCGCTGTCTCATTATTTGCAGGTGTTGTTTTTTCCTTGTTGTGCAAATTAGTGCAATAACGGAAGCAAGCTCGTAATTAATGTTCTTTGTTGACATATAATCACGAAATCCACTCTCCCATTGCCATGTGAGCGAGTTTGTGAATTAATTTCGGGATCATAGTTTCATTAGGAGACGAATCAGTTTTGTAGGATGTGCTTGGCTTTAGGATATGCACGTTTCTAACATCTGATTTTGGCACGTGTATAAGCACCACTGTGCTACCGCATTCTCAGAATCGATTAAGCGGAGTCTAGATTTTGTCTCCCACCACTACTTCAATCGTGTCACTCGCACTGGTGCGCCTAAATATTTTTTCACAGTCGCACACAGTAATTTTCAGTTGCACTGTAGAGCCCTGATGTAGCCACATAAAGATATGTATATAGTAAAAAAAAAATAGTCCTATTAAAAAGAGGGCAGTAATAAAAGACCTTTATTTCTAAGTGTGTGCTCTAACATGAAACCTTTAAGCCACAAGGCAGAAAAAGAACAAGTAATCTTGTTTCTAGAAGGTAGAAGATAAAAATAGCAGCTTTATCATCACACAAATATTACGGCTAAGGAAAAAAAATATTTAGGATGGTAAATGCATCCTGCACTGTGTGAATAACATCTATTTGCTTTTTCATGTCAGTTTTCTTGCTATATTAAAAATGTCTGGAGTGCTCAGCATAATGGTTTCCTGTTATTGCAGAGATCTATCGATTGTAGATTTTAACACTGTATTGATTTACAAATTCATAGTTTCACCATTGCCATGTAGGCTATTTGAGTATCATTATACAGAGCAGCCATAACTTATGATGTAACTGAATTACAGTAGCATTTCACTCACAAATAGCTGCAAAAAGAGTCCAGTCCCTGACTGCATCAATCAAGAAATGAGGACTGATTAACAATGAATGTCTGCCTGACTAATGTGGACAAGAAATACATTCTAAGACAGCAGAGATAAGAAAGATCTAAGAAAAATCCCTGACCAAAGATGAAGTTTAAAGGGATCATATCATACATTAGGGCTGAATGATTAATCAAAATAAAATTGAAATCGTTGTTGATTTGAAATCAATTGAAATGATGTTGTGTGATTATTAAACCAAAAATGCTGTGATTTAATTTAATAAATATAGTCTGCGCATGCTGCTTGCTTGCTGTGCTTATTGTATGTCCGCAGCTCTGTTCTCTGTGCATATACATAACATTAAATATATGATTATCTATCTTTAATACACATATTATCTGTTTTCAATATACTTTACATTATAACTGATTTAGCAACAAGGTTCTCTCTCAGTATTTCATCTGTTCACAAAAAGTGCTGAGTATAGACTTGAAATCTTAAAGAGGGTCAGTACTTTAGGCTCTTTTGGCTGGGCAAGTGGTTGTCTCTTCATCAGAATGGGAGGGGGTGTCAGAAGTTTCTCTTAGACCCCCATTAGACCTGGCTTAAAAATGAGAATTCTTGTTGCAAACCTGTATGACTTTCTTTCTTCATTGTAACTCTATACAAGTTGTTAGGGAGAATGTTAGTTTCAGTAACTATTCACTTGTCTAGAAAAAAAAGATGCATTGGTGACTGAAACTAACATTCCGCCTAACATCTTTTGTGTTCCACGGAAGAGAGAAATTCATACAGGCCTAAGTGTGAGTAAAGATGACAGCAGAAGGTTTAAGAGGCTTTCTCACATTGTATTCTTATCATTACTTCTAGTGTTGAATAAAGTCCCATTATGTTGTTATATTAGTGCAAAGAACTTGTTTTTATCTCAAAATATCAAAGCAACTTTGATGTCTCATGATATGACCCCTTTAGCTACATTTTGGTTGATTACTGAACTACTATTATAATCTAACAATCTAAAATGGAAATTCTAATAAATAACATTTACAGAGTCTTTCATCTGAACTTATAATTTAAGTCTGTCAGACTGCAGACTGTTTTAGTAATCCTAACAACAAACAATCTTTGCCAAGGCCATATACCACCCAAGTTTCATCAGTGTGACTGGGAAAGCTCTTTTTGAATTGAATAAATGGCAGCTTTAATGAACTGCATTTGCAAAGCTCCTGGCGCCTAAGCTTATCAGCTATTAGCCCTAGAGAAATGGAAGTCCCTCTGAATTGAGGCTCAAGCTAATTTTCTGTGGTGGTGGCTCTTTTCTCTGGAGCAAAATGGGTTTCAGGCACCAGGCTAAGTGAAAGGTCCAAGGTCTTGCCATAGATGGCTGTCAAAGTCTCATTTTGCATTTGCTTGAATGCTTTGTCAGTTAAACCTAAGACGTATCATGTATTGCATTCCCCACATTTGATAGGACTAAGCTTGCCTGAAGACACCTGCAGGAATGTGTTATCTGAGAGTAAATATTTTAGTGCGGATGAATGACCCTTGCTAGCTTTAGCTTAATGTACTCTAATCTGTTCATGCAGCATGAGTTAACAAGAAAATCAGCAGAAGCTTGCGAAAAGTTGTTTATAGATTAAATATTCTGGTAGTCAATTGTCATACAAAAAAAATACACATAGCATCTACGTATATTGAAGTCCAAAGCCGCAATCAAGCACTTGCTCTTGCTGGAATAGTAGAGTCAACCTTTGTTTGTCCAATATCAGCTTAAGTTAATTAAGAGGTAACACTGGCACTTTGATTGCCTTTCCCAGGAAATTTCAATATTGTGCTACTGGTCAACAACACCATGAACAATGAGTGTGGTGTTCTTACTGTAATTACAAAGGCATTTGAGTCATGTACGAGGAAGGAAGAAACAAGGGATAGAGAGAGAATAGATGACACTAGGAGACAGAGAGTATGACATTAGAGCACTGGGTCTGCATAATGAGCCGCCTCCTCACCTTTTATCAGAGATTCTCTTTACTGTCTCCCAGCCCCTGCATGAATTATTTTATAGGGAATAATACTGCACCACTACAGAGGCCCCCAACAGCTCTCTTCATGACTTTTCATAAACTTGACATATACCTAACTATTGTTGGAGACTGTGCAGTGCAGAATAAACAATGGTTATGTCTTAGTTGACATGCTGCATTAATCAATAATTTTCCCTATTGTCAAAAGAGTGGGTCTGTAGGTAAATATTATTAAATATTCATCCACATATTCCAAAATTCTCAGAAAACTCTCTAGAAAATGTTTTCTAACCCCAATAAGGTATTCTTTGTTACTGTCAAAAGTGTGATCTATAATAAGATTCTATAAGATTTTTTTCCTATTATACAAAACCAAAACAAGTGGTACTTACCTGAACAATGTTGACAGTAACTATTATCGGCTTACTGAAAGTAAAACTAAAACTGATTCTAGTCATGGGAAAGGCTGGTATTCATACATTTACAGTGCATTCAGTATTCAGTAACCTTCATTTTTTTTTTTTTTCACATTTTATTATGTTGCAGCCTTATGCTAAAATACTTTACATTATTTTTTTTCACCTCAGTCTACACTCCATACCCTATAATGGCAAAGCAAAAACCAGATTTTTGACCTGATAGCAAATTTATTAAAAAGAAACAACTGAAATATAACATTGACATAAGTATTCAGACCCTTAACTCAGTACTTAGATGAAGCACCTTTGGAAACGATTACAGCCTCAAGTCTTTTGGGGTATGATGCGATGTGCTTTGTACACCTAGATTTGGGGATTTTCTGCCATTCTTCTCTTCAGATCCTCTCAAGCTCTGTCAGGTTGGATGGGGACCATCAGTGGACAGCCATTGTCAGGTCTCTCCAGAGATGTTCGATTGGGTTCAAGCCCGGGCTCTGGCTGGGCCACTCAAGGACATTCACAGAGTTGTCCCAAAGCCACTCTTGCATTGTCTTGGCTGTGTGCTTTGGGTCATTGTCCTGTTGGAAGGTGAACTTTCGGCCCAGTCTGAGGTCCTGTGCGCTCTGGACCAGGTTTTCATTAAGGATATCTCTGTATTTTGCTGTGTTCAACTTTCCTGACCAGTCCCCCAGTCCCTGCCACTGAAATACACCCCCACAGCATGATGCTACCACCACCATGCTTCACCGTTACGTCCCAGGGTGTAATTATTATTTTTATTTGTATAATACATGGGCAGTGATATTTGTACTAATTACTGTGTATGTGTTGTCTGTATTGTGGCAGTGTTTTGTGGTGTTTTGCTCTCTCTCTCTTTCTCTTTCCTTCTCTCTCGCTCTCCTCATTGCAAAGGTTAATGGACACCAGCTAACAATGGTTACCTTTGATTGCTGCCTTGCTCTGATTGGTTGCTGGATGGAGAGCTTGAGGATAAAGCTGGAGAGTTAACTTACTTTGGAGAGGCCTTTTGTCTCCAGGCTGCTGAGACGGGTTTCTCCTGCCCCAGACAACTAGCAATTGTGCTATTATTATTATTATTATCATCATCATTATTATTATTGTTGTTGTATTATACTAAGTGTTTCCTCAACTTATTTTAGTTGTTACCTGTTGTTATGGTACAACCAGTTGCTTATTGAAGTAACAATGGTAAGTGTTGATTTTTTTTTTTTTTTTTTCCTTTCATATTTTTGATATTGATACTCACAGAGAATACTTAGTTCTTTGTTTATCTTTTTGTTCCTTTTGAAAGCCGTAGGGAGGAGGATGCCATTTTTGTTATTGACCATGTTTTCTCCTGTTTTCTGGTTTAGAGGGGGAGTAAGGAAAGCGTTTTTGTTAATTTTAATTTTGTTTGTAAATGTTAGAAATTACTCCTTAAAATTAGACAGAAGAAATGTATGTTTGTTGTTTTTGGCCTGGTTCCCTCCTGAAGCCTTTTGAAGCTTCCCTTTTTTTTTTTTTTTTTTGATTTTTGATTGACTTGAGATTTGGGTGATCTTTGTGACAGTGCTGGGACAGGAGAGGATACCTCTTTAGCTGCCTGTTAAGTTATTTTTATAAATTTTTCCATTCTTATTATTTCCTTGTCACCCCCTTCCCAACCCTAGACGGGAAGGGACGTAACAATGGTATTGCACAGGTGATGAGCGGAACCTAGTTTCCTCCAGACATGTCGCTTGGAATTGAGGACAAACAGTTCAATCTTTGTTTCATCAGACCAGAGAATCTTGTTTCTCACTGTCACTGCAAATTCCAAGCGGGCTTTCATGTGTCTTGCACTGAGGAGAGTCTTCCGTCTGGCCACTCTGCCATAAAGCCCAGCTCGGTGGAGTGTTACAGTGATGGTTGTCCTTCTGCAGGGTTTCTCTTATCTCCACACATGATCTCTGGAGCTCAACCAGAGTGAACATCGGGTTCTTGGTCACCTCTCTTACCAAGGTCCTTATCCCCTGATTTCTCAGTTTGGCCGGACGGCTGGCTCTAGGAAGAGTCCTGGTTGTTCCAAACTTCTTCCATTTAAGAATTATGGAGCCCACTGTGCTCTTGGGAACTTTCAATGCAGCCACAAAAAAAAAAAAATGTTAGCCTTCCCCAGATCTGTGCCTCAACACAATCCTGTCTCTGAGCTCTGCAGGCAGTTCCTTTGACCTCATGGCTTGGTTTTTGCTCTGATATGCATTTTCAGCTGTGAGAGCTTATATAGACAGGTGTGTGCTTTTCCAAATCATGTCCAATCAATTGAATTTGCCACAAGTGGACTCCAATAAAAGCGTAGATACATCTCAAAGATGATCCAGAGAAATGGGATGTACCTGAGCTTAATTTCTAGTGTCATTGCAATGGGTCTGAATACGTATGTCAATGTGATATTTCTGTTTTTTCTTTTTAATACATTTACAAAGTTATCAAAAATATTTTTTTTGCTTTGTCATTATGGGGTATGGAGTGTAGAGTGATGTGGGAAAAAAAATAATATAAAGCATTTTAGCATAAAGCTGCAACTTTGAGTTACTTTATGAATGCACTGTATATTAAATGTGCCAGACACTTATATGAAGCAACTTGAAGATTTATGGTACACATTTTATCAGTGTGTGTCTTCCCTGGCAATCGAACACATGACCATCACGTTGCTAGCATTATGTACTACCAGTTGAGCTACAGGAACAAAATCCTATCATATTCAAATAATCACATCATGGTTGATTTTTTTTTATGGTATATTTTCTGTACTCAAACCATGTTGTTGTTAATTTTGTTAGGCCGATAGTGTCATGTTCAAAGTTTCTGTTTGTTCAGGGAATGCAAATTAAAGTTTATTCAGTTGTGTAAACTATGCTCTTAGTTGTGACAGTGAGAGCAGCAATAACTGCTGGCATCCCCAGAACTAACATAACTCTTTTATAAAACATATTCAACACAATCCAGATAAAGCAATTAAATAATGTGGCACTCTGATTCTCACCTTCGAAACTGATATTCTAATGAGTGATCTCTTAGTGAGCAACCTCCCACAGTGTTGCAGAGGGTGGAAATATAATGTGGCCAGCCAGGAACTGCCTAATCTCTTGAGCTATGAATACCATGAAGTCATGTAGCTATTGAAAGCTTCCAAATATCACAAACAGCTGTCTTAAAAAGCTCACATACAATTACCTTTGCAAGTGAAAACATGTTACAAACAACTAAACTAATTATGTCTCCTGTAATTCTGCAAAAACACTGATATATATATATATATTTTTTTTTTTTTTTTTTTTTGGTGGTGGTGTTTTTTATATACAGTATCATAAAATTTATGGGCATTGTATATGCCAGTGTGGGAGAGTAAAGGTTTGTGGCAAAGGTGCAATACAATAAAATGTAGCAACTATTTTTGTCTAAACACTGAATTAAAACAAATGGGTGAATGTACAGCAGCGCAATTTCAGAACAGTTTCATAGTTTTATCAAATTAACATTGTGCTTTTATTATTACAATAAATGCACCTTGATGTAATATAGGGGTAACCAACAATTTTGTCAGTTAAACGTCTATATTTGTTACTATAACAACCTCCTTAGGATTTGACAGTACATATACACTTTTCAAAAAATAGAATATAACATATGTTCACTTGAAAATGTCCTATTGTTGTTGTCTTATAAAAGCTATTTTAAAATGTAATAAGTTTCTTTAAAAAAATTATAATAATTTTGCATTGGTATATCTAACACAATCTCACAAACCCCTGCAGTTCCATCATGAACCCCTAGAAGTTTATGAACTCCCGGCAGTTAGCTTTGAAACACTCATAGAAAGGGTGCTCATAAAATTTAATCGATACTCTTTTTATCTCAAGTATACTCACCTTGATTCTTAAAAAATCTTCAAGAACTCACAGATGTGCCTTCATTAATTTAATATGAACCATACAGATAGAATAAATAGATAGGGCTTACCTGTAATGTCGTGTGTCTCTAAGTGCTCTGTTGCTGGGTATCCTCTCACTCTCTCTTTGATTGAAGGCATACAGGCTGTAGGGGTCTTGGCCTGGCTTCCATTTGTGAGCACTGAGGTAGCTTTTCTCTTCAAATTCTTCCAACAGGTCATCCCACTCAGCATCTGAGATCTAGAGCATAATGCAAACATAGCTGTCTAAGATCTCAGATTTTTTGTTATCATTTAGCCTATCAATTTTTCACGCAGTCTGCATTCCTAATCCACAGAAACACTGGAGTTCAAAGAGCCAACAGGTACTCTAATCATCATAAGAACAGAAACAGCCAGAAATTAGGATACACAGACACCGTGCAATAAGCCTAGCATCACTGGGATTCAAACTTACAATCTCTGCAATTAGAAACATTTTTAAACCCAAGCCTTTGTTGTGAGCATGTCAATAGGTGGAAGGATCACATTCACTAAACTATTAAAACGAGTGGGAAAAAGTAAATAATGTTTCAGTAGGCAATTTTCCCAATTATCATAATGAAGTCATTAATATTTCAGTGTTCAGATGCACCATCACACCAAAACCCTCTAAATATGAGTCACACTGTGAGCTGTAGTCACAAATACTGAGTGTTGAATACAGTACGTCTCAGAACCCCTAAGGCCATATCAATCATAATTTAATAAAGCTCCACATTCTGCACCGACAGCAGCTTGAGAGTTTCCATGTTTTCCCACTTATTATTTTCTTGTGCTTTTTTGCTGATGTTAGACCATTAAAGGGGCTGGAGGCTGTTGGTAATGGTTGGGGCTGGTGATTACCCATGCCAGCAGGTTGCTAGTTTCTCCCCAGATGCCTGTATGAATGTTGACTGATGATGATGCCCACTTCTCCCCTGCATTTCCCAATGCAGCTACTGCCCTCCATGGAAATAACTGCTACTAGCTTTCAGATTTGTGCTGAGATTCTGCTTAAAACAATAAGAGAGAGTTGCTACTATGAAAACCAATAAATCAATAGCCTATGCTCATGAGAGTTGCAGCTTCCCAGGTATTGCTAATTAAGTGGAGTATGGACTTAGGGGGTATAAAGAATAATGACCTGTTTATTTAAAGAAGTTTATTTTCTCAAAATATTAGCTTTATTGCAGGTCATATACAGACACATAAAACAAGTAGTCTATAATTTGAAAAAGAATAATGTGGACTGCAGGTTGTCATATACAGACATATAAAGAGTAAAACAAGTAGTTTATAATTTGATAAAAAGAATAATGTGGACTGAAAAAGTATAATGTGGACCAATACTTAACACCAAAAAATTTCATAAACCTGTTATTTTTTGGAAAGTTTTCATTTGGACCCACTTCAAGACATTTTCTAATACAACAACAACAACACTAATATTGAGCTATTAAATTGTAATTCTTGATTGCATAGACTTCAGCGCATTGTAAACACGCTGACTAAAGAATTCACCAGTGAGCTCACACACTCTTGAACAGTATTGCTTGTGTGATTGGGATGTCATGGCCCGCTGCTTTACAACAGCCACATCAGCATCTTTACACCCAGAAATAGAGTTAGGTAATTTCACATGTCTGTTTCTTTAGACTGCTCAGCATGATAATTGCTGGGCTTTTAATCCAGCTTGACAATGTATAAATATAATAGGATATCCCAGTCATATCGGTATCAGATAATATTAGTGATTTATTTTTATTGGTATCTGTCTGATAATGCAGCCATAATTCAGGCCGATATCAAAAGCAGATTATCACATTGGCTGTGTCTCGTTTGGAAGGCTCCATCCTCCAGAGGTCGCATTTGTCGGCCGCATACGTCATCGAGGCTGTCTCATTTCAGAAAAGCGAGTAGGACACTTCGAATGCAGCCTTCGAATGCGACCTTTCACAGGAATTCGGAGGATGCATGAAGTGTATCCTTCGTGGGCACTCACAACCCACAATTCTTTGCTTCAACGGAAATGTCTAAAAAAAAATGACGTAACTATGATGTTCAAACGCAAGGTATGTTAATTCCCAAGTTGAAGTACCTCAGTAGATGGGTGCAGAGTATATAATATGTATAATTATATTAATATATAATTAAAATAAAGTATTAGACTAAAAGTACACCTGTAAAATCTATTTTGTTTTCTCTTTACATCATTATAACTCTCCTAAATTTTACCTCATACATTCCCTTCTAAAGGGACTTTGTTCCCTTCTCACTCAAAGTGCTCATGCTTGTTAAAGAGTGGCGTGCAGTCATAGCAACCATGTTACATTCCGTTTCCGTTTGTCCTACAAAGAATTGCAAGTCAGGCGGCTCATAAGTGCACTGTAAGTGCTATATATAGGCCTACCAAGAAAGTCATTCCTTGTGTCTAACTTGTACTAGTTTAACAAAACCAGAGTAAATTATTTTCGTGCTTGTTGTTACTACGTTAAACATTCGGGTTTTGGGACAATGCCCACGTTCCCGTATGAAGTAGGCCCCTATGTCTGGGAATGTACTCGTACTGCTCACCTGCATAGTACATACTTTGAGAGTACACACATTTGGATGCAACTTAAAGGTATATTCCAGGTTCAATACAAGTTAAGCTCAACCGACAGCATTTGTGGCATAATGTTGATTGCCAAAGAATAATTTCAACTTGTCACCCTTAAAAAACAATAATAAATAAATAATTCTGGGTTACAATGGGGCCAATCCATAAACATAAAAAAAGAAACAGTTCTCTAGTTGGATGTGTACAGAAAAAAGATAGCATGCAATTGAACCACCCAAAATAGGTGTTTTAATGTAAATTGTATTAATTGCAATTACAATATCTGGGGAAATAATCAACAATTATGATTTTTGTCCCTCCAAAAGTTGGCCCCATTCACTTACATATTAAGTGACTCATTGTAACGTTGATTTTTGCTTCTTTTAAAGAAAAGGGGGACGAGTCCAAATTATTTTTGTGGTAATCAACACAAATGCTGTCGATTTGAGCTTAACTTTTATTGTACCCTGAATATTCCTTTAAATGTTCTTATTAACCACAACACTGCAGGCACTTCATTATGCATTTCACATTTGTCAGAAATTAGCCTACCAACTTTAAAGTGACATGCCAGGCCTACAGGCTGAGCTACTGTTGAAAAGACAAAAGATGAGAGCATGAACAAAATTGTTAATCTAGACATTTTGGATTGGGCCACAAATGATTCACTGCTAGATAAACTCTTCTAATGATTAAGCAGACTCAGTAACACAAACAGAATTTAATTAGCACATAAAAAAAAAAAAAAAAGATGACAGGTTCTGAATCATTGTGTCTAGTTTTCATATCTGCTTAACACAATTTTATGCGATTCCCCTTCAAAAGGCAGCTTTTGCACACCCACCCCCTTACTCCCTGTTGAAATCATTAGCTCCTTGATGCTCCGAATTCATTGATCAGGTCATTTGAGCTGTGCCACGTTTGGGGCTCAGTGTTCCCCCAGCTCCCACAGAGCTCAGCCCTCTTACGAGAGGAGGTGGACAGACTGAGGAAGTGGTAATTGGATCCTCCCTGTCCTGTCATCTGTACTCTGAGCATGTAGGCTATTTGTGGTTGTGTGTTCTTTTAATAGAGTTCTACTCCACCAAAGCCTCTGCCCTCTTGCAATGCACAAAACCACACATATGCAGGACCAGCCAAACTTTCTAAAATCCTGCTACAGGGAACTGAACAGACTTTCAGCAGGTACAGAATACGCGTAGGCTATAACTGCAAAATTGGTTCCTGGTATTGCATTAAAATTATTCATTCTGAACTACTGTCAAAAATTATGTGCCAGCAAATGATGAGAAAATCAAACACCATCTGCTCAGTCTAACACCTCAACACCAGTGACACGAAGTCACCGTGAACATAACCCACAACAACACTGTCTGTTTTATAATCTGTATTGTGGGACATATCTGCCATGAATCATGGTAATAGCAGATGTCATGGGTGATATCTCAGTTCTCCCTCGCCATTATAAAGATAATGCATCACTCTGCTGATGGGGTTGTATCTTCCCATCGAATCTGAGTGAGATTCCACCATTTGATGAATGGTTTAAACACACTGGCCACCATGACACTCACTGCATTTACAGCCACTGTGCCAACCCTGTATTTCACATTCCTCCTCGCCAATAACAGCTATTGCAGGCTCGGCCTTCCCTGTCAGGGTTATTACAGAAAATATATTTTGAAGCAAACAGCAAATGGAAAACATGATGTTCAACGCAGAATGATAAAGGAGACTTTTTCCAAGCACTTAGATGTATACAAAGGGAAGTGTCTGCAAATCTATCACCCTTTAGTTTTCAAGGCTACATTAACTATTATTTAGCCTACTTTTTCCTTTTCTTTTTTACTGTTTAACATGCATCACGGCACAGAGCAGTAAAGAAGAAAAAAGTAAGATCTAAATTAGGTTACTCAATCATTACTATTCATGATATTCACTGAATAACAATTCTTTCTGCATTTTTTAAGAGATAAATCCAGTCATTATGAAATACCAAGATACATCATTGTCTTTGTACAGATGTACAAGACATGTGTGAATTGTTTTCACATTTCCATTCCTATAGTGTTGCTCAGTGTTGTGATACATAGAGCCATATATTATGTTTCATACCCCATTACCCCCAGTGATACTTTATTGTCATATACTAGCAGTTGTTTGAATGAAAAATTGACTTAGCAACACTCTACCAGACTTACAAGACTTCAGTGCACTAGATTTACACAAAACACATTCTACAGTTGCAATACAGCAACTAGAAAAATAACTATCTTAAATAGATAGTTCACCCCCAAAAAATTATCTTATCATTTACTCTCCCTCAGATGTCCCAGGTGTGTATGACTTTCTTCTGCTGAACACAAACAAAGATTTTTAGAAAATATCTCTGCTCTGTTGGTCCATTTAATGCAAGTGAATGGTGGACAGAACTTTGAAGCTCCAAAAAGGACAAAGGCAGCAAAAAAGTAATCCATACAACTCCAGTGGTTAAATCCCTGTTTTCAGAAGTGATATGATAAGTGTGGTTGAGAAACAGATCAATATTTAAGCCCTTTTTTACCTTAAATTCACCTCCCTGCCCAATAGTTGGTGATATGCATGAAGAATGTGAGTCACAAAAAAACAAAAGAATGTGAAAGTGGATATTTATAGTAAAAAAGGACTATTGACCTTTTTCTCACCCACACCTATCATAATTCTTCTAAAGACATGGATTTAAAGGGATAGTTCACCCAAAAATGAAAATTATCTCATACTTACCCTCATGCCATCCCACCTGTGTGACTTTCTTTCTTCTGCAGAACACAAACAAAGATTTTTAGAAGAATATCTCAGATCTGTAGGTCCATACAATGCAAGTGAATGGTGATCAGACATTTGTTGCTCCAAAAATCACATAAAGGAAACATAGAAGAAATCCATAAGGCTCCAGTGGTTAAATCCATGTCTTCAGAAGTGATATAATCGGTGTGGGTGAGAAACAGATCAAAATGTAAGTCCTTTTTTATTCTAAATAATCTGAAAGTGAAAGTTAATGTGGAGATTTAGAGTAAAAAAGGGACTTAAATATTGTTCTGTTTCTCACCCACACCTATTATATCGCTTTTGAAGATATGGATTTAAACACTGGAGTCATGTGGATTACTTTTATGCTGCCTTTAAATGCTCTTTGAACCTTCATAGTTCTGGCCACCATTCACTTGTATTGGATGGACCAACAGAGCTGATATATTCTTCTAAAAAAATTGTTAGTGTTAAGCGTTAGAAAGAAAGTCATAGACCTTATTCACGCTACCGCCATCTTTGATTTTTAATGGGAATGGCAACGAGGCTGTGAGGGATAGACTTACAGTCTCTTCAATGGGCTGTACTGCAGATTAAAGTGTATTTGGATTGTTCCGTGGACAAAACATTGATAAAATATCTGTCCATGAACATTAAATATACGAAAAACTCTAGACAACATGAGTTGTGGAAAATCAGATGTGATCTAGGAGCTTTATACCATTCGTGCCACTGAAGATTCTGTAAGTCTATCCCTCACAGCCTCACTGTCATTCCCATTAAAAATCAAAGATGCTGCTAGCCTGAATACACATCTGGGATGGCATGAAGTTGAGTAAATGATGAGAGAATTTTCATTTTTGATTATCCCTTTAATGCAACAGATATGGTCACCATCTCATTTTATACTGTTTTTGTACTTGTTGGATGTATATTGAACAATAGTGACTTTTCCAACATGGAATGATTTATTTATTGTCTCCTGGTAAAAGACACTGGGTCTTCAGAACCGTGTGAAGTATATTTCATAGCTTACACCTAAATAGTAAAAAATAATATTGAATTTGTCTTATAAGAAGAAATATACAGATCAGTGTTATCATGACCATTTCAAACCATCAGGGTCAGAAAGTTTGTGGCTGAATATAGCAGCAATATAAGCTAGTTTCTAGAGACAAATGTCAGGGGTAAAGGGTTTTGTGTGCTTATTGCCTTAATTTTAAACACTTTATTTTTTCCCCTCATGATAACAGAGTAGCTGTTAAACAGTCTAGAATAACTGCACTTGCATAAGAAAGCTGTTTCCATGGGTTCATTATATTTACAAAAGTGATCTACTGATGGAAAAAGAAAGCAGTGGGGAAAAGGGGTTATTTGAGGTTTAAAATTGTGAATAAACAAAATGTAAAAAGGTTATCGCAAAGCATATTATTTCATCTTTGACGCCTGTGGGAAAGGCAGACTAGCCTACTTTTACTTGAGATTAAGTTGTGAGGGAGAATTCAACTGACTAAATTCTGTCATATTTCACACCCCACCAGATGAGAAAATTACTCAAAATGAGTCTGTTTCGCCCTTTATTGTGGGCTCAGGTACAGAAAAAATAAAATAAAATAAAAAACGTCTCAAATGACGCACTTACACAAATAATTTCACCCAGAAAGAGGCAAAACGAGAAATTATCACTTAAGAGTTATTAACAGTTCTCAGCCTCTAAAACAGGTAACGTCGTTATGAAACATTCTTCGCGTCAGTTGCTTTATTAACACATCCAGGACAATGCTGTATTATCACTCACCTCCTTTATTTGCGGTTGTTCGCTTCTTTGGTCAGGTAGTATTTTTCGACTATTCAGCAAAATGAAATAGAGCAAAGCGGCAAACCAAAACAGCGCCGCAAGAGCTAAAGTCAGCTTTCGAGAAAGCCTCCTCATTTCAACGGCCGTTAACGGTTCATTTCCCCCCGACAGTTTGAAAACCATTCGCGCGCTCTGCTCCCCAGCCTCACGCGCTTCTGCTCTCAGTGAACGAAAGGCGAATTCTTCCTGCGCGCTGCGCTCGCTCACTGTCCCTCGCACCAAATATCCAGGAATGATGAGGTTGTTGCTCTCGTGCGCAGCGCGCTGACTTGCTGAAACTAGTGAGCGAGATAATCATCCTACAAAATGTGTGAGGTACCGAATGAGTTTAGCACCACCTACCGCGGAAAGGTGCTTAGGTGGACTTGCCTTTTCCTGATGCGTTTATAATACAGACTCACTCTCCATTTGTGCAGGGTGGGTTCACAAAAAGGGATTAGTCCAAAGATAAAAGGTGGCGTAATTCCTTCTGCTAAACACTTCTACATGGATTGTTGAATTTGCATTTTCAAAGGCAAAACAAAAGGCCTAATTATAATAGTTTTATGTAATGATTATTACAGTTTTCTCAAGAGTGAAGTTTCTTAGATAATGGACAAATCTTTAAGCAAGGCACTGTCCTGTAATAAGTAATAAGTCCTGACACTTTGGACAAAAGTGTCAGCTAAATAATCAATTAGTTATTAGCTTTAAAGTGACATTAGTATCACTAGGACTAGTTTGACAGATGCAGGTATTTCAATGGTCAATGCTGATATCTAGAGTGCAGGCCAGGGTGGTCAATGGTCAACATTATATGCAAAAAAATCTCTGAAAACTCTCTGGATTATATATTTATAATACAACTGAGTGATCACAAATGAGAAGTACAATTCTTTTAAATTGTATACAATATTTAGGGTACAACGGGACTAAAGGCACTCTTGCATAAAATGTGCTTTTTTCTGGTTGCAAAGTGTGTGTGTATGTGTGTGTGTGTGTGTGTGTATATATATATATATATATATATATATATATATATATATATATATATATATATATATATATATATACAGTGATATAGTGGAGCATCTAAGTGCATTGGTTATTAAAATTTGCATATAGTCATTTAGCAGACAAATGATTTAAAAATAGAGAGAGAGAGAGAGAGAGAGAGAGAGAGAGAGAGAGAGAGAGAGAGAGACATGACATCTTTCAACTGTGATTGATATAATGGCAAGTGTTTTCTAGTACCAAATTAGCAATTTAGTATGATTACTTAAGGATAAAGTGTTAGAGTGATGGCTGTTGGAAATGGGGCCTGTCTAGATTTGATCAAAAATGATTTTTTTCAAACAGTGATGGTGCTGACATCAGTAATGTCCTGACTATACTTTGTGATCAGTTGAATGCCACTTTGGTGAATTAAAGTACCAATTTCCTTCCGAAACGGCAAAATACATTATTCCAAAGTTTTGTCCATCAGTGTATATTTGAAGATATAGTATCTTGAGAAACTGGTATTTTTATTTCTTTTTTTCAGCCTGATCTCATGAATATTACATGACCATGGCAATATTATTGCAAAATTAAATAGTGTGCCTTATTACTCGTTTGGCTGCAGTTTCCCAGTGAAATGTCCAGCGGGGGGCACCAAAAGCAAGGTTTTTAAGGTAACTATTATATGGAGGTTTTAATGAGTAAATGCACAGTTGTTGTAGCACCACTAGTGTTAATTTAGGAAAATGCAACGAAACGTAGGACAAGGCATGTAAAAGTTAGTTTTAAAAAATTTAGTTATTGTAACATTCATTTTATGAGACTTTTTATTTCTTTACCATTTATCTAAATATTTAAAGCACTTAGTTTATGACCAATTTAGGCTTACAAATCCATATGTGTTGGGGCCAATTATTGTTCCACTTCTATACTGAAATATCAAAATAATTCACTGAAAATCAAACATAAAACTGATGAAACCACCTGTAAAGAATGAGTTTAAACAATACAGAACTGTATTAAGCAGGGCCTGCTGTAGTGTCTTAAAGTCATCCTTGTTAGTGTCTGCTGAAGCATGACAGATATATCAAAGCACATAGTTGGTTTCCTCTTCAGTCGCTCGGCCTGAGGGAGCACATTAGCGTAGTTCTAATTAGCTCTCATGCCATATGCCAAAGGTTGAATATGCAGCTCAGGGAATATTTTCACAGAAACTTGAAAAGCTCCCTTATTTATGCTACCCACTCTCAAATTTGAGCATATTCATGACTATAATGAAGTGTTCATGACAAATGTACAAATATGCTCAGTGTTGCAGATGATAGCTGATGGCTTAAAATGCAACAGAGAACCATGTACTCTTTGTTTCTCTATTTTGCAATTCATTTACTGTATCATCATAACCACCTTAAAACAAGTGTCTGATACTGATGGCATGAAAACTAATACAAGGCGGTACATGTGTTACTTGTGAAATATGATGATTCTGATGAAGGGGGATGGGGGTCATCATATGTGCTCTAACAGCATCTTTGTGAAAGTAGATTTATGATCTGTTAGTTATATGGATTTATGATTCTGTCTATGCAGCTCTCAGCATCTCTGGATAGGCTGGAAAGATTGGAAAGAAACAAGCTTGTACTTGTCTCCTGTGCCATGTTACAAAACAGAGACAAGGCCTTGGAGAGGGTGTAGTAGTGTTTGTTTGGGCTTATTTGGTGTTTCAGCATTAAAGGTGCACTCAGTACTTTTTGCGTTTATTTTGTCTTGGAATTACACTGACACCTAGGGGCATGGATGCAACATAATTCAAATGCAATAGTTTTCAGTAACAGATGCCATTGTAGAAAGTCACTCACTATTCACAGTCAGTAGTAAATAATTTACAGGTGCACTCTGTATTTTTTTCCCCATTAAAAAAGTTTTACTCCTAAAGAAATGAATTGTAATTTTGAAACGAATGTACAAAATCATGACCACTCACATGAGATGAGGACTCTTGTCATAACAGTAACCTTATTAAAGCGGTTGGAGGAGGGGCACCCTCATGGGGGCTGCCATTTTATGTGACAGCTAAATACTACTCACTTAATCTCAGTAACCATCTTGTTATTGGACGCTTTCACTCTTGGATTAAATTCATCATGGCTGATTGTGAATAATGAATTTCTACAATGGCATCTGTAACTGAAAACTATTGATTTGGCATTATGTTTTTTCCACACCACTAGGTGTGACTGTAAGTCCAAGATGACAAACAAGAAGTTACTGAATGCACCTTTAATTCATTTGATTGAAAGTGTCCAATAACAGGATGGTTACTGACATTAAGCAAGCTGTATTCAGCTGGTCATGTGATCCTAACATGGCTGTCCCCATGAGGGGATCCTCTTAATGTAGAATAAAACAGCTTTAATAAGCTTATCCATATTACTGGAGTCTTCATCTCATGTGAGTGGTCATGATTTTATACATGTGTATTCTAAATTACAGTTAATTTCTTTATAATAAAAACTTTTATAATTAGTAAAAAAGTATTACTGAGTGCACCTTTAAATTGCAGTTAGTAAACTTGGTTTGGAGCAGATCAAAAGTCAGAAAGCAAACACAGATATAATCTTTCCGTTAAAGTGATTTTGCAGTCTTGCTTTTATTTTATTGTTTTCTTTTTTTTTTTTTTTTTTTTTTTGCACTTCCAGTCAAGTTTGGAGACACCTAAACATTCCGTATTATTACTATTTTCCAAATTTTAGAATGGTAAAGTGACCAAAACTTTGAAATAATACAACTAAAAGAATGGGACCAATAAATGTATCAAAACTATCATATACTTTAGCTTCTTCAAAGTTCTCTGGCTGTTCTCTTACCCATTTTCATGAAGTAAGTCAAGTCAAGTAAAATTGATTTGTATAGCGCTTTTCACAACAGCCGTCGTTTCAAAGCAGCTACATGAAATTATGCTATAACAGAAAATGAATGAATATAATGAATATTAGTTAGTTATGTTTAGAACTATTAGTGGTTACAATTAGTAACTATGTTTTGTTTTAAACAAAATTATTTTGTATGAACTGTAAATTTTAGAGTTAAAGTCCTTGAAGTCATCCCGAATTAACTGAGGAAATACACGTAGATGCATTGTCCTTTGATTTTGGCCGGTGAAGGCTTTTGTTAGTGGTTAATTAATTTGCTATGTAGTTTTTTTTTTTAAGAGATTGTTGTCCCTCCTTTGGCCAAGTTGATATAGGTATCATTCAGAGAGGAGCATCACAGTCCAGCTGGAAGCTTATGGCAGGAAATTTTGGTGAACTCCATCCTGAGCCCATGTTTCAGACAGTGTCTCGTGAAGAATCCCATGTCTTTGAGTTTGCATCAATTTATCCTCTCTAAAGTCTGTCTTAGTAGACTGAAGTGAAGTCTGGCTGGTACATGCTGCAGTTGTTCAGCATCTCTCAGCGCCACAGTGGGGATCGGACATCAGGCAGGACCGGAGATGGATCTGGAAGGCTCTGGAATCCTCGGGGTTTAGACAGGGAAAGAAATAGAATAAAAAATTAGCATAGATGCCATTCACTTTAAAGCAGGGATAAAGAATAAGAGAAGTGTTTTCAGTTTTGGCAGGTTCTAAAGCAGCATAACTATGAATTGGGGGATAAATTAGGTGTGCCTGGCTGAATAGATGAGTCTTTAGCCTAGACCAGGGCTTGGCAACCTATGGCACGCATGCCAGCATTGGCACGTGGGCTAGTGATTACCCAGCTCTGCGTGATTTAGTAAAATTTAGTATGACATAATATAAGAAATATTTAAGATTCAACACAATTTTGTGATCAGTAATCAAATAAGCACATTTGTGACATTAACTGTGTTAACTCATTTTGTACAAAAGGACAGGTTTTCTTTCATTAAAGCACTTTCACAAGATGCTCTGTGAAAATTCACATGCAGGATCATGATTATATCATAATCATTGGGTTTTACACTCATTTTTCACTCAAATTGTTATGCTGATAATATCATTTGTAATAAGAAATAAATGATTAAATTAGAAATGCAAAATAGAAACATGCGCATGTTTTGTGTGTGTGTGTGTGTGTGTGTGTGTGTGTGTGTGTGTGTGTGTGTGTGTGTGTGTGTGTGTGTTTGTTTTTGAGGAGGGGGTGGCACTCCATGTCAAAAAGGTTGCCGACCCCTGGTCTAGACTTAAACTGAGAAAGTGTGTCTGAGTTCCGAACACTGCTAGGAAGACTATTCCATAGTTTAGGAGCCAAATATGAAAATTATCTCCCTCCTTTTGTGGATTTTGATGTTCTCTGTATTGTTAACAGGCCGGAGTTTTGTGATCTTAGTGAGCATGATGGATTATAGCATGATATAAGGTCACTTAAGTACTGTGGAGCTAGACCATTCAAAGCTTTGTAAGTAATTAACAGAATTTTAAAATTAATACGAAACTTAACAGGTAGCCAATGTAATGCCGATAAAATGGGGCTGATATTGTTCTTGGTTCTAGTTAGCACTCTCACTGCTGCATTTTGAACCAACTGAAGTTTATTTATTAAACCTGCTGGACATCCACCTAATAATGCATTACATTAATATAGTCTTGAGGTCATGAACGCATGAATTAGTTATTCGGCATCAGAAACAGATAGCATGTGTCGGTAACTTAGCAATATTTCTGAGGTGGAAGAATGCAGTTCTACAAATATTGGAAATTAGTTTTTCAAAGGTTAGATTGCTATAAAATATCAAAGTATTCATCTGGGATGTCTTTTAAACATTATTGAAGTTTCATACCCATATATGCTGAGGAATTGTTGGTGGATTTTCCTTCACTATATGACACAACTCATTCATTAAAAAAAAAAAAAAACATTCTATATATATATATATATATATATATATATATATATATATATATATATATATATATATATATATATATAATGATATAATTAACATTTTAGTTTGTTATAGAAATCAATATGTATTGTCATTTGCCTACAAAACTAATTTAAACAACTTCAGCATATACCCTAACGTAAAAAGCTTTTTTTAAATAATGAGAAACATAACTTCAGTCAGTTTGTGCCCAAACTTTTGACTGGTAATTTATAATTAGAGATGTTACCATTCACTTCAATTATATTTTCTTACACTCTTTTAATGTACAGGTTTAAAACAATTATTTACTTTTTAAAGTTCCATTAAATAACAAAACAAAAACAGCCAAAGATAAAATTTTGAGAGGAATATGTATGTCAGAAGCCCTGGTTATCCTGGCATTCACTAGAAAGATCAATTAGATGTAAAGAGCATAGACCAAGGATAATGTTACATGGACAGGTCTGTTCTACAAGGCAATCAGCCAGTAAAAAAAGGGGGGTGAAACACAGCCCTTGAAAACAAATTACCTTAGCGTGACTGAAAGGGAAGCAATAGACTAAGAGGGTGTAGATAGCTAGAAATTCCATTTTGCTTTGTCTAATGGGTGGATAACAGCAGACAGCCAAAAAGCAGCCAACAGAAGCGTGAAGAGAGGAACATCTGAGAGTATAATTTAGGACGGCTAATGCTTTCAAGTATCTTCAGCTGATGTAGTGCACAGCAGAATAAAAATAAATGAAATAATGGGTAAAATGCTGCTGTTCTTGGTGCTGAATCTGAAAAAGTACCACCACAGTTAGAAAGTAAAAGCAGATAGGCAGGTGATGAGGCAGTGCTGGGTTTTAGCTGTTGGCAAGGGAAAGCGGAGGCTGGGCTGTGGGAGCAGGGACTTACAAGTGCAAGATGAATCTTGTCCAGCGAACTGTGAAAATAAGAAAAAAGCTGACTTGAACTGAATAAATGGCTGGGGGTGAGGAGTCTAAGCATGTTTGTTCAGACTTATGGGGCTTTTCCACCGCACGGTATGGCTCGACTCGTCTCGACTCTACTCGCTTTTTGGGATTTTCCACTGTGGACAGTACCTGGTACCTGGTACTTTTTTTAGTTCCACCCCAGTCGAGGTTCCAGAGTGAGCCGAGCTGATACTAAATGTGATGTCAAAACCCTGCAGATCACTGATTGGTCAGAGAGAATCGTCACTACCAGCATCACTGGATTTGCGACATGGGACATCAACCCGCTAGTTTTAAAGTTAGCAACAGTGATAGCAGTATCATTTGTTCACGCAACTTTCGAATTGTAAAAAGAAATGGCTGTGCGCAAAACCACACCGTGGTCAATAAACGAGGTGCAGGCGTTCATCTCGTTAGTAGCCGAGGAGAGGATCCAACGAGAGCTGGATGGGTCGACGTGAATCGAAAAAGTCTTTCAGGAAGTGTCTCAGCTGTTGGCCACACACGGCTACCACCGGACCTACAATAGGCAATAGACCGGCAAGCAATGGGAGGGAGAGTGCCCTGGACTCGGCCACGCCGTTGTTGGAGTCCACGATGGAGGATGGTACGTTTTGTTACATTAACTCTTTATTTAGTTGAGTCGAGTCGAGTCGAACCGTAACGTGCAGTGGAAAAGAGCCATTAGTGAGTGAGAAGAGCTTAATAACTACTTTCACACCATCACAATCTGTCATTTAAGCTATACACAGAGTTTCAACAATTAGTGCTGAGCCAGTGAAGGGTGCAAAAGCACTGACAAGCATTCTCTGTTTTTTATTTTCTTTCTTTAAAGTGAACATTTCTGTTTATTTTCTAACTTGTGGAACTGAAATTCTGTATTTCTACACCAATGAAGTATTGCAGCATTACACCCTAGGTATAGATCACCCGAAAATGAAAATTCTGTCATTGCTTGCATTGATGGAATACAAATAGGAGATTTAAGGCAGAATGTAAGCCTCAGAAACCATTCACTTTTACTGAATGGAGAAAATGCAATGAAAGCGAATAACGATTGGAGCTAATATTCTGCCTTATCTCCTTTGTTCAATAAAAGAAAGAAAATCATACAGGTTTGGAACCTCAAGAGGGTGAGTAAAATATGACTACATTTTCTTTTATTTTCTTTTTCCTGTATGAACTATCACTATCCCTTTAACTTCCAATGTGCTGAAGGATATCATACGTTACATTTTACTGACAGTTTGATTGTTTCTGAAAAATTACACCTTATTAATATACAATAATCTTATGACTATTAATTTTGTTTAGATGTGCAAATGAGCAGCAGAAGGTTGCTCCTTATTTCCATCTCAGCTATTTTTTTTAAGTGAACCTAATGGATTTGTCTCAAATCGCAGACAAATAAGTTCTAATAATTTTTATTATTATAGTGTCAAGTTCCATGGCACAATGTTAATACCTCCATACAGGGTGAATGCGAGGGATTCTGTTGCATGGTGAAATGTATGGTAATAAATTGAGCTGGAATGGCACAGTCATTAATCAGAAGCAGCACAGTACACCCAGTCTCAGCAGAGAGAGATGAAACGCTTTGTAAGTAATGGAGGAGCTGCCAGTGGGGAAGATGGGAGGCTTTCAAGCCAGCCTTCCCCACAGACTTGGCAAAGAGCAACAGGAAAGCAGGCAAAGTGTAAGAGAAACAATTTCACACAAGTGAAATGCTCTATATTCATCTATGGCTAATCGATGCTCAATTACATCCAACAAGATGATGATGATGATGATGAAGATGATTTGAGCAAAAACCTGAAGTACATTTTAGATTTCAGCAGGTAAATTTGAAAACCTATGCCACAAACCTTCAGTTCTGAAATAATGGTGTGTGGAACCATGGTATTAAAGTCCCCATTGACAGAATTTTCTTTCCTGTGTTCACATATTTCCTATTGAAACAGGAAGTTCGGTCTGGACGTATTGAAGGGCTTGTCCTTCTTTTAAATAGCCAAGAGATTTTTGTTTGTAACAACAATGAACCATGATTGCTACTTGCTATTGCTAGTTGGTCGCAGGTGGTATTAGGTGGAGGGACATTCTCATTAAAGAGAGCATTTTATTGGACAAAAGATTGTATACACCCCTTTGTGTATGATAAGTTGTCAATATGTTTTGTTTATTTTCCCAGAAGAGTACTGTGGAGGCGGGGGCGTGGTCGAGCGGCGGTCTCTAGAGAGCGAGGCCAGGAGAGGTGAGTGGTAAAGGATTCACACCTGCGCGGGAATGGTCTAACAGCTGATTTGTGTTGCAGTGAGAAGCGGCGGGGATAAAAGAGCAGCAACTGTGGCAGAAGGGGACAGAGACCTGAACTGAACAGACATAGTGTGTGTGTGCTACTGTTTTGCTGAAAACTGTCAAGAATAAAGCTTTATTTGCAAGTGACATTGACATCCTTTCCTGCTGTCATGGAGTCCTCGTTGTTGGCCATGAAGACCCTCGCCGGCATCCACCAGATGCAACATCAGGCCCCCCTGGAGCTATGCTCGAAGCAGGAACAACGCTTCCAGGTGCTCTATCAAGCCCAGGCAGAAGACCGACATGGAGCCGCAACCCCGGCCACGACTCTAGTCACACCCCACATCTCGCTGCCAAAAATGGGGCCCCAGGATCATCCTGAAGAATTCATTGAACTTTTTGAGCACACAGCTGAAGGGTGGGGGTGGTCCAACATGTAGTGGGTGGTCCGTTTGCTGCTGCTATTGTCGAGGGAAGTCCAGCTTGCAGCGCAACAGCTTCCGATCGCGAACCTGCTGGAGTACTCAGACCTGAAACAAGCTGTCCTACAACAGATCGCCGCAACCCCGAATAGCACCATCAGCACTTATGGGCTCTGACATTCGGGGAGTACAGGTGGCCGTTTGCCTTCGCCCAACAGCTCCATAATGCCTGTCAGAGGTGGCTGCTGGCTGAGAAGTGTGACGCCGAGGAAATAGTCAACCTTGTGGTGCTGGAGCAGTTCATTAGCTGGCTGCCGAAGGGGACAGTGGAAGGGGTCCAGTGCCACCATCCAGCGTCACTAGATGAGGCAGTCCAGCTGGCAGAGGTGACAGGCTGGACTGCTCCCCTGCATGTGTCGGGTGGTGGGGGTATGTGGAGGTGGATGCGTGGTCGAGCACCAGTCTCTGGAGAGCGAGGCCGGGAGAGGTGAGTGGTAAAGGATTCACACCTGTGCGGGAATGGTCTAACAGCTGATCTGTGTTGTAGTGAGCAGCGACGGGGATAAAAGAGCGACGACAGTGGCAGAAGGGGAGAGAGAGCCAAACTGAACAGACATAATTTGTGTGTGCTACTGTTTTGCTGAAAACTGTTAAGAATAAAGTTTAATTTGCAAGTGACATCACCGTCCCCCACTTCCTCCTTTTCTGTTAAATGGGGAATTGCTACAAGTAAATTTAAAACGTGTTTATCTGCTATAGGTGTTTTGTTGACTTTTAGGAGTACATAACATTATAACATAGAACTTCCTTAATGTAACCCATATAAAAATAGGAGTATTTCATCAGTTTGTGTCGTTAAAATATTTGACCAGCTGGGGGCGCCCATACTATAAAAATGCAGTGTGTTGGCAGAAAAGTCCTTTTTTACTGCCGATCTTGAAGGCGAGAACATTGTGATGGAGTAAGTGTTGTGAAAAAAGTCAGTTCAGAGTTAAGTAAAAGTGCCATCCATGTTAATTTCGTGTTAATGTATCTTTTGCAGTCTTCATGTACCGCTTCCAATGGAGAAGCATATTTAAAAGAGTTATGTAGTGAGCTCCGGTGAATCTCATGATTCTATGCTCGACATGTGCATTTGATTAATGTGATGTGATTGAGATGTGTTTATATTTGTGCTGATGTGAAAAAGATGCAAATTGTTACTCCACAGTCATCTGTTGCTGTTTCAAAGAAAATTAAAAAAACAGCTGGCAGATCTTCAGGCCCAGGTGGCTAATTTGAAGGCTTCAAAGAAGGAAGCATCTCCGAAAGTTGTTCCAAAGGGCAGATCGAGCAAACCTACTGAAGCTGAAAAAAAACCTGTACAGGATTTTGTAGGTAAAGCTAATAAAAAACCTCGTCCATGGTACTGCTTCAACTGTGGCAAGGTTGGACACATTGCCTCCACTTGCTGTAATCAGTCTGACCCAGAACTTGTGGAGGCCAAGCGAAAAGAGCTAAAAGAGAAGCAAAGACACTGGGAGAAGCAAAACAGTTTTGTCACTGCCCCTCATTTAAACTAGGGTCTGTTTCTGTTAAGGGACAGACAGAAACAGTGAGTGATCTGAAAAGTCATAACCCAGACTCAAAATGTAAAGCTGTTTGTAAAACCCATGATGCAGTAACAAATGCAAAAGTGTCGAAGAGATTGGTTGGAGAAAAATTTACTGTTGAAGTCATAGTTTCTGGCATAAAATGCAGTGGGTTGCTTGACTCTGGGTCCCAGGTTACGACTTTATCCATGTCATTTTACAAAGACCACTTGGCAGAACAACCTGTCCACCCCATCTCCCAACTGCTTGATGTCAAAGGTGCAAATGGCCAAGCAGTGCCTTACCTGCAGTATGTTGAAGTCAGTATATCCTTACATAAGGATTTCATTGAAACGGAGTCAGAAGTATCAACTTTAGCTCTTGTTGTCCCAGATGTGTATGCACAAATAGCGAAATACATAGGAACTAACTTGCTTGATGTAGTCTACAGTGAGCTGTGTAGCTCTAACAGAGGGAGGGTCAAGCCTGCTGGTTTTGGGTATAATAAAATCCTCAAAACACTGAAGCTGAGAACTAAACAACGTTCAGCAGGGCACCTTGGCTTGATGATGCTTAGAGGTAAGGCTAGTGAGTTTGTACCTGCAGGCCAGCGTTTTGGTCTTGAGTGTTTCAAGAGAGCAAATGCTGGAAATACAGAGCATGAAGTTTTGCTTGAACAGCCAACATCATCAATCTTACCTGGTGGTATTTTTGTGGAAAGTTGTCTGTTCACTCTTCCAAAGCAGCAGCCATACAAGTTTCCTGTTTGGGTAAGAAATTAAACTGATCACAATATTGCACTGCTGTTAAACTGTGTCGTTGCAGAGCTGAACATACCTCAAAGTGTGTTCAAGGACCTTCATACTAATGTGGGCTGCTATAGTGTGTCTCTCCAGCACACCCAGCTACATGTTCTTGTCTTGGGTTTGATTTTAATGATTCTCCCTTGTTGGAGGAATGGAAGAATTGGATTGTGACAAAGTTAAATGCTTACTCTGATTTTTTTTTGCTCTTCATGGCCTTGATTTTGGTCATGCGACCAAGGTGAAGAACAGCATTAAGCTTAAGGACGAAACCCCCTTTAAGCAGAAGTCAAGACCCACTCATCCTCATGGTTTTGAAAAAGGAAGCATCTGCAAATGCTTCTCAATGCAGGTGTAATCTGTGAGTCTGAATCTCCCTTTTCTTCACTTATAGTGGTAGCAAAGAAAAAGAATGGGGATGTCAGATTATGTGTCGACTATCATGAGCTGAATTCACAAACTATCAAGAATGCTTACGCATTGCCTAATCTTGAAGAGGCCTTTTCCACCCTTACTGGTTCCAAATGGTTCTCGGTAATGGACCTGAAATCAGGTTACTACCAGATTGAAATGGAGGAATGTGATAAAGCCAAGACAGTGTTTGTGTGTCCCCTAGGTTTTTTTGTTTTGTTTAACAGGTTGCCTCAGGGGATCACAAATGCACCAAGCACATTCCAGCGTTTTGTGGAAAAGTGCATGGGTGACTTAAATTTGAAGGAGGTGCTTGTGTTTCTTGACAATTTGATTGTGTTCTCCAAGACTTTGCAGGAACATGAAGCTCGGTTACTGCATGTGCTTGACCGTCTTAGGGAAAATGGCCTTAAATTGGCACCAAACAAGTATAGGTTCTTCCATTTGCAGGTGTGGTATCTGGGGCATATAGTCTCTCAGGATGGTATAGAGATGAACCCAGAGATGGTTACTGCTTTTAAGACTTGGCCGAAACGGAGTAACTTGAAAGAGCTTTGTTTGTTCTTGGGGTTTTCCGGCTATTACAGACAATTCTACAAGGATTATTCCATAATCGTGAAGCCATTGAATAACCTCACTGCAGGTTATCTGCCTTACAGAAAAGGTCACCAGGTAGCCAGCAATGGAAGGTACTGTAAGGTTAGGTGCCAAGAGAACTGTAACCCAGCACATACCCACATGGAACAACGAAAGACTTCCGGGAAAAACAACGCTCAAACTCTCTCACACGTAGGATCTGCACCTGAGAAAACAAAGGCATCACTGTGTGAATGTGTCCGTGAGATCTATGCAATTAATCGGATGGCATATGACTCTAAGCGACAGTCGGGACCCGAATGAAAGGATAACGAAAATTAATATGATTCAGAGTAATCAATAACTTAAAAAGATCAAATTAAAAGAATGATCAGAAGTTAATTAGAGCTGTAATCTAAATTAGAGGTCAATTTAAATTGGAGTCAGATTAATATAAAATTGGAGTCAGATAAAATTTATAACAGAATCAATTTGTGAAGTGCAAATTAATAATAAGTGGTTTTGGTTCAGCGCTCAGAAAAGACAAAACAACGAAGAGACCTTCAAAAGGGGCCATTCTATTGGAATCCGACAAGGGAACAAATAGTTTGGTTTTACCCCCTTTTACAGTACTTAAACCCTAACGCCCCATTTACAGACTGCTGGACTCCTGCCTGTCAGGAGGCATTTGACACTATCATAGACCACGTCTCCTGTATTGGCTTTTGCTGATCTTAGCTTACCCTATCAGCTCCATACAGATGCCAGTACTACTGGTCTAGGCACTGTACTCTACCAGTAGCGAGGTGGTAAGAATAGGGTAATAGCTTTTGCCAGTAGAGGATTGTCTCAAAGTGAGGCTCGGTATTCAGCTCACAAGCTGGAGTTTCTTGCTTTGAAGTGGGCTGTTGTTGACAAATTTCAGGACTATTTATATAAAAATACTTTCACAGTTGTAACAGATAACAACCCATTGACATACAAACATACTTCAGCAAAACCTGATGCAGCAGGTTACTGTTGGTTGGCAGCCTTGTCAACTTTTAGTTTTAACATCAAGTTCAGGGCTGGAACTCATAACCAGGATGCTGATGGGTTGTCTAGGGTTCCCCACGGTGTACTGACTAATGATCAACCTTCTCTGGAAGAGAGTGAGAGAATAGAGCAGTTCACATCTCATCATCTCTGTTCAGTGCAAGGTGGTGGTAACTTGCCTGCTGGTGCTGTTGCCGCAGCTTGTTGCACACACTTTATATAAGAGGAACAAGATAACTTGCCTCCCATAACCTTGGATGAGTCCCTTGCTCTTACCTCTGAGGCAGTTCCAGATTTGTTCAGTGAAGAGCCACTGAACAGTAGTGTGACGTTACCTACTTTTAGTGAAGAGGAGTTGGTAAAACAACAGAAAGCTGATCCTGTGATTTCTCACATTCTTCAATACATGAAAACTGGGAGTAAGGTACCAAGTGATGTGAGTGTTGATTCTCTATACCTGAAGCTTATGCTTAAGGAATGGAAACGTCTTGTGATGAAAGGTGATCTCCTTTATAGGAAATACCGGTGTGATGATCAAACCATTTATCAGCTGGTACACACTCTCTGAGGCCCATGGTTCTTAAGAATCTTCATGAAGATATGGGACACATGGGTATTGAACAAACAGTTGACTTGGTGCGCTCAAGGTTTTATTGGCCAAAAATGGTTGTTGCTGTGGAGAATAAAATAAAAACGTGTGGGCGATGTGTTAGGAGAAAAACACAACCTGGAAAATCAGCCCCGCTTGTGAATATCCATCCATCCAGGCCAATGGAATTGGTTTGTATGGATTTTCTTTCATTAGAGCCAGATAGCCACAATACCAAAAATATATTGGTCATAACCGATCATTTTACGAGGTATGCTGTATCTATCCCAACTAAAGATCAAAAGGCTAGTACAGTTGCAAATTGTCTTTGGGACAATTTTCTTGTCCATTATGGATTTCCTGAGTGCCTGCACAGTGATCAGGGGCTGGAATTTGAGTCCCACACCATAAAAGGGCTTTGTGCATTGGCTAGTTTCAGAAAAGTCAGAAACAAGTCCATATCACCCAAGAGGCAATCCAGTTAAGCAGTTAACCATACACTTCTTAACATGCTGGGTACTTTGGGCGAAAAAGACAAAACACAATGGCAAGATTTTGTTAAACCTCTCACTCACATATATAACTGTACTAGGAATGAGTCGACAGAGTTTAGTCCCTGTGAACTGATGTTCGGTAGGAAACCTCGGTTACCGGTAGATATTGCCTTTAATTTGCCCGTTCAGGAGAATGAACCTCAAACTCACTCGCAGTACGTGAGAAATCTGAAATCTCGGCTGGAAGAGAGTTACAAAACTGCCATTGAGAATGCTCAGAAGGTAGCTCAAAGGAACAAAATACGCTATGATAAACTTGTTAGAGAGTCCACTCTTGAAGTAGGGGATCATGTTTTAGTCTGAAATCTTTGGTTGGGTAGTAAACATAAATTGGCAAATAGATGGGAGACTACATTGTATACAGTAGTGAAGAGAATGGGAGACCTACCTGTTTATGTAGTCCAAACTGTTGGTGAGCAGGGTCCAACCTAAACCCTACATAGGGATTTGTTGCTTTCCTGTGGTTAACTCTCTGAAGAGGAAGTGGACGTTCCTAAGCCAAGGTCTGTGCATAGGCCTAGGTCAAGACAAACCCTCTTCCAACAGAAGAAAAGGAGAATATTTCCTCAGATGATGAGTGCTCTCTTCTTCCTGTATGTCTTTCAGTTTTCACTGAGAAGAGGTTTACAAAGATCTATGACATTTCAAAAGACAAATGCACACCGTTACTCTTTCAGAGGGAAATCAGTCCAATCCTCAGGAAAAGTTTTCTGTTCTTGATTCCTCAAAGTTGTTGAGTGTAGAAGAAGACAAATCTAAGGACGGTGTTGAAACTGGGAATAGGATGTCTACTGTCCCATTTGAACAGTCTAGTAGTGAATTGATTGAGTTGTCACCTTGTGCAGATAATGTTAATCATTCTTTGGATGATGATGATGTGCCCGTGCTGGATTTGGGATACCTTGGTAATGATGATGAGAATGTAAATGAGTCGCAAGAGAAGGAAATTATAGAAGACAATGCCAATGATGATGTTGTCAGAAGGTCTACAAGGTCACGAAGACCACCTGCTCATTTTCATTATCCTGAGTTGGGAAAATGTCCTGGTTACTTGTGTAACCTCCATTCCCTGATGGAGGGAACAAGACGTTGTGTCGATGTAGTGACACGAGGGGTCACTCTTGGGAGCCCGAGACACCTCTGGTCTTTGATAAAAGGCCAATGAAAATTGGTGAGTGGTATTTGCATACCACTCCCCTGGACATACAGGTATAAAAGGAGCTGATATGCAACCACTCATTCAGGTTTTGTGCTGAGGAGCTGAGACAAGGTCCTGGCCATTTCAGCGGGTAGTTCAGCGTTGTGGCAGGAGGGACACAACGTCTCGTTCCCTCCATCAGGGAATGGAGGTTACGCAAGTAACCATGACATTCCCTATCTGTCACTCACTCAACGTTGTGTCGATGTAGTGACACTAGGGGTCCCTATACAAAACACCGCAACTGGCTGAACTGTTTTACCTGAACTGGTGGTGTGTGATGGGCAGACCACTGTGTGCCTCGTAGCCAGCACACCAGGCCAACACATAACCTCCCCCAACACTGTTATGAGTGTCGAATGCCCCTTTGGGGACAAGTCGACTGCCCAAAAGACAGGCTAGCCCAGTTGTGGCCTCTTATCCTCTTTTTTTCCTCTCAACCAAAAAAAGGAATTAACCGACTGGGGTCACCAGGTCTAGTCGGGGGGGTGTCACTCCCAAGGGAAAGACACCACGGAGACCACACCCCGCCCAAAGGGGAGGGGGGGTATTTTGAGTGGAAATACATCACATGGTTTTACCGAGCTTTGTTGGAAGTATGTCATATGGAGAAGTCCCATGGTAGGTCCTACCCTGCGGGGGAGGAGTTTCTACAAGCATGGTGACTGGGGCAGTTATGGCATCAATGAGCCAGTGGGTGATCCTCTGCTGTCCACCAAAGCAGACAAAGAGCTGCTCAGAGACTCCAAAGCTCTGCATGTGATCCAAATAGATGCGTAAAGCACGCACCGGACACAGCAACGTCAGGGCTGGGTCTGCATCCTCCTGGAGCAGCGCTTGCAGGTTCACCACCTGGTCCCTAAAAGGGGTCATGGGAACCTTGGTGGGGTCTCAGGATCACGTGACAGTAGCCCGGACCGAACTCCAGGCATGTTTCGCTGACAGAGAACGCTTGCAGTTCTCCTACCCTCTTGATGGAAAGTGAGCGCAGTCAGGAGGGCAGTCTTCAAAGAGAGTGCCTTAAGCCCAGCTGACTGCAAGGGCTCAAAGGGGGCTCCCCGTAGACCCTGAAGAACTACAGAGAGGTCCCATGAGGAAACGAAGCACGGTCTGAAGGGATTCAACCTCCTGTTGCCTCTCAGGAACCTGATGATCAGGTCATGCTTCCCTAAAGACTTACCGTCCACTGTGTCGTGGTGTGCCTCTATAGCGGCTACATACACCTTCAAGGTGGAGGGGGACAGCCGCCCTCTCCTGCAGGAAGGAAGGACATTTCTGGGGGACTTCACATCAGGAAGAACACCACTTAGCGAACAGACGCCACTTAAAGGCATAAAGGCGCCTCGTCAGGCCCTAGCCTGAGTGATCGTGTCTACTACCGCGGGTGGTAGGCCGCTTTAGTCTTCCGCGTCCCGTCCAGGGGCCAGATATGAAGATTCCAGAGGTCTGGTCGTGGGTGCCAGATGGTTCCCCGTCCCTGAGAAAGAAGGTCCTTCCTCAGGGGAATTCGCCAGATGTGGCTGTCACGAGGAGCGTGAGGTCCAAGAACAATGTCTGGGTGGGCCAGTAGGGTGTTACCAGGACGACCTGCTCCTCGTCCTCCCTGACCTTGCACAGGGTATGTGCAAGTAGGCTCACTGGGGGAAACGCATATTTGTGAAGTCCAAGGGGCCAGCTGTGTGCCAGCGCGTCTATACCGAGAGGTGTCTCGGTCAGGGCGTAACAGAGCGGGCAGTGGGATGATTCTTGGGAGGCAAACAGGTCTACCTGTGCCCGCCCGAATCGACTCCAAATCAGCTGGACCACCTGAGGGTGGAGTCTCCATTCTCCCCTGAGGGTAACCTGCCATGACAGCACGTCCGCTGTAGTGTTGAGGTCGCCTGGGATGTGAGTGACTCGCAGCACCTTGAGCTGACTCCAGAGGAGGAGACGGGCAAGTTGTGACATACAATGGGAGCGCAGACCGTTTTGACGGTTGACATATGCTACCGTTGCCGTGTTGTCTGTCCGAACTAACACATGCTTGCCTTAGATCAATGGCCGAAACCTCCGCAGGACAAGCAGAGTTGCCTGTCCATGAGCCGGCGGCTGCGTGCCCGTTGCATACAGCGCCCCAGCCCGTCTTGGAGGCGTCTGTCGTAACCACGATGTGCCTGGAGAACTGCTCCAGGGGAACGCCTGCCCGTAGAAATGTGAGGTCGGTCCAAGGGCTGAAGAGGCGATGACAGATCGGTTTGATGGCCACGCGATGTGTCCCACAGTGCCATGCCCATCTCGGGACTCGAGTCTGAAGCCAGTGCTGAAGCGGTCTAACATGCATCAACCCGAGTGGAGTGGCCACCGCTGAGGATGCCATATGCCCCAGGAGCCTCTGAAACAGTTTCATTGGAACCGCTGTCTTCTGTCTGAACGCCTTCAAACAGGTCAGCATCGACTGTGCGCGCTCGTTCGTGAGGCACACCGTCAAAGAGACTGAGTCCAACTCCAAGCCGAGAAAAGAGATGCTCTGAACTGGGAGGAGCTTGCTCTTTTCCCAGTTGACCCGAAGCCCTAGTCAGCTGAGGTGTGAGAGCACCAGGTCCCTGTGTGCACACAACACATCCCGAGAGTGAGCTAGGATTAGCCAATCGTCGAGATAGTTGAGGATGCATATGCCCACTTCCCTTAGCGGGGCAAGGGCTGCCTCTGCGACCTTCGTGAAGAAGCAAGGGGACAAGGACAGGCCGAAAGGGAGGACCTTGTACTGATACGCCCGACCCTCGAATGCAAACCGGTTCAATACTCGCAGGTCCAAGATTGGCCACAATCCACTGCCTTTTTTCGGTACAATAACGTAGGGGCTGTAAAACCCCTTCTTCATCTCGGCCGGAGGGACAGGCTGAAAGATCGGGACCGGGCAGTAAAAGGTGCCTCCCACGACCTTGTCAGCTCCTCGTGCACTTCTGGGAAGAAAGGATCTGGAGCATGGTGTGGCTGTGAGCGGCGCCGCGAGCCCAGGAACCAATCATCGAGCCGCAAGGGTTCAGGGGCTAGCGGAGGATTCCACAGCTGCCTGGGAAAGCATGTCCGTCATTTCTGCATCAGCCTGTGACTGGGCGACCGCACCCGAGGGGGGTAGCCCAGCTGAGGCTTCCACGTCCGACTGGACAAGCCCGCTCTCCGATGCTGCGCTCGAGAGCTCATCAGCTTCGCAGGATCTGAACAAGAGGTCGAACTCACCGTGAGACGAGCCAGCGGACTCATCCGGAAGCCCAATCGGGGCAGACGAGTGTGCAGGGGAATGGGAGGTCCATGGGGGGATACCCGGTGGAGGTGGTCCCATTGGGCTCACCAAATCGCCCCCAGTGCTAGCTGCGCTGGCCTCATTCCCGTAGGTAGAAGGACCGAGGCGGGGAGCCGCTGGGGTGGCTTGCTTTCTTATGAAAGCAAGCCACGACCGCAACGTTGCCATGGTCATGTTCTCGCAATGAGTACATGATCCATCCACGAACGCTGTCTCGGCGTGGGTCGCGCCTAGACACGAAAGACAGCGATTGTGTCCATCAGAATTTGAGAGATAATGACCGCAACCAGGAATAACACACAAATGGAGAGGCATCTTTAAAAAGACGCGTCTTTAAAAAGACGTTCCGTGTGCCGCTCGTTTAGAGAAATACTGTAACTCTCTCTCCCCAGACGGGCGCTTGACCACGCCCCCTGCTGCCACACCCTCCATTTCTTATCAATAATGCGCACACAGTCATACACAAACACATCTACATTTACAAATGTCCACCGAAGACAAAAATTTGCTGATGACAAGGACACAGAGAGCAACAACACAATACAGCTTGATAAATAACAAGTAAGAAGTACTCAGGTATCATGCCTTGCCATTGCAGAGCCAATCCCTGTTGAGATTTAATGGCAGGGTGATGGTCAATCCAGTGAAGCAGTTGTCCATAATAGGAACTCCATCCATTTGCAGATGATCAGAAAAAAGCTCCTTGGATTACTATATACTGAATCTGAAATATTTGTAATGGCTATTTATTTATTTTATTTTTTTTTACTCATGACTGGCTTTCGTTTTAGAATTTAGAGGTAAAATGGGTTGTAAGGGCCATTAATTATTTCCTTATAGCATAGCACTTGGACTAACTAAGACTAAAGGTGCAGACACACTAGACTGTGCTCCATTCAACATAAGCATATGTGAAGAAATGTGGTCTTTCATTGCGTACCAAAGTTTCTGTTTGTTGAACTCTGATCAGCAAATTGCAGAACGAAAAGATGTGTGACCAACAGAGGTTCTAAACGTCACAGACTGGCCTCTTAGCTCAATACAAAGAATACAAACAACAAATCTGCTTTGTTTTCAATGTTGCAGAAAAGTGGACCAGACAGGTTTTTAATATTTTCTGTAGTTTAAAGTGTATATTTATTCAATATAAATATTTAGAATTTTAAAGTATTTAAAATACTTTTCCTATCCCAGCTTTTAAAAGCTCGTAAAAGTCCCGCGTTATTTGACTCTTTAATGGATGAACTCAGTTGCTGTCTCACCCGCGATGGCGAAATTTCACAACAATCCAATTTGGTTGGACCACAATACAGCAAAACAAATTCGTGATAATTAATACCCTGAGTATTAATAATGAGTGGACATGGCAGTCCGTAAACTGTACAAGCAAAAACCTTGAAACACAAGAATAACACACTATAATATTCTATATCTGCCCAGACGTAAACCTCTTACTTGAATCGCATGAGGACACAGGTAGAATGTGTTTTACTCCATCCTTTAACCCTGACCTGGTTCCTTGAGGCTCGGATGATGACGGGAGGCCGTTTCCTCGCTCTGTCGGCAGGCGGTACGGCTGTTGATTCTCGGCGGGCTGGTGGAGAACTCAGAAATATCGACTTGATTGAAGATGGAAGAGAAATCTTTAATCTCTTCACTTCTGTAGGCAAACGGATGAAGATGCGAATTGCTCGGCGGTCTCCTTCGGATCCGTTAGTGTGTTCGGATGAACACAGAGTAATCTCAACTCGTCCAGCGAGATGGAGATTGTATGGCCACAGTTTCAAGTTGGACATTACTTCCTTGTGCCACGAGGTTGCACCGGAGAGCAGCGAAGAGCTGCGTCCACACGCTGCAAACAAAGTCGCTGGAAGCAAATTCCGGAAGCATTTCAGAGGTATTTCAACTCCTGATGATGTCATGTTTGAGGGACATTCTGTTGTGTGCCTCATCCAATAGGAGTTGAGAGTTCAATCCTTTAGTGAGCAAGGTTTCATGGATTTGTAGTCTGTTTTGGACTCCCTTTGTTTGATTTTGGCGCGATTTTTATCAGTAAGATTTACGACTTGGAAGGTGGGGGCTTGAGTTAGGTTTTTATGACTGTGTTAGGCCTGCCTTTGTCTTCTATCTGAATACATGAGGCCCAACAACCTTAATCAAATTTTTTCTAAATGATTTAGTGAAGGGTTTGTGTTTGGTAGATCGGGGAAAAGACACAGTCTCTATACAGTATCTAAGTGATACAGTCTCTATGTGTTGTAGTTTATGTGATCTGTGTGACATCTCAAGGCAGTTTGCAGATGTTCAGATTAACCAGTTTGTCTGCTCCTGACCTGGGCCCCAGTTAGTCAAATACTATCACTATTAAGACTATGACCCAAATTACTAGAGAGGAGAACGGCACCTTCTCTGGAGGGATGAAGTCCGTCTCTCTTTAGCAGGTCAGGTCTACCCCAGAAACTCTTCCAATTGGCTATTAATCCTATGCTATTCTCTGGACACCACTTAGACATCCATCTGATCAGTGACACTAATCTACAATAAACCTCGTCACCACGATGAGCAGGGAGGGGGCCAGAGCATATTAAAGTGTCTGACATTGTTTTTGCAAGTTCACATACCTCTTTAACATTATCTCTAGTGATCTCCGACTGGCGAAGCCGGACATCATTAGTGTCGACATGAATAACAATTTTAGAAAATCTATGTTTAGCATTAGCCAGCACTTGTAAATTTGATCTGATATCAGATGCCCGAGCCCCAGAAATGCATTTAACAATAGTGGCTGGAGTTTCTATTTCCATGTTCCTTACAATAGAATCACCTCTAACTAAGGCTCATTCAACATGGGAGAATCGATTGGAAACCCTAACAGGAACGTGAGTGTGGTGTCGCTTTGCTGAGTGAGTACGCCGCCGAGACATTACCCAAACGTCCTGCTGCGGGGTCTCTACAGCCGGAAACAAAGTGTATGTGTTGCTCGCTGTACTATCTGCATCCAAAACAGTATCTACCGGCTTCTCTTTCTCCCTGACCTCCACTAGCGTCCAGATTCGTCTCTAACTCATTAAACTTCTCCGTCAGCCTGACTAATTCCTTACATTTATCACATGAAAATCCCTCACTGCTGACGGAAGAAGCTATCATAAACATGTGACATGCAATGCAGAAAGAAATAACATGAGCTGATGCCATGACTTACCACACTTGTTTGTTGTTGTTGTTCACTGCTTGAAACACTGATTGATTAAACACTGCTTGATTAGTGTGTGTGTATGCCAACCAGCATAGAAACATTGGTTGAACCAATTACATCTGTTTGATCAATCAATGGCAGACAAGGGGAGTGTTCAGCAAACCTGTCTGAAAACCGTTGGTGCTTCTCATTTCTGAAATTGTATGTCCTCGTTTCCTCTCCATACTTCCTTTCTATGTTTCCTTGCTCCACCTTCTTAGGAAACGAGGAAAGGATGGAAGGAACGAGGAAGGAGGAATCGAAGCAAGACTGATTTGTAAAATGAAATGTCCTGCTCACGCGCGTCACTTCAGAGCACCTTTCTGCGCAACTGCAGCACATTAGTGCGTTTGCCGTGATGTTATTGAAACTTTTTTTATTAATATATTCATAATAAATCCAAATAATTCAAGATGCACAATTGAAGTATGTGACAATTATGGTTTATTTAAACTGCAAAGGTGAAACAGTAATTAAAACTGTTGTGTCAGATGTGTAGGGGGAGGTGAATTTATGCATGCATCAGGTACTTCAACCAAAAAGTCTTCCGCATAGGAAGATCCTGTGCTTCCTAACTCAAACATCCTCAGTAAGTTTCCTCCAACCTCGGTCCTCGCCTCCTCGCAGTGCATTAGAGAATTGATACGTCCTTAATGATGGCAGACTTTGATCGGTTTCTGGGAGGAGCGAGGAAACGAGGGCGCACAATTTAGGAAATGTGAAGCACCCTGTAATTATTTTTGCTATTCTATTTGGTGAAACACCTGGCGCAGAAATTACACACTGCAGCTTTAATCCAATCAGTTTAAAAGGAAAATCCAAAATGAATCACCCATAAAAATTTGTTATAGGGTACAACAGGTCTAAAGGCATACCTTAAGGAAAATTAGCATTTGTTTCTAGTCACAAAGTGTCTCATGATTCAAGAAATACATTTATTTTTATTGAATATTGATGGAGCAACATAATTTATATGAAAAAAAACAAACAAACAAAAAACAAACAATAGAAGGTTGTTTTAAATATAATTTTTTTTTTTCAAAGGTGGCAAGGAGGCCTTTAAAGGCTCCCTTACTCCAGGGTGGTTATACTGAGATAGTGTAGCTATCGGAGCAATAGGGCACAATTTGTCAATTTATGCAAATACTTTTAAGACAGCAAGATGCTTTTTTGAGTTACAAATTAAGATAATGCTTATTTAAAATAACAACTTCAGAAAAGGGTGCATCATTTCTTTTTCATTTCAACCACATTTGGCGATTTATTACATCTTAAGTATACAATACACAAATTAATCTCAATTGTGATTGGATCAGTCAATGTGAGCACACTTTCATTCTTCATAACAAATTTATTCAGCCCACTTAAGAAAAACAACGTGTTTAATAGGGACCAGTATCCCCTGCAACAGGAGAGCTTTTTTTTTTTTTACCCCAAATGCTGTCTTTCACTTATTGGACAGTTATTAAAAATATTTAGATATAATCACCTTGAACAAAATTGAAAATGACAAATAAGCATTTTGTCTCAAAATAATTATGACAGTTTCCAGGATATTCATTAGCTACATAAATTTACAACATTTTAAAAATGATTAAATATTAGATCAAATTGCCTCAAAGTCAACTTTTAGACATTACACGCAATGATCTCATGGAACAGGGAAATTTTGCTGTGTATAGTGACAAACGGGTGTTTATGAAAGTTCTGTGGTAGTTTTGATGCTATTCAGTGATTTGGGAGAAAATAAAATCAAAGGAGCCTTTTACCCCGGGGGGCTTTTAGCTCCATTGTTCCCTATTTCTAGCCTAAGTTATAATAACATTGAAATATGACTCATTTTGGTACTCAATTTTTTGATACTCAGTTTTTTTATTTGTATTCATTCATTGAACTTACATTAAAAAATAATTGCAGTCAAAGAAAATTTTGCCCAGTGGTTGTCATTGTGTGGCAAAATTGTGTGTTTTTTTTTTTCATCATTCCTGATGCTGTGAATCCATTGCCTCTTTTTTATCACGCTGTTCCGGCATTACTTTCTGTCAGTCTGAGTAAGTGAGCTCGTAAGAATCTGCCTTGGGGGACAATATCATCCATGGACAAAGCTGTAAAACCAGAGACTAAATGCGTCACCAAATCTCCCTGATCACTGTTAGTCATTAAACACTAATCAGTAACAGGTCTACCAGAGCTTTTACAATGCCGAGGGAAATGTCGATGATTAGACAATGGAGATGTGTAATATGATGGTCAGTGTCAAGTGATGTGAACCAGTGAAGATGAGTTACAGGCCTGAGTTGCTTTGGTAAACTTTCAACAAATTATATTGGCTGAAAATAGAGATGAGGGGTGGAGGATTAGATGTGGCTTTTCACAAATAAGACAGGGTGAGAGGTGAGGAGAGGAGAGAAGACTGACAGATAAAGGGGGGCGCGATGCAGAAAGATCAATGGTGGTCCACAAAGCACTTTGGGAGAGGGATAATATGGTTGAGATAGACACTGTCTCATTTTTCGTGCTTGGAGAAAGAAGAGGAATACAGCAGCAATGGTTCTGTCTCTCTCTTTATCTGTTCATGTCTCTCTAGTTGGTTAGTTGGACTAAGCTGGTCTATTGGCTGATTTTAGAGATGTTTGTGGGACTTTTCAGTTGCTCAGGCTGGGAGATCAGCTAGACAAGCTTGGCCAGGCTGGCAGAATAGCTAAAACCAATTTAGACCAGCAAACCAACACAGGCTAGTTTTATGCTATGTTTCATTATTTTCAGCAGAGCTTGCCAAGCTGGTCTTTGGCTGGTGTCCCAGCCTTGCCAGACTGGTGCTCTGCTGGTTAAGCTGGTTGGCCAGCTGCATGATCTCCCAGTCTGGCCAACTGACAATTGCTCAAAACCCTAAAACAAAAAATAGACTAGCCTGACCAGGCAAGCTAAAACCAGCAAACTAGGTTAAGTTGAATCAGCATGACAATGCCACCAGCCATACTGCTCGTTCTGTGCATGATTTCCTACAAGACAGGAATGTCAGTGTTCTGCCATGGCCAGCGAAGAGTCCGGACGTTTCTTTTTTTGCTGAGTTTATATTAATAGGTTTACACAAATTTCTAAAATAATGTTATTTATGTAAAATACATTAAATACATTGACACTGAACATGAATTATGTTTATATAAGCCTATTTGCATGTCTTTGACATTTGAATGGCATGCACCCTCTTAACAAGTCATTGTAAGGCCGAAACGTGTGGTGCTGAGTATATGATTTATGTACAACAATGAACAAGGAGAAAATATAGACATTATTTTGAATTTGTTTAGTGGAAAAGTTTTTCAGAATATAACTTAAAAGTAATGTAATTATTTTGATGATGTAATTAGTAATCTAATTACAATTTTATAGAAGTAATTAGAAATTTGAAATGGTTTACTTTGATGAGTAACCTACCCAACACTTGTCATAAGCAACAGAAGTAATTTGTATTCATTTTATGGCTAATTTGAATAAATACGTTGATATTATACATCTAGAATGTCTATAATGTGTGCTACCATGCTTATGAATACCAATAATGTATGAATACCATTAAAATACTAATGAGATCACGTTGGACTAATCAGAACATTTCTGCAGGATGCATAAAGCAGGCCAAAAACTGTCAAGGTTAAGTTGAACCTGAATGCACTTAATTGGCTTTGATGTTATACAAAACTATTTTCTCATTACTTTTCCTGGACTTTCTGCAGTTATCATCACTTCCTCCAGCTGCATTCTCAACATTGAGCTTCAGCCTTAAAATGGGTTTAGATCACAGCGCAGATAAAGGCCACAAGGGCTCAGGGTTTTATTGCTTGATGAAATGAAAAAGTGAGGCCTTTTCCCACTTGACTGACCAACACCTCCCCAATGTCACCAACCACATCAATCCCATACATGCATGCTATCTCCTCATTCCAAGCAGATTCCACTTTCATTGCTTCTTTTCACCTACTTTAAGGGTTATGGGGGTCACCTCTTCCAGTCCATTTCTCTGCAATCATGTGCTTTCAATTGAATCTGGTCAAACTTGTGAAGAAGAGAGAGATTTGGAGTTTTGAAGAAGAGAATTTGGACAGAGATGCAAAGAACCCCACATGATCACAAGATGCAGCATTGATCAAAGAGTTCTATAATACATGGATATAATAAGAAATGCATCAGGAGAGTGTTTAGTGTGTTGCGGACCAGATGACAGGAATCCCTCTCTCCCTGGCTTAATTAATTTTTAGTTTAAAGGCTATCAATAATTAAAGCAATAATTTCTGCTGGCAAGGGCTCTTTAATCAGTATAATGGTTCATTAATGGCTAGATCCCATCTGCCCACTGCTTCTGTTGGCAATAACCTTCACATGAGCCTTAAGCAGACCAGTTCTTTATATTAGACATACTTCAAAACAAAGAAAACGTCCAAGTTCTCAAATTAGTTATGGCTCTAAAGTAGGGGTCATGGTTTAGCTGGTTAGCATGTTTAGTTAGCCCCTGTGACAATTTGACATTATTAAATGTATTGCAAGCAACATAAATCACAAGTAATTCATTATATTATAGCAGTGGTTCTCAACCAGAGGACCGGGGTCCACTGGGGGGCCTCACCAAACTTCCAATGGGGCCTCAAGATGACTTAAATGTATTTATTTTTAAAAAATTAAATAAACTGTATTGTAATAATCTAGCTTGCCATCATAAATCTAAAAATGCTAAAAAAAAAAAAGCTCTAAAAAAAGATGTACATGTAATCTGACATAATTTCTTATCTTAATTCAACAACTGTTTTATTAAAGAACACAATTCTTGAAACATGGAATCTCAAAATGAATCAAGATTAACAATTAATTTACTGATATTTCTATTTTCTGTGAATACATTTTGAAAACAAGCAGCTTGTTTTCATTACAGAAGTCATTTTTTGAGGTTATGAATTCAAAACTACTTGATATTTTTCTGCAGATTTTATCCAGTAAAAGTACAGCTTCTTCAAATTCTGTGATCTATTATAATTACTATGCATTTCTTTTGAGGCTGTTCTTCCACTGGTCGATAAGCACTACATTTAGAAATGCAGGTATGTACTGTATACTGTATATATACACTACTGGTCAAAAATTTTGAAAAGTTTGAAATTAGTTTTGTAAACAAAAATATAATTGTGCCACCATATTAATTTATTTAATTATAAAACTAAAATTTTATTTTTAAAAAATTAATAAAACAAAAAATTTAAAAAAAGTTTTTGAAATTGATGACTTGGACCAAATAATATATAAAAGCAGCCAATAAGTGCCCAACATAGATGGGAACTCCTTCAATACTGTTTAAAAAGCATCCCAGGGTGATACCTCAAGAAGTTGGTTGAGAAAATGTCAAGAGTACATGTCTGCAAATTCTAGGCAAAGGGTGACTACTTTGAACATTCTAAAATATAACACAGTTTTTATTTATTTTGGATTTTGTTTAGTCACAACATAATTCCCATAGTTCCATTTATGTTATTCCACAGTTTTGATGACTTTACTATTATTCTAAAATGTGAGAAAAAAAATATATATATAATAAAGAATGAGTAAGTGTACACAATGTGTGTGTGTGTGTGTGTGTGTGTGTGTGTGTGTGTGTGTGTATATATATATAGATAGATAGATAGATAGATAGATAGATAGATAGATAGATAGATAGATAGATAGATAGATAGATATGCAGAATGTGTAGGCAGCGATCCAAAAAGCTCTGGGAGAAATCCACCTTGCACCTTTTATATATTAGTTTCCCAAGAACAACAGGCTTGACAGGTGAGCCCTGGAGTCCTGCATTAATCAAACGTTCAGAAGTGAAGTTAATGCAATGCATAACTTGAAAAAAACTTTTATTCAAACAGAACAAAATGTTCTCCAGAACATGCTTTTAATAAAGACAAATGAGATATTGCTGTGCTGGTATTTCTAAACCTGTCTAAAATGAAATGCAGTATTATGTGGGAGTTACATTTTTGAAAGGCCTGCATTCTGTTCCATGAAAAGCTTTGTCCCATAATGTCATCACTCCAAATAATTTGAAGAGACACACATTTATGCCTGGGACAGCAGAATGGCACAGCCCTGTATTGTAGGACAGTGTATTTGTGACAGCACTGGACCTGTGTGAGACCTTACATGGCACTGTAACCCCAGCCAATTAAAAATCCCATTTCATCCTCAATAACGCTTTATTCTGGATGGGTGAACTCAGCCTCCTCTGGTTTACACTGTCTATGGAGTAGATGCATACTGACTGTTCAAATTAGGCTGCAGAGTTTTTCTATCTGAGCTGGCCAGCCGGATAAAGAGAAAGCAGAAGCGATTATCTTCAGCTAAAGTTAATGTAACCAACATAGCAGAACAGGGAATACTCTGTGTGGGAATTAGAATGACAACTGTGTAGTGATAATCACACTAGGCAAATTAAAAAATATACACAAGACACCAAAGTACACTGGCAGCCAAAAGTTTGGAATAATGTAGAGGTTTTGCTCTTATGGAAAGCAATTGGTACTTTTATTCACCAAAGTGGCATTCAACTGATCACAATGTATAGTCAGGACATTAATAACGTGAAACATTACTATTACAATTTGAAAAAAATGTTCAGAACTTCTTAAACTACTTCAAAGAGTTCTCATCAAAAAAATCCTTCGTGTGCAGCAATGACAGCTTTGCAGATCCTTGGCATTCTAGCTGTCAGTTTGTCCAGATACTCAGTGACATTTCACCCCACGCTTCCTGTAGCACTTGCCATAGATGTGGCTGTCTTGTCAGGCACTTCTCACACACCTTACAGTCTAGCTGATCCCACAAATGCTCAATGGGGTTAAGATCCATAACACTCTTTTCCAATTATCTGTTGTCCAATGTCTGTGTTTCGTTTCCCACTCTAACCTTTTCTTTTTGTTTTTCTGTTTCAAAAGTGGCTTTTTCTTTGCAATTCTTCCCATAAGGCCTGCACCCCTGAGTCTTCTCTTTACTGTTGTACATGAAACTGATGTTAAGTGTGTAGAATTCAATGAAGCTGTCAGCTGAGGACATGTGAGGCATCTATTTCTCAAACTAGAGACTCTGATGTACTTATCCTCTTGTTTAGCTGTATCTGGCCTTCCACATCTCTTTCTGTCCTTATTAGAGCCAGTTGTCCTTTGTCTTTGAAGACTGTAGTGTACACCTTTGTATGAAATCTTCAGGTTTTTTGGCAATTTCAAGCATTGTATAGTCTTCAGTCCTCAAAACAATGATTGACTGACAAGTTTCTAGAGAAAGCTGTTTCTTTTTTGCCATTTTTGATCTAATATTGACCTTAAGACATGCCAGTCTACTGTATACTGTGGCAACTCAAAAACAAACATAAAAACAACGTTAAGCTTCATTTAACGAACCAAATAGCTTTCAGCAGTGTTTGATATTATGGCAAGTGATTTTCTAGTACCAAATTAGCAATTTAGCATGATTACTCAAGGTTAAGGAGTGATGGCTGCTGGAAATGGGGCCTGTCTAGATTTGATAAAAATGACTTTTTTTCAAATTGTGATGGTGCTGTTTTTTTACATCAGTAACATCCTGACTATACTTTGTGATCAGTTGAAAGCCAGTTTGGTGAATTAAATGACCAATTTCCACCAGTTAAGGAATCTCACCTTAACAGTATAAGAATGATCCAAATGGAACATTCAGTCAATTAGAAATATGTAAATTACAGGGAGTGGGTCATCTGAATAATAAGAAGGATTTGTGAGATTCAGCCTAGCCTTTGGAGTCCTTCTGTACCATCAACACAAGGAAGACACAGTTGTAATAAAATTAATTTTATTTACAAAAAGATAAACAAGGAAAACTAACAACTACTAAATGGTACTACTAAGCTAAAACATATAACAAATGGCTATGAAAAAGTGCATAGCATGGAAAGATGCAAGTGGTAGAAATAGCTATGGCAGAGTATTGGTAATCTTATGGAAGGGTAAACTTTTGTTCCTCTGTAAACTAATAAGGTAAAGACCTTATTTCTAAATTAAACAAATACTTCTAAAATTATTTTAAAACATTTGGTACACAGCTTATGCAATCTAAAGAACATTAGAAAATCCTATCGATAGTACACACTAATTCCAAGGTCTCTGGAAAGAAGTTTGTATAGTGATACATTTACGTTCTGTTTGATCAATTGATGGGTTCGGTGATGGAGGAGTCTTCCACTGGTGATTCAGGATCACGTTACAGAGGGAAAAGAGCTGGATTCTGTTTCAACAGGCTTGAACACTAGGCTGAGAAATGCTGGTCCCCTGAATGCACAGAGAGGGTTCTTGCAATCTGGAACGTGCAGATGCTGCCCTTATGTTGCCGCCAAAGTTTCTTTTCTGGAACACGCAGATGTACAAAACTTGAAATGAAGGTTTGCTCGCCAGAGCTTAACCTTGTCGCTGGTATTTCTGTAGTTATCTCCCTGGTATGGTGACCTGGTATAGTATGATCTGTTGCTGTCTCTCTTGAATGAAGACCCAGAATGTTGGATGACCTGGTAGTGTCTCTCTCTCTCTCTCTGTCTGTGAAACGGAGACTCAGAATGTTGAAGTGATGTATTCTGTTGGTGTCTCTCTGGGCGGGAGATGCAGAACATGGTGTTTCTGTTAGCCGGAAACACAGAACAAAGGTGTGGCTGATTGTAAGGATGCTTTATACCTTCCTGATGAGGAGGAGATCAACAATCAACAAAATCAACCAATCAGCAGAACCAGTTTGGTGGTCCTGAGACATCCTTTAGTCATTCACACCTAGGTCTTAGTGAACAAAAGGGTGTACAGTGATGGGGGTCAACTGCTCTGCAGGGCCCTTTGTCTTCTAAAAAGGTGCCTGGAAATTGTCTTCTCAGTCTTATCTGTTTGCATAAGGCATTTGCTTATGTAAGGTTTGATCACATTAGGAACCTGATCACATCAAGGTGAAGTTTCATCCCCTGTAGTGGATGAAAGTGCTTTGGAATGCCTTGTTTGTGTGCTGTCCACTACAACTGAGTTTAAACATAGTTAACCTTTAACAGTTTTGTGAACTGGGATGTTACGTACAGTTAGTTACACCAAAACATCTATTAGTATTTATCTTAAAATAATGTGTTACCATCCTAAACAACCCACAATTCCCTCAGTCCCAATAGACTCAGTCACCATTAGGAGAAAGTACTTTAACATCAAACAAATTACATACATCACCATTAAGGTTGGCACTGGGGGAACTGTCATGGTTTAAAATGTTTTTGTGCTGATTCGAAAGACAGTAGAAAGTCTTTGGAGGCAGATATGCAGTAATTATCTGTATCTCAGATTAGCTGTAAAAGCTGGAACAAAAGAACAAACCACAGAAATGTCTGGCGACCCATTAACTCTTAGGGGGGCGGGGTTCCATCATGAATAAAGCAAACATTCTGAGCTATCACAGCATGGAAGGCATCTCATAGGGCTTTCATTAAACTGCACATGGCCGTATATTAAGAGACCTCTGAACCATCAGCACTGCTGGCAAAACCTCCTGAGCAGAAAAAGCATCTCAATCAATACAACCCTCAGAAATGCTTGCTCTAGATTTTCAGTCCAACGTTTGCTAAAGTGTTTTACAACTAAAGATTTTTCCAGATCACCACACGGATTGGTAACAACCTAATTTATATCTCATTATAGTGTGTTATAGATACTCCTCTTTAAATCACAATGCTATTCAAGTGCGAAGCAAGAAGGTGAGAGGGAACACTGTGCATCCACGATTTTTAGCTTAGATTTGCCAAATGGAGCAGAATCTCTTCTTGTGTCTTCTTGAGCTTTGTTCAGACACAAAGCAAATATCTAATTGTCTGTTAAGCATATTCAACAAAAATCTGTCTCAAAACATAACCAAACCAAAAACCCATATGAAATCTGATGTTACAAACCCCATACAAACCACAAACATTTAAGATTTGAAATTTGATTTCTTTTACAATCTGATTGTAATTTATTTATTTTTTATTTATTTTTTTCACTAATTTTCACTTGCTCCTCAAATAGCAAACTATTCGGCACATGACATTTTTGACATAGTATGTGTGAATGTATAAAATGCCTGTCGCTTCACGAGTTCTGCTTCACAGTGAAATGTCATGATAGACATGAGTAAAGGCAATCCAATCCGAATTAATTTTTTGCAAAATGACAGTGCAGTCAGTCAGCCCTAAAGATTAAACAAAGTCTTATACCGTCTCTTCCACTCTTTTCTCTCCCTCGAACACCAAATAGAGAAAGCAGTTTCACTATCAGTCATTCGCTCTGTTGGTCAGGCCTTGCTGAACATGGGTTGATTGAACATCCTCTCTAAAGCAAAGCCCAATCTCTCAGAGATTCACTGCTTGAAATCTGTTAATACCTGAGTCAGAAAAACCCCTGCAAAGAACAAAGCTTCCCTCTCCAGTCTTCTGTTTCAGCAACCCCATAATCCTAGTGGGTGGATGAGTCTTGCTTTCCAAACGCTCATCTATTGTGAGGCTGCTCGGTTAAATTTGTACCATTTGTTCTGATCAAATCTAAGGCATGAAATTAAACCAAAAGTACAGCTTTGATTATACTAGCACAATACGGGCAGTCTACAGCTCAAACAAAAGGTTCAGTGATGCTTTGCTTGGTTAGGTAAACAATGCAAAATGGTGGTGCACAGTAGTTCATAATCTAGGATCCTTACAGAGTTTGGCACGTAAAATACGAAAACACATTCTTCAGGGGGGAAAAAACAGTTCCTCGAGAGACGATTCTCACGTAAGCCCACAGTATAAATGGAAAAAGAACACAATAGATTTATTGTTCCAACCGAAGAAAGTGAGAAATGTAATTATCACTTTCACAAAACAGCTAATATTTTTCAGTTTAATAGCATTGTTAACAAGTCTGGCAGTGTTCAGTCCTGTGATTTTTTACAATTTCTGCTGTGGAGGAGTTTTGGGAACCTTGAAATGGATGGCAGGTTGCTGAAAGAATGCTATTTGATCCTGGCATATGAGAATATTCCTTAGAGAGAGAGATACAGACAACAGAGTAGAGTAGGGGAGCCAGAGACAGATGAGTCTGTTTGAGGGTCCTAGCCTCATATTTTCAGATTGGGTGGGGGATGAGTTCTGTGAGCACACTCGCATGCTCTGTTATTGATCTCAAACGATCCTCGTATGTCCTACTCACAACAGGAAATGACACTGAACATGTTATTCAGCAGGGCCTCCACCCAGCTAACCAATTTTTGTTCCAAAAATGTTTTCCAAACATTACATTTTGATAGTGAGAAATGTAAAATGTTCTTAAAGGTATTCCAAGTGATTTTTTATGGAATGGCATGCAGAAAATACCTTTTACGTGACAAATGTCACTAAAATATGTGTACTGAAATATCAGACGTGTGAACACAGGCCGTGGTCAGATTCTCTTTATTTAGCCTATCAGAAGACTTTTAGACACTTTCTGCCTGTCAGTCATTTTGCATGATCCCACAGGTTAGCCCATATTTGAGAAGCAGAAAGCTGTAGTTGCTGAAATGGATCATTCAAGTTAAACAACGTATTGAGCTTCATAAACAGCTGTCAGTTGTTTGTAGTTCAACAACACTATTTTATTACCATTGCTTTTGAAAACATTGACAACATTAAGATGATGCATTGCTACTCTCAACCCTGAGATGATGCGATGCTGCTGCTTTCAACAGTACCACTGTATTTTTGTAGGACAGAGTTTTTGAAAGAGGGGTCCACATCCACACTAAACCGTTTTCATGTAAAAACTGTTTTCAATTTTCTGATGTCATCATTTCCAAAAGTATGCAGTTATGGAGAGCATTTTATCTCCACCGAAAACAGAGAAACTCTCTCCATATCAGCATACTTTGAAAACTTTGTTAATGTTTTTGTTTTCCAAAGGAAATTGGATTAGTGTGGATGTGGCCTGAAGTTCCTGAAAATGCTCTCTTAAATTCATATATATAAATAATTTGAATATGTATAAAATAGCTACTGCTTGATCTAGGCAACACTATCCACGTTTTTAAAAGTTATGAACAATTATGAGAGATGTAAATAAATTTTTATTTGTTTTGTTAAATTTATTTATTATAGCACTCACATTGTGAAAACATTACTTTTAACTTTAAAAAAATTAAATTATGAAAGGATGAGCCCTTGATGATTTTAGTTTAGGTTTTTTGTTAAAGTGGGAATTGTCGACTAAATATTAGTTATGTTTACTAATTGTTTATTTTCTTCTCTTAACACTGTGAGAACATTTATCAAATACTAAAAACATCATGATGATGTTCCATTTACATTATTTTAAGAACATCTACATAACCTTTACATAATGCCAACATTTTTAGAGTGTTCCCTTTGGTGGGAAATAAGAACGAAGCCAAAATATAATTGTAAGACAAAAAAAAAACTTCATGTTTGTGCTAATTGTAACATGTATGCAGGCAGGACAGGCAAACAGGAGCAAGACCAAGATGATGATGTGAGAAACCAAGTGCAGTTTTATTTACAAAGTGCTGGTATCCAAACACGTGAATCCAAAACAAAAACATAAGCGACTTGACAACGTTACACCAAAACAATATTTGACAAAAGACAATGGCAAACATGAGGGTTTAAATACATTGACATGGGTAACCACATGACATAGACAGCCAGTGACGAGACTAAACCAATGAACATGATAACAAGATACTAAAACATGAATCAATGACACGACAAGAATGATAACAAGTTAAGACAATAAACCAATGAGAACAAGACATATGAACATGGAGGGAAACAGGATATCACATGACAGGAACAGAAAATATGGCAACTAAATTTTCAAAATAAAAAACATGAACACAAAACATGAACAAAAACGCATTTAAACGTGACATATCCCCCCACAAGGGGCGGCTCCCAACACCCAAACATAAACAAAACTAACAGATTTCAACAGGGAGCTGGGGAGGGGGGTCCTTGAGGCATGGCCTGGCGAGACAGGACATGGAGCATGGCCTGACGAGACAGGGACAGCAGCAGGAGACCAGGGCGGAGCCAGTGGCCAGAGAAGTGGCTCCAGGAAGAGAGTGGGGTCTGACAGTTCGGGTGGCGGCTCCAGAAAGGGAGCAGGGTCCGGCAGTTTGGGGGGTGACCACAGGGCAGGGACAGGAGACCTGGGAGGCGGCCACAGGACAGGAGGCCTGGGAGGCAGCCATGGGGCAGAGCAGACAGAGATCTGGGCTGCGGCCACTGGACAGGGTTCAGGAGGGAGTGGCTCAGGGGCCGGAGCTGTAGAAGTCTCATGAATTGGCCACAACAGGGGAACAGTCTTAGTGGCTGTGAGCACAGGCAGTGGAAGGGTAACGGTCTCCATGGTTGTGAGCACTGGCAGCGACTGGGGAACAACCTCCGTGGTCGTGAGCACTGGCAGCGACTGGGGAACGACCTCTGTGGTCGTGAGCACTGGCAGCGACTGGGGAACGACTGGGGAACGACCTCCGTGGTTGTGAGCACTGGCAGCGACTGGGGAATGACTTCCATGGTCGTGAGCACTGGCAGCGACTGGGGAACAACCTCTGTGATTGTGAGCACTGGCACTGATGGGGGAACAGCCTTTGTGAATGTGAATACACGAGGGGACAAGGGAATGACCTCCATGGTCGTGGACACAGGCAGTGACAGGGGAACGGCCTCCATGGTCATGAGCATGGGCAGTGAAAGGGGAATGACCTCCGTGGTCATGAGCATGGGCAGAGACTGGGGAACGACCTACATGGTCATGGGCACTGGCGGGGAACAGCCTTTGTGGCTGTGAATACAGGAGGGGACAAGGGAACGACCTCTGGTCGTGGACACAGGCAGTGACAGGGGAATGACCTACGTGGTCATGGGCACTGGCACTGATGGGGAACAGCCTTTGTGGCTGTGAATACAGGAGAGGACAAGGGAACGACCTCTGGTCATGGACACAGGCAGTGACAAGGGGAATGGCCTCCATGGTCGTGAGCATGGGCAGTGAGAGGGGAACGACCTCCGTGATCGTGATCACTGGCAGCGACTGGGGAATGATCTCTGTGGTCGTGAGCACTGGCAGCGACTGGGGAACGACCTCCGTGGTCGCGAGCACGGGCAGCGACTGGAGAACGACCTCCGTGGTCATGAGCACTGGCAGCAACTGGGGAGTAGGAGCCCTTCTCTTCTGCTTCCGGATGGCCTTTAGCACAGCTGTGGGAGAATCGGAAGGCGGAGCCGTGGGAGGCTCAAGGGGCAGAGCCATGGCAGGCTCAGGTCATGGCGACTTGGCATGACGGGATAGGCATGCCGACTTGACTAGGCATGGCAAGCGTAGTGGCTTAGCTTGACATGGCAAGTGGGACAGCATGGCATGACGTGGCAGATGAGGCTTGCAACGCTGGCTCGAATGTGGCTGGCTTGGCAGCCATGACGGGGAACTCCATGATGGTGTATGGCTCTGACATGGCGGCCACTGTAGGAGTGCATAGTTCCTCATCAGCCACTCCTACAGTGAAAGATGAACTGCTCAGTTTCAGGGCAAAATCAATGTATTGAACCAGATTGAAAGTTATCCGACTGCTAGGCATCATAGAGTAGACAGGCTCATTCAAGCCTGCCCAAAAAAAGTCCTTGAGGGTGATCTCATTAAAATCCACCTTGCTGGCCAGAGCACAGATGTCTTCCACATATTCCTTTGTGGAATGATTTCCCAGGCATAAACGCAGTAGCTGAACTGCTGGAATAATAATTTGGATTCAGTGAAGCAGGATGGCAGTAATGTGTGGTGGAACATTATTCCCAATAAGCGAAGCTGAACTGCTGGGTTCATTTTGTGGGTCAAGTATTCTGTAACGTTCAGGTAAGGCAGTACAGGCAAACAGGGGCAAGACGAAGACGATGATGTGAGAACCCAAATGTAGTTTTATTTACAAAGTGACTTGACTTGACTTGACTTGACTTTGTTACACCAAAACAATACTTGACAAAAGACAAAGGCAAACATGAGGGCTTAAACACATGGACATGGGTAACCACATGACATGGACAACCAGTGATGAGACTAAACATCATGAACATGATAACAAGATACTAAAACATGAATCAATGACATGACAAGAATGATAATGAGTTAAGACAATAAACCAATGAGAACAAGACACAAGAACATGGAGGGAAACAGGATAACACATGACAGGAACAGGAAACATGGCAACTAAACTTTCAAAATAAAAGACATGAACACAAAATATGAACAAAAACACATTTAAACATGACACTAATATATTGCTGTAATAATAATTTGGATTCAATGAAGCAGGATGACAGTAATGTGTGGTGGAACATTATTCCCAATAAGCGAAGGAGCAGAAACACAATCTTCATTATTCACCAGAGTGTGCGCATGAGTAGTTGGAAATACATTCCATTCTTCACAGACACACTACAACTGATCGTATCATCAATATTCATCTTGGGCTTTGCTTTAAGATCTTAATTAAAATTCACAGCCACATTCCAGAGTTTGAGAATACAGTTTTGGAACAAGGATTTGTTTTTAGGATTAAATCAAAATCTAATATGGTTTAATCTGAAACATTTGGTTCTCTGTGAGGTGAGTGTGATAGGCCTTATCTAGAGTCACTGTCACTTTGAAGGGCAAATTAAACCTTATTTTCTCTGCTGAGCAAGGGATAGCTTAAATTTTCCTTTTTGTTTAAAGGGGCCTTATCGTGAAAAAAAGCATTTCCATGCTCTCTTGTTATAGTACATAAACATTGTAACTTTCAGTGTTGGCGAAGCTACTTTGAAACTGTAGTTTGATCAACTACAAGCTACTCATAATTTTAAGTAGTTAATCTACAGTCAAGCTACTCTTTTCAAAAATGAGCTAAATACATTGAAGCTACTTAATGAGGCAATATTTTGTTTTTTATGATACTATCAAACCAATCATATTAATAACAAAATGTACACTAATGACATTTATTTATTAATGTATTAATTAAATACATTTAATGTGTTTAATTAAATATATTAAATGTATTTAATACATTTAATCAATAGTAACATTAACACAGTTAATAATGGCCATACAATAAAATACAACAGTATAAAATAAAAACAAAAAGATCAGACGCTATTAAAAAATCATTTTTATACTATACTTCACACTTTTCAGTCCTCGGGCTGGCATTTTTTGTTCTTGTCACATAATATTTAGTGTGGATAACGTGAATAAAGACTCAGGGCTCCCCTCACCTGGGTTCATGCTCATTGTATTTTCTGAATGTTTGCCATTGACATGCAAGTGCCAGCTTTACAGGTCAAATACAGAGGTTGCACTACAAATATTTGTTCACTTTGTTCAGGTCCAAAAAAAAGTGGACGGATGGTCATCCTAGATTGTTGCATAATAATACATGCCATAAATTATTTCTTTTACCAATCATTTTTATTTATTTTACATGAAAATAATAGTTAATTAAATGCTAAGAAATGGAGAAATCAAATAGTTCTGCATGATAGTAATTATTATAATAATATATACTGTATATTTATAAATATTATAATAATAATTAACTTGCTGCTCTCAATAATGCACAGATGATGAGAAACGAAATAAACATATTTAGAACAGAAACAAAATCCCTCAAAAGGCAATAGTAACTTTTTGAATTATTTTATTTAAAATAGTAAAGGTAAAATGCTGTTGTGTGATCTATTAAGAACAAAGTGTCTGAAACATTCTTTGTTACATAGAAGAATAAAATGGTGTTCTTTTGTCATTTTCAGATTTACCTGCCCCTGTACATCTTGTAAAGGTAAACAAACTGTAGTTGCTCGCTATACATAACCATCAGACAATCTCTTCTAATCAAAGTGAGCTGTAATAAGCTCTCAGTAGATGGTGGTAATTCACTATTTTTGTTTGTGAGCTGCTATTACAAAAGAAGAAGTCGACGTTGCCTGATTCTGATCAGCAGACAGAAATATGCTGCCAGATCGTCGGATGTTTTGCCGGTAAAAGTTTGGCTTCTACACAATAAGGAAGGCTATTAGTTATAATCTGACCAACATGATGTAGCGTTTGGTCATGCTATACCGCTACTTGCTGAAAAAAGTATTTCACTACTGGAAAAGCTACTCTGTTTTAAAAGCAGCTGAGCTACTGTCAAGCTACTGAAAAATGTAGTTAAGTTAGTAGTGTCACTACATGTTGTTAGCTACTCCCCAACACTGGTAACTTTCAGCATTGTAAAAACTTAGTTCAGAAATCTTAAAGGTTTATCGTCACCTGCATTTATATATAAAATTCTATTGAGCATGAATAGTTTCTGTGAGATAATAAGGAAGAAGTAGGATTGATGCTATTGTTCCTAGACACCAGGAAAACAATATATTATTATTGCAGTTGGTATATAGTTAACATCTGCCAAACATTGTACTATTTCTGGCTGTGGTGAAGCACCTGCATTTGGCTCTTCGAAGGGTCCAAAAGCATTAAAAAAAGAGCAGCTGAAGTTTATTTTGACCAAGGTTCCAGATAATTTAAATATTACATTAACAGTTTCTATGGCAAATTTTATCCTGGATTGCTTTGTCAGCCTGTCACAATGTAATGCAGGCTTTGCAATGACACTGTCATTGAAGGATGAGGCCGCCACCTATATTGAACTTGGCACCAAACCCAAAACCAGTACATAAGCATTGTTGCTAATTTCACATGCAAAAAAAGTTATTTAATCATAACAGAGCTTTACATTTAGAAGTCTTAAAGGTACAGTAGCAAAAATAGCTTTGCTTTCTAATGGTCAGAGAAAGAGTGGAATGGCCATGTTAAACTATTGTGACTATTTTTGATGTAAGACACACCGAGTAACATAGACTTGCAAAAGTCTAGGATATGGCCCCTTTTTAGAGAATAATCAGCTCTTCTCGCTTATAAAACAGATGCCATGCATTAAACGTTTCAATTGGATCCCAAACTAGTGTACTTTACCGTGTGACCAATGGACATCCTGCTGCATTAAAACAAACAAACACATTTTTAAGACCCAACTGCTGGTGTATGAACATAATTTCAACGGTTTACAGCTGCTAGTACACTGAATTTCCATAATGCTTTACACCACTTATTATCAGAGTTCTCCCAGAGACACATGTTATATTGAGAATGAGGTTTCAGAGCTGTTGGCTTTAAAATGCCAACTGATACTGTACTTGTGCAAATTTAATGAGCATGCTCTGCCTGTTTCCTAATTGGCTGCTGTTGCAATTTTAAAACACCACTCTCTCAACTCCTCTTGTAGATCACCATCAGTCACATTCTCTCATAACCAAATCACAGGCATATGAGGTTCACAGAGAGGGAGCAAAACACTCAGCAAGCATAATTTCTGATTGAGCATAATTGTCCCTTGCTTTTGACAGCGAGCTATCTTCGCTATCTTCGCTACACAGCTGCACTGCTCAAATGCTGAATTTGGCACTGCAGCAGACCCCGGTTAAAGCCAGATGCCTCTGAGTGGTTGAGAGATATGATGGTCCACAGCCCACAACCCAAGAAGTCATGATCTGTCTTTCTGTCCAATTTTATTGTCAGAAAAAAGATTTGTTGGTGCATTCAGACTGGAAACCAATAAAAATAAATTATTCCCCCCATTCGTCTTTTTGATTGGTGGGCTACTAGAATTATTTATTTGTTTTATTCAGTAAGTCAAGGTTTGTCTGGTTAGAATGGGCAGTTAGCCCCTGCTGGTAGAGTTTACACCATTATGTGGGCAAAAAGCAGGTTTTCAATTGACAACCATTCAAAAGTATTCATGCATTCTAATATACCACTACCCTAACATGTACCAGCTGGCTCCCGTTACAATCATCCCCCTAAACCTCACTCATATCCGGGCCACGGCACCACTGTAACTGGTCCTGCTCAACCCGCTCCGAGTGAGATTCAAACCAACGTCAGCCAGCATGGGAGGTGGGTGTTCTTACAAGGAGGCTAAAGGCTACAGCCTCTAGTGTCAGTCGTTAGTGTTTCTCTTGAGGCCAGGGGAGTGAGGTTTTTACACATACCACACAGCTATCACGTACCAGCTGGCTCTCGTTACATAAGCAACTGCCATTAAAACAATGGGAATGCAAATGGATAGATCTGTCCAGGTATTTTAAACCTTCTTGGCCTTGATTTTTTTATATGTTGTTGTATTTACTTTAACAAAAGTAATCAACTTTCCATAATTTTTTTCTGAGATCATTGGTATGTGTGTTTCTCACATGCATCACTTCTAAATTATGAAATAAAAAATAAGCTAGTGTTGTGCATACTCTTCTATGTTGCTCGGATGTCTGGAAAACTTCATTTTAAAGCTGAAATGAGCATTCATGTTTTCCTATGCTGACTAAACATCTGACAAGTGCTGTGCATCAAATGTTGTTTACTTAATCAAAGCTATTCAACCTTTTCCTTCAACAGCAATTCTCTAAATACATTAATTCCTGTCTGGTCTGGCTTCAATGTGACATTCCATCGTCCATTACTTTTTCCACTGGAAAGGTCATGATGTGCAATATTGAGTTCATCATTTTGTTGCACAGGTAGCAATGCAAACTAAAGCAGTTATTTTTCTGCCACTGTACCGCCTTCATTGCAGATGCAGTATTGAAGAGCATCCAATGTATTTAAACCCGGGAAAACAATAAAGGTGACTTCTAACCCTCTATTCTTTTATATAGGCAGACCTGAGAGGAATAAGAGTTTATAAATTTGAAACTGCAAGAAGGAGACACAAAAATAACCAAGAGCCTCTAGGGACAACAAGGCTTTGAGAGATATTCTGATGAGGTTGGGGAGACAAGTCAAGATGTCTGGTGTTCACATCGACTTTGTTTGCATGAGTAAATTGGAAACGGGAATCAATGATTACCTATGTGCTGTCTTAATCCCTTTCATGACTTTGGCTCTGTTGATGTGATCACTAAGAGCCAAAGGGAAATCTGAGCATGAATGTGGGCTAAAGAAATTTAGCACTATAATATCCGTGACTAAAAAAACACATTTATTCCTTTGAATGGCACTTTTTTTCTTACATTCAATTTTTACTTCAACTATAATATAAAAATACATATTAAAAATATATATACTTTATATAGACATATACTTTGAATGTAATAATACAACTTAAAGGTGAAGTGTATAATTTCTGTGCCATTAGCATCACCTAAATGAATTGATAAAATAGTGACTATTTTCAAACAAACAGGTTTTGTGGAAGCCAGTGTTCCCAACTGGAATCTTATCTGCGATAGGTAGTTTTGTTTATGCAAGGAAGATATAGAACTACTTTAAGGACTTTCTCTAAGGGCATTTTTCTTAAAGTTGCAGAATCAAATGTATAGTGAAATTTCATTATTTACTTTCCCTAAAGTTATTCCATATCCATATTACTTTTTTTTCCCCAATTATCAGTGAAAAACAACTTAAATTTCAGTCTTTTCCTCACGCAAAGCTATCCTATGACTTCAGAAGACTGAAGCACATAAGTAGAAAGAATCATTTTCATGATATTTTATGGTGCTTTTGCATCCTTTTTTAAGATTGAAAGCTTCAGTTCCTATTCATTATAGCTTCATGTAAAGCGACAAGCACTTTAGAATTTCTCCTTGCATGTTCCACAGAAGAAAAGTCATAAAGGTTTGGAAAGATTTGAGAGTGCATAAATAATGCCAGAATTTTGATTTTAGTGTGAATTAACCCTTTTTGATTTTCAATCTCTCCTTAAGCATGCAGACATGTTTACTCTGCCATTAATCACAGCTGGAAGCATTAATTAGTCCACAAAAAAAAAAAAAGAGAGAGAACCTAATAACAAAATAAGTAATTCTTGCTTCACTTTTCACCATTTGTGCTTGTTTTTGTTACTGTGCCCATTGTTTTCTCCCAGACTTCCAGCTCACATTTTAATACCTTGGGCAATAATCAGTCTTTGCTTTCTTTCTGAAGAAATATCATGTGGTCTGCTGCAACTAAAATGAAAACTTGTACAAGCTACCAGAACAGAACAAAGTCATGATGCCCGACATATTGATTGATTTAAGGAACGAGAGACAGAGAAATGGGCTGGCGTGCACTGATGAAATTTCCTTTTTCCTTCTTTTAACCTTGATTAAAAATGGCTGGCAGTAGATGAGCAGACTTCTAAAACTGCATGACCACTGAAGCGAGTACCCTTTGGGCTTTTCAAAATAAAACTTCAATTTAGAGTAGGATAATAAGGTATTGCGAGGAACATTACTTGTGCTTCACACATTTTGAAAATCTGATGAAGCACAGAATTTAGGCTTTGTTCAGACAGGCAGCAAAAATCTGATTCTGTTTAGGCATATCTATCTCAAATCATTTTAGGTTTTTTTGTAGTCTGAACAGCAGAACATGAATTTATAATCTGATTAAAATAGAACATTCTGGAAGATAAATTGGAATATGAGTTGATGTACAGCCTACTGGATATTTACCACAGTCAAACATTTACATGTACTTTAAAAGTTTGATTGCAGTCGTCCTAAAACAATAGTTCAACTGAAATCGTCTGATTTTTGGTGAAGTTGGACTAACAGATCTAGATAATGTGATTGTAGCTCAGCTTTGTCCAGCATGTATACTCATTTATCAGACCACAACTGGCCTTGCCCTTTTGTGCATGCTCTGAAGAGGTAATGAACATTTCACTTCCTCAGCTGACTTTCCTTCTTTAAATACTCAATTACATATTGTGTCAAGTATACTTAGACAGACAGATGAAGACTGTAGCTCAACTATGCAAAAACTTGCTGTAGCTCAATTATAACTGTGTATACAAATGTACTGACTGTCCAAACAAAGAGGCTGGATTTCATAACTCGTAAAATGAATGGACATTTCATACGCAAATTGGAATTAGGTGCAGTGTGTATGCTATTGATGCAATTTTCTGAAGTTGGTCCAGTCAGAATCACTTTACTCTCTCATGAACATCTACAAAAGGACTAGATGTGCACATAACATTTACATTTAGTCATTTAGCAGTTGCCTTTATCCAAAGTGACTTACATATGAGGAACATAAGAAATTTGTCATACAAAAGTCAACAATATCTTTAGTCTCGCACTGCCAAGTTCTCACAGTGACTGGAGAATTAAAGATTTTTTAAATTGTTAAATAGTAAGTGCATTTAATGTGGATTGGTTAAGTGCACGCGGAACAGATGTGTTTTCAGCTGTTTCTTAAATGCTGAGATGGTATCAGCAGATCATGTGGAGGTTGGAAGTTCATTTCACCGCAGAGGAACAGAGAAAGTGAATGATCGTGAAATAGACTTTGTGCCTCTTTGCGACAGGACCACCAGGCGCCGCTCGTTCATTGACTGAAGAGAGCGAGTTGGGAATAGACCTGGAGGAGTGAATTTAAGTGAGAGGGTGCTGTTCCATTTGGCTGTCCTGAAGGCCAGAGTCAAAGCCTTGAATTTGATGTGGGCAGCTACTGGCAGCCATAAGAACATAAAAATATTCCCTTTCAAGGAAACCAACACTGAGAATATACAACTTGTACAGCATATGACAAGAATATATACAATGTATACTATGTATAGACTGAAAAAAGCCATAGTAGTGATACAGAAAAGATAATGCATCTGTAATGTACATTTTACAAAAAGAGATCACCATCATATTGGATAAGACAGTATACGGAATCACTTCAGCGCCCCCACCAAAAGAATGGATGACTACAGCACCCGTGTCAACAGGATGGTCGAGGCATTCTGGGTAAAAGCTAGTGTTCTGGCAGAATAAGACTCTAATCATGCCTTTCTCTTGCTCTCTCTCTCTCTCTCTCTCTCTCTCTCTCTCTCTCTTTCTGTATCTGTCTCTCACATGGAATTGTAGAGTAATTCCTGCAGAGGTGGGATAATGTTGAAGGTTTCAGATGAATGGTTAGAAGGGGGCTGATTAAGCCGTTTCATCAGCCCACTGTGATACTGCACTGACAGCCCCAAGACAGCTTATTCCACTGAAGCCTTGTTATTAAGTTTCTCCAGATAACTCTTAAGTACCTATGACTGACATGTTGCATTATTTCCCGGGTTCACTATGCACATGAGTTACATTAACATGGTTTGAGTCAGTGTGTCACTTCAGTTCCCTCGGATGTCATCTTAAAATGACTTTCATATTTTTGATGCCGCCCTTTGATGTGAAAATCTTTTAAATCTCACTTTACTCGATATAACATAACCAGTCATTTACTATCATAAATATTCAATCCTATAAAATCTTGCTCAAAGAAGTTTGATCAAAATAGAATTTCTGTATGTTAAGCCGAGCCTTTTAGGTCTGCTGTTTTGGACTCTTGACAAATACATATTTATGGTGCCTAAAAAATCATAAATATGTGATAAAGGACAAAACAGACAGGAGTCGGTGACAAAAGTTCCTTTGCATGTATTTTTGAGTGAGCATTTCTAAAAGGGGCCATATTGTACACTTTCAAAGCATGATATTTTGTTAACCCCCAGTGTTTTTCCGCAAATTACAGAGGTAATTTCGCTTTACTAGACCATTTCCACTCTCTCTCTCTGATCCATAGGGCACGTAATTACTAGAGTTTACACAGTGTTTGATAATCCATTGATTTCAAAGGGAATGGTGCATTGGTGGGTCCAGTTGTCCTTTCAAAAATCCTATTTGCTATACAGTATTCCCACTTGATTTGAAACTGACCCAACTCTTTCTACACCGTCAAAACTCATCTTTACACATTCCAATCCATCAAATGTTCCATCTAAGCCTTTTCTAATGGGCTCCCTAATATACTTTTTTTTGCCAGTATTCATTTAGGACTTCTGTGTAAATTACCTGTGGTTTTATTCGCTAACTTTTTGCATGTAAAATCAGTAAATGTAAATGGACTGTATGCAATGAATTAGAAGCATAGAAATATGGACTTACGTTCTTTTTTGCATTGTCCTTTTTGAACGTCAGGCATATTTCTTTGACAGTGACATGCTCCTTTATAAGCATGTAAAATGTGTTTCTAGTCAAGATTTTAATGTAGGCTCCGTTAAATTTTAGAAAATGTCAGTATATCGTATTTTTTTTTTCTACCGGTCAGTTTTGCTTTAAAAAGTAACATTTATTGAAACAAGAAAAATGTAAAAAACAAAAACAAAAAAAAGAATATTTCCAAAATTTAAATTACACTTTAAATGAAATGAAAATATAATCAAAATAAAGAAGTGGTAAAAAAAATCATAAATAATTTCGTCTTAAAAATTGCTCTACGACAACAGGTGGAAAATTTCTAGTACAAATTACATTATAAATACAATTGTAAATATAAACAATAATAATGTAGCCAAGTGGAGAAATGTCATGTATTTTAACATAAATTGGATGTGGCCCCTTTAAGAACCGGAGTTTTGTGACACCTGCTTTTCGACACTCTCTCGTTTTAAAGACGTGAGAACATACGTTGTGCAAGAGAGCTCCCAGTTTTGTTCATCGGTTGAGAATTCTTGGGTAAATGTCAAAAATGTCAAATTTTACACAAAATGCTTATAAATTGCATTACATATGTGTTCACAAGAGTCATATATACAAATTTAATATTTTTGATGGGTTATTTTTGAAGGATGCATATGCATTGCATGTGTGGAGTTTGACCACGTTTTATGCACATGCGAGGACTGGGTATGTAAATTTAGAATTAATCATTTCTCATTTAATGATTTATAGCCTAGAGTGTTTTCTAATTAAGTGAACATGTGTAATGAGAAATTTTACTATTTAACCTGTTATACATGTCCTTAAAGCCTGGTTAAATATGCATAAAATGCTTTTACTGATTTAAGCATGTGTTAAATGCATAAAATGCTTTGAGTGATTTAAGCCAGTACTTAAAAGCATAAAATACTGTGAGCGCTTAAGCATAAGTATGTGTTGAAGCATATGGGTAGGCTAATGCCCTGTTTGTATTTTATTACCGTATTTCATTTTTATGTTTTCTTTATATATATATATATAAACCAAAAGACACCAAAAGGTATTTTTGTATCCTGTGTTGTAACTTTACAACCCAATGGTTATAATAGTAATAATAATAATAATAATAATAATAATAATAATAATAATAATAACAACAACAATAATAGAAAATAAACCATGACATCTAGAAAGTTTAACACAAGTCTCGTAAATTTTTGTTTTAAAAAATCAGCTAAAACAGTGATTGTCTGGGACATAATGTGATGTACCGCTTTATTTTCAGAGTTTGTACATGAACTTCATTACCACCTGCTGGTGGAATCTCCAAATTGCAAATGCAGGAACTGAGTTTAAACCTTGCGCTGAAAACATACGTGCTCCTGAAACGTCTTACCCCAATTACCTTTTTCTCAGGAAAAGAGCAAATTGTTCTTTGTGCCACTTCATTGACTTACATTACACACAGAGTTTGCGTGCATACACCTACAGATAGCGCAAACACTCCCACTCACTTTGCACTGGCATGAAAATTGCACTTAGAATTAGCTTTCTCATGAAAATTAGATAAGACGTAGTGCACAGTGATTGCACATAGCACTGCGCTTAGCACGGCAATGAAAATAGAATGGAGAGTTATCTTTGCATTGTTAAACTTTATTTTTTAAAATAAAATAAATAAAAAAAAACAAGGAAACTCCCATTTTCTATGATACAGTAGGGCTATGTCTCTTTAATCCACTTATATCAAAGAAATATCTGAGCCTGATATTAACAGAAAAGATGAAACAGATGAAGCAACATGGATTGCTTTTTGTGTCACTTCATTTGCTTGCAGACACACACACACAAAGACAGTATACTGTTGAAATTTGGAACAGCTTCAAATGTAGGATATGAGATTTGTTTGAGGATACACTGGCATTGATAGGAATCAGCGCTCAGATGAAATCACAGAGGAAGACTGCTGCCCCTGCCAGCATATCTGAGCTTTAGAAGTGAAAATAGAGTAGCACTGATTGATTATTGTAAAGAGAAAGACAGATAAAGATGTAAATGAACTTGTCCATATAATACTAAGGAATACAGATCTTTTCGGCATCCCCAGGCCCTGGCTAACAAGTTAAATTAAAATGTAATTTACAAGTTTGTTATTTTTAAAGACCCCATGAAAATCTCTTGCCGATCGCAGCTGTCTTTCCTGTTCTTTCATATTTCCTGTAATATCGAAGGGTTTACATCATAGCCATGAACAATGATTTGCTACTTGCTATTTGATTGCAGGTGGTATTGGGGAGGGACGTTGTCATTCCAGATTGCATTTGACTGGACAAAAGTATGTGTAGTGCGAAATAAGTTATTAATATGTGTGTATCTGCTAAAACTTAATTTGTCAACTTATACAAATACACCATCATATAGATAGCTTCAAAGACACAGACATGGGCTAAAAGCCACAAAACGTGAATTATAATTTCATGGGGTCTTCAATACATATCCTCCATTTCTGACACTGAATAGCATTAGTCCCTCATGTAAGCTGAGAATTAATGCTGTCTTTCAAACATTTTTCTAACATGGTCTACTGCCACCAGAGAGAAAAGTGTCTCTCATACAGTAATACATAACCAGGGTCCTTAACAACATCTCACATAGGAAGAGTGGAGCTCTGAATTCCTAAATCAATACAATGTCCAATGCACTGAGAATTTACAGAGAAGCAGATTAATTTACAGATTAACGATCACTTAGAGACAATTTATTGGCTTCTAATTAACATGTACCCTTCTTAATTTAACCCTTGACTTTAGTGTTACAGTGCTAATTGATTATAACACTCAGGTGGGTTTTAGATGCAAGTGTTTGGATTGTGTTGATTTACTCCTGTTCAGGGTTGAGGAGGGAAAACCTCAATTTAACATCATGACCCACAGACGTCTGTCTCAGAATAGACTCTGGATGGTGGCCAAATATAATGTTGATTACAACCTGCAAATGTGTACATGTGATTTCTGAAAACTGTCAACGACCATTTTCTAACAGAAGGCAATATACTGTCAATCACAGACAACCTTAATTCTTGGCTGCGAGTTGAAGCTAATATAATGCTGCAAGCTACCATTTCTAATACTGAAATTAACATTTGTTACTAAACAAATTTAGGAACTCACAAGCAAGACTTTTGAGTTGAGGTATGAAGTCTAGTGATATATGGTCAAGAACCACCCACTTAAGACAAAAAGAGACCGTCTGTCCATGTAAAGCAGGGATGGGCAACTTTGAAGGGGGCGAGGGCCAACATTTTTTCTCCATTCTACCAAGGGGCCGGATTACAAATCCGCACTCTAACAATGTTCACCCCTTTACTCAATTTCCTCATTATTGTGGGTAATCTATGCGCAACTAATGCAATGTTCTTTTAAAATGTTTTGTTACCTACAGTATATTAACATTTTTATTTAACAATATGTATAAAAATTAATATAATTATTTTGTAACTTGCGTTTTTACTAAAACATGCCGTTCACATGTACAAATTCATGTTCAACTGACAAGCAATATACTTCAGACTTACATTTTCAAGAAACTTTATCTCATTTGCATTGTCTACATTTGCAACAGACAAACACACAAATGAACAGATAACATTTTCGTGTGTAATTTAGTTAGAATCTAAATATTATCATCAGTAACAATACTGGATACAAGAACATAACATTTCAGTGCATTAATACAAAACATTTCAGCACCACAACATGCACGCACAGACCAAACAGTCCCGTGTGTCAGAGAACATTCTCTCTATTCATAAGACTTTTCAACAATCAGCCAGGCATCTCAATCGCGCATTTCTTCAAAGTTTCTCCCTCTTATAATGACTTTTTCGTTTTTCACAAGCACGAGCGAAACAGCATTAGATGTATTTGGTGATTCCCGCACTATCACGGATTTAGTAAAAACTTTTGATGCCTTTCATCCTTGTATTTTATTTACCCTTTACATTTTTGATGAGAGCAGCTCTGGTGTATGTATCTCTCATACTGTACGCCTCTTTGATCACTTGATCAATGGTGTATTTGCGAATCAAATTGAAATCTTTAATGACAGATTTCATATCCAGAAAAACAAAAGACATGGGTTCCACCTGCGTACATTAACAATACCGTGCACTATGTCGCTGACATGCTGAGGTAAAATTTAGCTCAATTTACCGTATAAATGATGAGCAAGTGTAAGATGTTGCATGCTAGAATCCTAGAGTGATCAGCAGGTCTGCTAAGAACAAGCGACCTCTTCTGGTCAATAGTTGTAATAACATCATAAACTGAATGCAATCTTTACATAATCCCTTTTTCAAAGAAATAAATTCAATCCTCAGTCTTGTCCGATGGGCCGTATTCAACGATATGGAGGGCCGTATACGGCCCGCGGGCTGCCGATTGCCCATCCCTGATGTAAAGCAACAAACCACAGTTCATCTAGATTTTATGTGCCGTTTAGGGACAGGTAAATCTGAAATAAATGATATCACAATAATATAAAACCTCAGAGAAATGGTTGCTGTCATGCAATCTGATACAAGCTTGCAAAATTTAACAAGTGCTTTCCAGCTCTGAGTAAAATGCATCAGACTGTCAGTGAACAGACTGTGGGCAGTGAATGTGCTGTGTGAGGCTGAGACTACCATTAACCTTACACTTGTACAACCTTTCAACCAATAAAATAATATTTTATTAGTTTTATTTTTATAGTTTATTCTTATTTTGTGAGTGTAACAGTTCAAGGATGGCAAAGGAGGAAGCTGGGACCGGCTTGACACAACACATTGACATTTATTGTACATACACTTTTCAGTGTCACACAATAAAGCTTTTCAGCCGTAACATTCAACGCACATGCTGTTTTCAGCAGACATGTTCAACATAACGTAACACACAAAGACATCTCTCATGCATCTCTCTCTCCCCATCTGCTGCTGTCTCCTCTTTTCAAATACTCCCACTGCCCCTCACTGGAACGCGAGACCGGTGTGGCACACAGGTGGAACTCATTCACCACTTCTCATCCTCACTCTGCCCTGATGCCACTCGGCCCCGCCCTGCTCACCACAGTGAACTAAATATATGAATAATGTGTTACATACTCTACATTACTATTTAAAGTGTCCGCTTTAAAGTTTCCACTTTTTAAAGTGTCTATTTAAAGTGTCCACTGTGCTTATATTCAAACTCAAGACTTTCACAAATTGATATTACATTAAATTAATAATTGATGAGGCCAAACGTAGAAATCGAATTAAGATCTAGAGTTCAACGTTACAAATCTATCCATTTAAATGGGCACGATAAGGAAGCACTACACACAGTGAAGTATCTAAGGTTCTGCAGTATAAATTAGTATAAAGCAAAACAATCTCCTTAAGCGAGACCTCACTCAGCATGTATTTGTCTGTGTCAGGAAGTAACACAGAGCTGACAGGACCTGCAAGGTACATCTGAGGTGATCAGTGTTTTTCTAGTGGAACAAATGCTGGGACAGGTGTTCCAGCTGGCTGAGCTAAGCTGGCCTCAGAAAGAACGCTCTGGAGGTGTCTATGTGGAAAAGGATCAGAGATACAAGGTGTTTGAAGCTGCAGCCAGCATTCATGCATGTGATCCAGCCTTATATTTTTTCTGTAGATTATTGTGTGGATGCAGTAAAGGGGTTCTGAACTCAGAGGAAGTCAGAGAATAAACAAAGCAAAGTAAGGTAGTTAGTGTAATTGACTGCTCCGCTATTTGGATATAAATTTGTACGAAAATGTAGCGGCACTTAAAAAGAAAGATGTAAAATTAGGCTATAAACTATTTGTCTTTGGATAGCCTTTGCTAACACACATACCTTAAGAGAAGGATAATGGATCATTTTGTTGGTTAGTTCATTAATAATGATTTGCCCTTTCACAAATAGAATTATACACATTTGTAACTTTGACTTTTAAAAGGTCTCAAAGGGCAATTTCATAACCAATAACAACTTGTTTTTTAATGATGTCTGGCATAGATTGGATTTTGCTGCATGCCTGTAAACAACAAAAATGCATTAGATTAAATTTTTTCCCCTATTCAATTTGGGCAACTTTTATATGTGGTTCTAAATTTGATCCATATCTGATATGCGATAAGGCCACGTCCACACTAGTACATTTTTGTTTGAAAACACATTGAGTTTGCCAACATGACCATGCATTTTTGCAAAATGAAATTACATACCTTATTACACGTTTTGCTACAGTTTCCCAGTGAAATGTCCAGCAGGGGGCGCCAAAGCGAGTGAAATGCTGGCATCATCAGATGAGGTTTTTAAGGTGAATATTAGATTTAATGAGAAAAATCGTACCTCCTAACCTAAAACTGTAACCTAAACCTAACCAATAGTGATCTAAAATCAAATGACAGGTACATTAGACATCACTTCCTGTTCCTGTTGCTGCCAGCACACTGCACGAGTGTTTGTAGCTTGCTAGCCTGCTTAGCATTGCTTATTCTTATACGTTCATCATTTTACCCTTTGCCATTTTACCACGTGCTTCGGGTTTTTCCACTTTTCTACTGTTTCATCTGTGTGTATTTTACCACATGCACCCGTTTCTTTCTTATTTTTTCTGCTTGTCTACACCTCGCGTCTTGACTGCGTGCATTAATTTTCTCCACTGTGTTTTACACAGATTACTGCATTAATCTCAAACATCTGCTGAAGAGTAACCACATTGATCTCAAACCCTTACCACTCAAGAACAACCATAACAACAACAACAAACAATTGTGGTAAGTCATGGCATCCACTCATGTTATTGCTTCCTGCATTGCATGTCACATGTTTACTATATATTCTCCTGTCAGCAGTGAGGGATTCACATGTGATAAATGTAAGGAATTAGTCAGGCTGACAGAGAAGGTTAATTGAGTTAAAAGCACGCATCCGAACACTAGTGGAGGTCAGTGAGAAAAAGAAGCCAGTAGATACTGTTATGGATGTGGGTAGTACAGCGAGCAACACACACACTTTGGTTCCGGCTCTAGAGCCCCTGCAGCAAGGCGATTAGGTGACATTTCAGCGGCATACTCGCTCATCAAAGAAACACCACTCTCCCATTCCTGTCAGGGTTTCCAATTGATTCTCCCCACTCAGTGATGCACCCACTGAGAAACATGTTGAAAGAGCCCTAATAATTGGTGATTCTATTGTAAGGAACGTGGAAATAGAGATTTCAGCTAACATTGTTAAATGCATTTCAGGGGCTCGGGCATCTGACATCTGGTCAAATTTACAAGTGCTGGCTAATGCTAAATGTAGATTTTCTAAAATTGTTATTCATGTTGGCACTAATGATGTCCTGCTTCACCAGTCGGAGATCACTAGAGATAATGTTAAAGAGGTGTGTGAACTTGCAATAACTATGTCAGACACTGTAATATGCTGTGGCCCCCTCCCTGCTCATCGTAGTGACAAGGTTTATAGTAGATTAGTGTCACTGAACGGCTAGAAGTCTGAGTGGTGTCCAGAGAATAGCATAGTATTTATAGACAATTGGAAGAGTTTTTGGGGTAGACCTGACCTGCTAAAAACTATGTCCCCATAGTTTCATTTTCTGTTAATGCATGATTTTCTGTAAAGCTACTTTGAAACGATGTGTGTTTTGAAAGGTGCTATACAAATAAAAATGACTTGACTTGACTAAAGAGAGACAGACTCCATCCCTCCAGGGAAGGTGCCGCTCTCCTCTCTAGTAATTTGGCTCATAGTCTTAATAATGATATGGTATTTGATTAACTGGGGCCCAGGTCAGGAAGCAGACAAACTGGTTAATCTGAACATCTGCTAGCTGCCTTGAGATGTCACATAGGTCACATAAACTACAACACATAGAGACTGTATCACCTAGCTATCACATAGAGACTGTGTCTGTTCCCCGAACTACCAAACACAAAACTCTCACTAAATCATTTAGAAAACATTTTATTAAGGTCAAACATGAAAAAACAAATAAATTTAAGATAAATATCATATAAAGGTAGGGCTACTAAACATTAGATCTCTTTCTACCGAAGCACTAATTGTAAATGAAATTGTTACAGATCATAGTTTGGATGCACTCTGTTTGACTGAAACCTGGCTCAAACCAGATGAATATATTAGTTTAAATGAATCTACTCCCCCAGTGTATTGTTATAAACATGAGCCTCGTCTGAAGGGTCAAGGAGGCGATGTTGCTATAATTTACAGTGAAGTTTTGGTGTTACTCAGAGGACAGGATATAAGTTTAAGTCTTTTGAACTAATAATGCTTAATATGACACCATCAGATACAAATAAAAAATCTCTATCGTCTTTTGCCCTTGCTACAGTATATAGATCACCCAGGCCTTACTCTGGTTTCCTTGGTGAATTTGCAGATTTTCTATCAGATCTAGTAGTTACTGTAGATAGAGCTTTAAATGTTGATGACTTCAACATTCACTTAGATAATGAAAATGACACATTGGGATTAGCATTTATCGATATTCTCAACTCTCTTGGAGTCAGACAAAATGTGACAGGACCAACTCTCCATAATCATACACTAGATTTAACTTTGTCATATTGAGTTGATGTTGAAACTATAGAAATTCTACTGCAAAGCAATGACTTCTCAGATCATTACCTCATCTCTTGTTTGTTGTGATCAGCTAATGTCACTCAATTTACACCACACTATTGTTTAGGTAGAACTATTCCTTCAACCACTAAAAGATAGCTTCACTTATAATCTTCCAGAATTGTCTCACATACTCATTAAGCCAAAAAGTCTAGAAGAACTTGTTGCAATAACAAAAAGTGTAAATACAGTCTCTCTAGCGCTCTTGATCATGTCATCCCCCATCGATTAAAGAAAATTAAAGAAAAAAGCCTCGCACCGTGGCACAATGATCACACTCATACTCTCAAGAGAGCAGCTCGGAAAATGGAGTGCAAGTGGAAGAATACAAATTAGAGGTATTTCACAGTGCATGGAAGGATAGTGTCTAACAGAGTTTGCCAAGTTTGCATATTTTAGCAAACTCATAGAAAATTACAACAACAATCATAGGTGTTTATTCAGTACTGTGGCTAAATTGGTTAGGAATAAAGCATCGACTGAACCAGAAATTCCATCTCAGCACAATAGTAATGACTTCATGAATTTCTTTAACGATAAAATAGAAATCATCAGAAATAAAATTTGAACTATGCAATCAACTGTCACTGCACCTCAGAAAACAGTGTCTCATAATTTTGCTCACAAGCAACTTCAATCCTTCGCTGTCATAGGTCATAGGTCATTTAAAAAAATCAAAAGCCACAATATGTATGTTAGATCCAATACCAACTAAGCTCTTAAAAGATGTATTCCCAGTAATCTCAGAACCTCTTCTTAATATGATTAACTCCTTGAAATCCTTAGGACATGTCCCAAGAAACTTTAATATGGCAGTTATCAAACCACTTATTAAGAAGCCACAGCTTGATCCTAGAGAATTGGCTAATTACAGATCGATTTCAAATCTACCATTTATGTAGAAAATATAGAAAAGGTAGTGTCCTCCCAACTATGTTCATTTCTACAGAGAAATGGAGTATATGAACAATTTCAGAAGAACACCACTTAGCGAACAGACGCCACTTCAAGGCATACAGGCGCCTCGTAGAGGGAGCCCTAACCTGAGTGATCGTGTCTACCACCGCGGGCGGTAGGCCACTTAGGTCTTCCATGTCCTGTCCAAGGGACAGGCGTGGAGATTCCAGAAGTCTGGTCGCGGGTGCCAGATGGTGCCCCATCCCTGAGAAAGAAGGTCCTTCCTCAGGGAAATTCGCCAAGGGGGGGCAGTCGCGAGGAGCATGAGATCCAAGAACCAAGTCTGGTTGGGCCAGTAAGGCACTACTAGGATAACCTGCTCCTCATCCTCCCTGACCTTGCACAGCATCTGTGCATGTAGGCTCACTGGGGGGAACGAATACTTGCGTAGCACCCGGGGCCAGCTGTGTGCCAGTGCATCTGTGCCGAAGGGAGCCTCGGTCACGGCATACCAGAGCGGGCAGTGGGAGGATTCCTAGGAAGCGAACAGGTCTACCTGCGCTTGACCGAATCGACTCCAAATCAGCTGGACCACCTGGGGGTGGAGTCTCCACTCTCCCCTGAGCGTGACCTGCCGTGACAGCGCATCCGCCGTGTTGTTGAGGTCGCCCGGGATGTGAGTGGCTCGCAACGACTTGAGCCGCTGCTGACTCCAGAGGAGGAGACGGCAAGCGAGTTGCGACATGCGACGAGAGCACAAGGCACCTTGGCAGGTGATGTATACTACCGATGCCGTGTTGTCCATCCGGACCAACACGTGCTTGTCCTGGATCAATGGCGAAGCTTCCGCAGGGCGAGCAATACTGCCAGCAACTCGAGGCAGTTGATATGCCAACGCAGTCATAGCCCTGTCCAGGAAGGTGCCCCAGCCACGCTTGGAGGCGTCGGTCGTAACCACGACGTGCCTGGACACATGCACTAAGGGGACCCCTGCCTACAGAAATGCAAGGTCTGTCCAAGGGCTGAACAGGCGGTGGCAGATCACCGTGATGGCCACGCGATGTGCCTCGCGGTGCCATGCCCATCTCGGGACACGAGTCTGAAGCCAGTGCTGAAGCGGTCTCATATGCATCAACCAGAGTGGCGTGACCGCCGCCGAGGATGCCATATGCCCCAGGAGCCTCTGAAATTGTTTCAGTGGGACCGCTGTTCTCCACCTGAATGCCTTCAGACAGTTCAGCACCGACTGTCACAACAGCACTGATGCCATCATAGAGACTGAGTCTAACTCCATGCTGAGAAAAGAGATGCTCTGATCCGGGGAGACCTTGCTCTTTTCCAAGTTGACCCAAAGCCCCAGCCGGCTGAGGTGGCTGAGCACTGAGTCCCTGTGCGCACACAACAAATCCCAAGAGTGAGCTAGAATCAGCCAGTCATTGAGTTAGTTGAGGATGCATACACCCACTTCCTTTAGCGAGGCAAGGGCTGCCTCTGCGACTTTTGTGAAGGCGTGAGGTGACAGGGACAGACCGAAGGGGAGGACCTTGTACTGGTATGCCCGGCCCTCAAAAGCAAACCGTAGGAAGGGCCTGTGTCGAGGTAAAACTGAGATGTGGAAGTGCGTGTCCTTCAGGTCTACTGCCACAAACCAATCTTGATGCCGGATGCTCGCTAAAATGCGTCTTTGCGTCAGCATCTTGAACGGGAGTCTGTGCAAGGCCCGGTTCAGTACTCACAGGTCCAAGATTGGCCGCAACCCACCCCTTCTTCATCTTGGCAGGAGGGACAGGCTCTATTGCGTCCTTCTGTAGAAGGGACGCAATCTCCGCACGCAAGGCAGTGGTGTTCTCACCCATCACCGAGGTGAAGCGGACGCCATTGCACCTGGGCTGATGCCTGGCAAACTGAATCGCGTAGCTGAGTCGGATGGTCCTGGTCAGCCACCGCGATGGGTTGGGGAGCGCAAGCCACACCCCCAAGCTCCAGGCGAGGGGGACCAAGGGAACAATCGCATCGGAAGCGCGGGGTTGGGGGGCCCGCCTCTGGAGCACCATGCCTGCCATAAAGGTACGGTGCCCGGCGGTCGTGATAACAACGGTCGGGATAACAATGGTCGTGATAGCAACGGTCGTGATAACAATGGCTGTGGACACTGAATGTGTGACCCAGGAAGTGAGGAAACTGCTCTTTTCTTGAAAAAGAAAACAAGGATTCTCCTCCCAGCCCTCCACCAGGGGAAGAAGTTGTCAGTTTACCAGCTCCAGGTCTGTAGCGGGTCTCCGTCTCCCCAGGTCGGCCATCTCAGGGGCGCTTCAAAGTCTTCCTCGAGTTCTTAGCAGCGGGCCATGAGACGGATGGCGTCTGCTTCCTGTGGGTGGCTCCAGCCTCCTGGGGCGGGCTGTGGCAGAGCCGGTGTTGCTGCCGCAGGGGGACACCCTTGGCGACGAGCAGACGGAGTGCGGGATCTTGATCCTCGCCGCCGCAGGATGTGCTGGATAGCCTCCGTCTGCTTCTTAACTGTCGAGAACTGCTAGGCAAAGTCCTCCGATCCTGTGATCGAGAGCTCATCCTCTTCGTGAGATTGCGAACTCACCCTGAGACGAGCCGGCAGTCTCATCCCAGAACTCAACCGGGGCACACAAGCATACTGGGGAATGGGAGGTCCGTGGGGGGTTTCCCGGCGGAGAAGCTCCCATTGAGGTCCCCAAATCGCCCCCAGTGCTAACTGCTGTGGCCTCATACCCGTAGCTAGAAGGACCGAGGCGGGGAGCCGCTGAGGTGGCTTTCCCTCTGACGAAGGAAAGCCACGACCGCAACGTTGCCATGGTCATGTGCTCGCAATGAGGACAGTCAGCCCAAGCATGTGAGACAGTGATCGTGACCGTCCGAAGCAGAGAGATTATACACAGACGGAAAGGCATCTTTAAAAAGACGCTCCGTCTGTGCCACTCTTTTAGTAGGAAAATATACTCTTTTATTGGGAAGAATATACTCTTTTAGCTGCTGAAGCGCTCAGGGGCGTTCTCTGCACACCACCGGCACAAGAGGGGGAGAAACCGCTGTAATGCACCGTAAAACCATCAGCTTTCGAGGTGAATGGATTGGTGGAGGAATTCAGCTCGCTGAAACACAACCGCTCGGCTCCGAAGAAAAAATCTAAATGAGTGGTTGCAAGCCAGCTTCTTTTATACCCAAATGTCCAGGGGAGTGGCATGCAAATTCCACTTGCCAATTCCCATTGGCCTTTTCTCAAAGATCAGAGGTGTTTGGGGTTCTCAAGGGTGACCCCTAGTATCACTACATCGACACAACGTCGAGTGAGTGACAGATAGGGAACCAGAGGGGAACTGGCCCCCACAGTGAGCCTGGTTTCTCCCAAGGTTATTTTCCTCCATTAACCAACATCTTATGGAGTTTTGTGTTCCTTGCCACAGTCACCTTCAGCTTGCGCCTTCAGCAGTTCTAAATACAATTATTATTTAATTATTTAATTTCTATACACAATTTACAATCATTTTTAATCAAACTACACAATGATCACTCTAAGACTCTATAGATATTACAGTTTCATTTTTTGTTTTGTTTTTGTTAATGCATGATTTCCTGTAAAGCTGCTTTGAAATTATGTCTGTTGTGAAAAGCGCAATACAAATAAAAATGACTTGACATAAAACAGAAATCCTTACCTTTAACCAACGTCTAAACCTAAACGACAGTGTTCAAAAACAAAATGGGAAATGAAAAGCAAATTTTCTGAAGCAACCATGTCATCTTGTGTTGCTTCTATGACACTTTTTGTCTATCGTCTCACATATCAGGTCAGCTACCGCGGAAGCTATTCACAGAATAAATGTGTAAATGTAGGTCAGTCTGTAATGCAAGTGATAAAATGAATTGTTTTTCAAATGATGCATTAAAGTAAAAGTGTTTCAGTATCATAATATAGCAGTGTGTGAGTAGTAGTGCGAGAAATAAGTGTTAATAAAGTCATAATCAGCCAGTGTAGTCGTGATTTGTCTAAGAGTGAGAAAAAAAATGCACAGTTGTTGTTGCGCCATAAGTGTTCATTTCACAAGGAAACCGCACGAAACACAGAATTCAGCAGGTAAAAGTCAGTTTGCAAAAATATAGTTATTGAACCGTTCATTCTATGAGACTAGTTTGGATTTTGCAACTTAAACACTCTCAAGTGCCACATACACATACTTTGGGAAAACAAATTTCCAAACGAGTTTTCAAACTAAATGTAACCAAATTAATTCTTCTTTATTGCTACTCGAGTAGGATCAAGTTTGGCTAGATAGCTTCGGCAGTTAGCCCCTGCTGGTAGTACATTAAGTACACCATTATGTGGACAAAAAGTGTCTTTCTCCATTGACTGCCATTCAAGCATTCAAGCCATGCTTGCAGCATATACATTTCAAATATTTCATTATAGTAGATGTTTTTGGAGGGCTTTTAAAAGTGTGAAATTGAATTTTATTTTTTATTTATTTATTATATATTTTTTTCTGTCTGCCTCCTTTGGTGTCACAGCTCATGCACCGATAGTCACTAGTGAAGGACTTGAGACTGTGTACTTTTTTGTGGTGCCATCAGCCAATCAGGGTTATCAGGATGTAAATTCCCTGTGGCTACAGCGTAATTGGCTTAAAAAAAAAAAAAAACATTTAAGTCCTGGAACTGTGCCATGAGCAAACATGGCAGCATGTAGGTTGTGCACTTCAGGGGCTGCATGCGCCAGTCAAGTAACTGACTGCTAATACAATGAAGAAAAATGCTAACAGATCGCTATCAGTATTATAAACCTCTCTGGCCATACGACTAGCCAGGTGTTCCCTGAAATCATCAATGGTTGTCCGGTAAAGTTAGTGAATGCATTGGCATTCCAATATGGGAATCATGGAAGGCAGTCAGTGTAGCCAAGATGAAGTGATTTAACTAATCAATCTGTTGGGCGAATCAAATATTCAAGCAAAATTGCAGGGCAGCTATAGAAATCGGTCTGTCTAGGTCGAAGGACATTTCTCAAGCAAGACATTGTTAAATAAACCAAAGAGCTGAAGATATTACAGCCTGTAAAGACTGGTAAGCAACCTAGATAATTCTAAGTAAACTTATGTCATTAATTCCTTCCACACAGGAAGCTGTTTGGATTGTACACGGAAAAATAGACACAGGTTAGGAAGTCAGAATATACTGTAACTGCTTGTCTATGTGGTGGATGGTGGCCTTTACAATCAGAGCTCTAAAAGCACTGGTCAAATAGCAGGGCTTGCAAGGTAACAAAAAAAATATTATTAAAGTTTTTAATTTTAAGTTGAGGTTTCAGGCTTTATTAATTATCTATAAAACAAAGTTTGAATGGAGTACTTCAATAGTTGAATTACATGCAAAAATTTGTGGTGAATTAGAAGATAAAGAATAAAATGAAATAAGAGTAATTTCAAAATGTACTGTATGTTTGCCTTGTAAGCACTATAATGAGATGCATGCTAAGGAAAATCGAGCAGTAACATTTTTGTGGTAAACGTACTAGAGCATTAATTGCAATTCTATGTGTAAAAAAATAAATAAAACCTGTTTCTATTGTAGTGTGTTTTAAAGTAGGCCGAAGCATTTGGTGTGCTCTCACCTTTCTCAAAAATTTGTGATTTGGGTCATGGGTTGGCAATTTGCCTGGTTGTAATGCCATTGTGGCTCACAGGAGCAGCTGTTCAATGGTGAGTAATTTGACAGCAGGTTGGATTTTGTTTTGTGGAGATGACAACAGGTTTTGAAGATGATTACGGTGCACCGACTGAAACTGCCACTTCATGCTGGTAGTCCTGTGGGTTTTACTTGAGGTGTGAACTCTTAAAGTAGAAAGGAGTGTTTAGAAATTGTCAAGGACTGCTGTCGGTACAATAAAAGTGAGGTAAATTACACTTTTGTGTTGAACCAATATCTTGTTTAATTAACGTAGAGCTTAACAGAACAGGCCTGCAATGTGGCTGTGTTATCAATAGTGATTGCTAAGGCAAGCATCACTATTATTATTGATAATATGTAGGTATAAGGATTTGCTAGATAGATCTACTATCTCTCAGAGACTTGGGGTGGGGTCTTTTTGATTTGGACCAGTAAACAACTACCTAGCAATTACTCAGAACACTTTTGCAATTGCATAGCAATGTCCAGGTAACCACCCTCAACACCTTAGCATTATGGCGGCGAGTTTTGAATGGGTTAGCACAACTCCATATTCCATATTTCCCTTTTTTTAAATGAATGAACTCACAATAATGTGTATAGAAGACAATACAGTAGACTTAACAGCATTAAACAAAGTCATACATATTCTATGCTGTGGGTAAACAGGATCTCTAATAAAAACCTTTGGCACACACATGACGGACAACATTGTGATCTAAACTCAACACTTTCTTAACATCCTTCCTCTTCCTCCCATCTTGGCCTGTTGTACATGTCTCAATACACGGAACTCTCCTGAACAAGTGATCAATACCTGAAAGGAAAGAGAGATTGATTTTCCCCAGTTCTCATTCATCAGTGTCTCCAAAATGAATACATCCATCAGTAAGCATATTGCTTATCGACCCTGCTTAAACACAGATACAAATGCATAATTATCAAGATGCATTAAGGTGTAGTAAGAAGCCGTTTGTCATTTGACAGGTGATCTGTTTAAAGCATTTGGGCTGCTTGGTCAGAATATCAAGACTGACTGAATTAAAAACATCTTGGTCTGTCATTACTCTGTACATGTGTTTGTGTCCAGCAGCCCGTGCAATTACCTTTACCCTCAAAAATCCTGCCTTAATTATTTTTCTTAAACTTTAACACACCTGGAACACATTCTATTATGCATAGGTGTGATCTGTTTAGTTTTTCATGAATAAATTCAAACTTAAAGTTAACTGATTAAACTTTCATTTATTCACTTGGCAGACAATTTTGTCGTAAGCAACTTACAAACAGTTTATTCAAGGTATACATTTAGTAGTAAAGTGTGTGTTGATAAGCCTCATCTCACATCTCTGACACAGAGTAGTCAGGTCTAATGTGATAAAAGGATTCTAAATGTACGAAACTTATTCACAATTTGAACTTCCCACTCAAAAAAAAATTATTTTTGGAGGCTGTTCACTTTATTTAAACAATTAATTTTGATTTAACACCATTGTATCAGGTTTCTTGTTCAAAGACGATTGCGTCATGTTAAACTGACTTGAATAGGTGACTCTTTGGCTTAATTCAATGTGTTCATTTTGAAAGAGCTCATTTCAATCAAGCTCATTCAAAAAGGGCAACTGGCAACAGGAAGTAAACAGTTGAGACACAGTCGGCAGCAGTCATCAAGTGTTTCCATTTGAAGAGATAAATTTGATGTTGAGTAATTAAAATGGCATTTATTATATTGAGTTTGTTAACTATTTAAATGTTTTGAAGGGAGCACTGCAGAATTGCAACATTTCACATTTCTTAAATTCTCTACAAATTCCCCATCACTTGCATGTTGTGAATTATGAAATAGTTTGGCTAATTATGTGATGTTTTTAGCAACCATTAAGAGTACAGTACTCTCAGGTTAATCTAACACATTTTACCATGTTTAAATCCCATCCACAAAATTTTGCATATTTTCCCACAAAACTGCCTGGAAAGAGCCAAAAATATCTACAGATTCCATCTGGGCTTAAGCTTTCCTATGTTCAGACTATTGTGAAGGTTACTAAAGCTAAGAATTTGGGTTGGAATGGGAACTGAAGGGTTTTAGATAATTCACAATGTTTAAGCTGAAGAACACATTCAACATTTTCAACATTTAACACTAGATTAAAAATGTACTTTCAGGATCAACATAGTGTCCATACAAGTCGAACAACTATGCTTTGTGCACTTCCTGTGCTGCTGAGAGAAGTCGCCTCAAGATTCTTCAAAACACGCGGGGTAAATTACTTTATTCACACATTTCTAAATCATTTAACAATTTTTGAAATTTAAAGGAATACCTCACCCAAAAATGAAAATTCTTTCATTATTTACTTACCCTCATGCCATCCCAGATGTGTATGACTTTCATCTGCAGATCACAAACAAATATTTATAAGAGTATTTCAGCTCTGTAAGGCCATAGAATGCAACTGAATGGGTGTCAGAACTTTGAAGCTCCAAACAACAGTTAAAAACAGCATAAAAGTAATCCATACGACTCCAATTGTTAAATCTATGTCTTCTGAAGTGATATAATTAGTGTGGGTGAGAAACAGATCAATATTTAAGTCCTTCATTACTATAAATCTCCACTTTTACATTTACATCTGAAAGCCTGTTTAGTTTCACTTTCACATCTGAAAGTAAAAGTGGAGATTTGTAATAAAAAAGGACTTCAATATTGATCTGTTGATCTGTTTATTGTATCTGAAGATATGGATTTAACCACTAGAGTCTTATGGATTACTTTTATTCTGCCTTTTTGTGCTTTTTGGAGCTTCAAAGCTCTGGTCATCATTCTGAGATATTTTTCTAAAGTCTTAATTTGTGTTCTGCAAAAGAAAGTAAGTTATACACATCTGGGGTGAGTAAATGATGAGAGAATTTTCCTTTTGGGGGGAACTATCCTTTTAAAGAAGATGATTTATAAAAAAAAAATAAAAATAAAACAACAACAACAACAACAACAAAAAACAAAGCATTTGTCTTCCATGGAAGAAATGAAGTCATACAGGTCTGGAACAAGTGAGTAAATAATGAAATAATTTTTGTGTGAACTATTTTTTTATGTAGGTGTGTATTTTAAAACAGATTTTAATAAATTGTTCTTTAATTTTGCCACTTTTTTCTATTTCTACATTTCAGGGCTGAAGATTCAGAAGAGCCAAATGTTGGATATTCACCAGTCGCCCTGTTAACAGCGGTCAGATAACTCACAGATGCTGCAATTCACTACAATCTGGTCAGAAATGTCATTGTTCTTGAAAGTGAAGTCATCACCCACCTGCCCAGGCTTTTCAGATTTCCTTTTACATTTGGACTGATTTATGCATTGGATCTGAGTTACCCAAAAGAGTTTTAAAGACAGGTGGCTTTTGAAGGATGTGCAACACTAATGTAGCTGCAGACAATTTATCCTGTCACTGTCAAATGTTTTTCTTTTTTTCAGTGTTGTGCCTCATGTTTAGTCAATAATTGTACCTTGTCTTTTTATATTAAATATGTTTACTACATGCAGTTTGCTTATTATTATTTTTATTATTATTATTATTTTATGTATTTATTTATGTTTATGTTGCAAACTTAAGGAAACGTAAAAAAAAGTTGCAAAATATTTTTAAGTAATACAACTAGCACATTTCAAGTCACCTAAAATTATATAGTTTAATTATTAAGTTAACATGGCTTTAAAAAATAAGTTAAAATAAGTTAATACAAAGCATATTCATGATTTCAAAAACATATATTTTTTTAAGAAGTATAAATATATTAATTAAGTTTGCAGAACTTCACATTTTGATTTGTGGTAAATTAAAATAAACATTAGTAATTGCATATTTTGATTGGACCAAAATAATTTCTTTTAATTTATAGTTTCTGAGAAAAACAAGTTATGCATACTTGAGACTTAAGTTTTGAAACTTGTAAAAGTAAAGGCAATCAGTTGCCTCAAATTTTTAAAGTTAGTAAAACTTATATGGGTTTACAGTGTTTTTAAACCCTCCAAAAATTGGCACCAATTACTTCCATTGTAAGTGCCTCACTTAAAGAAAAGGAAGGATGAGTCAAAATAATTTTCTGGTAATCAACACTTGGTATGTACAACAGACTTCAGAACTTTTTTCAAATAAATGGATTTGTTTCATACCGTGTGCTGCCTCTGTTTGACAGTCACTGAAGAATGAGAATATAGAATTGACATTTATAACTGGCATTATACCTAATTCTAGTATCTTGACCTAATCGATTTCATCTAATGTGATATAAACATGCAGGCTAAACAAAACAAGAAGGCTTAAATGTAGGAGAACATAACTGATTCAAGTTAAATGAAAACCATTCATTCATATTAAATGAACACCATTTATTCAAGTTAAATGAACAACATTCATTTATGTTAAACTAACACCATTCATTCAAGTTAGTTTTACATGGTCCGTTTTATTGGGTTTAAACTGATTCTGTTTTGTTAAGAGAACTTGTTTCAATCACGTGGAACCACTGTACATGACTGAATCATGTTCAGCCAAAGTGCTATTTTTTTTGAGTATACTCTGCCCTTGTTCATGTCTTATTTGGGGGGATTCAATTACCATTTAATTGTGATTCCATTGGATATTTTCTATTCACATGTTAGTGTGTAATGTGTGTTTGTTATCATAGCATCTGGGACAGCGTTACCACGACATTCCCACCAACATGATCTCATAAAAACATATAATAATTTGTACAGGATTGCAAAATTGTATGACATCAATCAACTTGACTTACTGTATATTCCCATACAGACTGTCAAAATAACAAACTGAATTTCAAACCGATACAGTACAGCCATCAAATTTTAGCAAGCCTCCTATTCAACACTTTATTTTAGGCATAGCCACATGTGTGCCAGGATGTGCATATACCACCCACAACATCAGCTTGCATACCCAAATGAAATACCTTTTTGATGATTAATAATAGTATATAGTAAATCTGCTGAATATGAAAATACAGAATATGCTGAATCTTCGATGCATCAATTACGGAATTTAAGTGTAATGATTGTAATGACTATAATAACACCCAATGTGTTACAGAGGTCTTCTCAGATTACACAGACGCAGACCGTAAACTGAGGAAAAAAGTGTGCACTTTAAATTAAGAACGTTTATGCTATTGAGTTGACTTTCTGCATAATTATTCATAATTGCATTCCCCCATTTGAGCAAAATAAGATAATTGTTCTTTGCTTCCCCAGTTATGAAAATTATGTTTTTTATGGAATATTTGGAGAATACACATGAAAAGGTACAATAATGCGCCTTTACATGTGATGTTTGTTCATAAAACATGTTATAGGCTTACACCATTTAGTTGTTAATTCTGTGACCCTGCTTGATGTAAAAACTATTTTTTCTTTATGTTTCAATTATTGGTTAAATACAGTTCCTCTGAGATTATATTAAAATGTATAAAGCATATTCAACGGTCTAAGTCAGACATGATGTTATGATCATCCTTTTCATATTGGCTCAATAATTAATGTAACATTAGTATTATTTTCTGGTTATTTATATTTGCAGTCACACATGTACCAAACCTCCCTGCACTCCCTTAAATTATTTTGGAAAATAATTCTGAACCATTCCAAAATAATTTAATTTAATTTTATGACTAAATATAAAGCCTAATATTTAGATCCATTAACAGGCTTAACTCCATTGATAAAATTGCCATTCATTTGTTCAGCTAAGTCATTATAATGTAACACAGGGCTAATACAATTTCGAGCTGAAAAGAAATTAATATGCTTCATCTCATGAACACCAAGTTTTCCCTTGGCACACCCAAAGCCTTGTTTCTTGCTATGCCACTGCTCTATGTCAGTAACCCATAACATGCTTCTCTCATCTTGTTCCAAACCCCAATGTTTGATTTCTTCCATGGTACACAAAAGTTATTGGTCATGGTTAAGTTTAGAGTTTGGATAAGGGGTTTGATTTTATGGTTAGTTTTAGAGGTTTAACATAGGAAGAATTGTTATACCATTGTTTGTTGGTTCATTAATTTTTCTCTATGGAAGTAAAAGTTGTATGTTTTTGTACAACTCGATTCAAATTGTACATTTTCTTATGATTTCAGCTTCTCATACTATTATGACAGTCATGAAATGAGGTTGTCCCACTAACAATGGCCCTAATTGTGAGTATTGTGACCTCTTCTTTTCAACAAAATAGTTTGCACTGACTGTTTTAAGAATAAGACCAATTCTAATATCCTGCAAGACATGACCATCTAATATCCTGTGCCTTCTGTGTTGCCCGGTCTTCAAGCCCAAGATAATAACTACAAAAACACTTTCGAGCCACAACACGGCAGATTGCCTGTTAGATTTGAGCCTGTCACATTTGGGGTGTGAGCCAGATAAGAGAGGGAAACGGAAATGAACACATCCTAAATAGGCATTACATTTTTGCTTCTTCAACCTGCATGGACACTTTTTTTTTCTTTTTTTTATTAAGGTTCAAATGAAAAATTCTGAGAACAAGGTGCTTGTCTGATAAAGACAGCAAATGGAACCTGAGCAGAAATTTACATGCTTAGGAATGCATTTAGCATGATATTTGGTTATGGATCGCTCGGGTTTCTTAGATTCCAGTAAAAAACTCTTACACCTTCATTGAATGTACAACCCTCCAGCTATTAAATAATGCAAAACCTTTTACCAACTGTTTAATCCTGCAAGGAATAATGGACTAAAATTTAGGAAAATGTTTGCAAGTCCTTTTTTACACATTCCAATGCCTCAGTAGAAGCATATGAAATTGCAGGTCAAATTGACAAGTGCTTTTTCCTTCCCTACAGGGAAGGATGCATTCCCACTTCCTGTTACATTAATCACCTGAAAATTGAGACAACGGCTGAACACACTATGGCTGTCAGACAAGCAAATGCAATGTAGAACTTCCTATTACACCCACTGCCTCAAACAAACCAGAAAATCTCCAGTATCACTCAATCCATTTACATTTTATACAGAGGATACAACACAAAAGCCCTCTGGAGCAAGACTGTCTTTATTTACAGAGACTCTGGAAGCAAGCAGAAACGGTAAGGAACAGAAGGATAAGCACACTTCTCTATTCCTAACCGCCTTTGTGTCTTTTTATCTCCAGAGACAACACAAAACCAGTCCTTTGCACATGCACTGCCACATCAACATGAAAGACCTGCTTAGTAAATGGCACATTTACCCAGTATGTAAACCTGATCTTTGTAGATTCCAGAAATTAGATGAATGGTGACCTAATCTTACATTTAAAGGCATGAGCAGTGCCTTGGCATTATAATTCATTAAATTACATTAGAAAATCTGGTCCCCAAAGATATTAAGTATTTCGGACCCACTTTATATTATGTGGCCTTAACTAATATGTAATTAATCATTTGATACAATGTATTTATTATGTATATGCATGTTGTTGCATTGTAATTACATTTAAAGTACTTGCATTTAATTACATTTTTTGTTATACTGTTAACTTTACCCCTAACCCTAACCCAACCCTTACCCCAAAACCTAACTCTGACCCATAATTCTAACCCTATCCCTACCCTTACTCCTAAACCTACCCGTACCTCAACCTCAGTAGCAGCAAATGTGGGAATTTTGCAGAACAACATGCTGTTGCACAGTAAATACATAGTCTTGTATGTATTTAATGTTAGTACATAGTAGTTAAGGCCACCTAATATAAAATGTGACCAGTATTTCCCTTTCTGGTTCACTCCACAACATTCAGACATTTTATATACCAAGTAAGAAATATAGCTACAAAATTACTGAGAGGCTATACAGGCTTGTGACTTAGAGACTGAAAATTTTTAAGTTTTAAAGTAAATTAAAAATGTAAGTGGCCTGTTTGTCAGGCAATTCAACAAAGGAAAAATAATTCTCTCTGAACTGTGCTCATGATACGCATTTCACATTTGCAATAATAGGTAGATGTTAGCCTAGAGAGGGTCAAAATATTTTTTTTTAATAATTGTCAGTTTATAATTTGTTGCTGCTGTCAATCAGTGAGGTCAGTGCCAAAACTGGGAATTAGATAATGTCTTTTTCTATCTTTCTTTGCTATTGAAATGATACTTCTACAGAAAAATGCAGCTACTTCTTAGTACGGTAACAAAATCAAAGGCATAAATGCTTTAAATAGCCATGTGCATGCATAATAATTATAAAACAATTGGCAAAATACTGTTTAAAACAGTTCTAGATGGAGTATAGCATGTCACATCACAGAACATGCTAACTATGTACTGTATGAAGATGTTGAACTGATTTAACAAAGGTGATTCTGTGTCCAATGAATTATTTTGTGCTTCCAGTCATAATAACACATTGTATCCCAAGAATCTTGTCCAAGAAATGCTAATAATCAGATTAGCGAATATGCCTTTAAAAAGAGTGAATAATGAGATTCTTGTTTAGTTTCTCTCTTTTTGATCTGCCCACTGTTCCAAAGGAGATGTGGCAGGGACATAGGGCATGAGACCAACTGCTACTGGCTTTGATATTCAGAAGATCTGAGTATCTTGCTCAATCTATCCAGTTCAACCTTAAACATCCTGTGGCACTGTGTTCAGACTCTGATATTATATCTGAGCAGCTGTATGCATCCACAGAAAGCATTCTAACAGGATTGTTCCATTTTATGACTCACACTATGGCCAGAGCACTTGCTAAACAAGTATATCAATCTAATGGCATGACAAGTCATATTACAGTACACTCAGTATAAATTAGTTTTATTGTTTTTTACATTTTTATAGCTGTATTTTCAATGGTGTCCTTTGTGTAGGAACTGTTTACATTATGACCCTGTCAATTTACATTGTTTCCTTTAAAATAGGCTACAACAGCATGATTGTAGTGTGATATTGCATGTATAACAGTTATATAAACAAGAAGTTAATAACAAGGTTTTTTAAAACAATGTGGCCAGATATTTTGCTTCGCAAACAAAAATTAGGAAAACAAAGCAGGAGCAACAGGTGTTTGAGTTCAGAATAGCATACTACCCATACTACTCTTACTACTTTTGCCTTATCAGTCTATGGCAGAATTTGTATGGTAGTATGCCAGAAGCACAGAAAAACTGTAGCAAGCACAGAAAAGTGGAGTGATACAAACATTAATACATCACAGCACTTGTCCAATCAGATTAGAGGACTGGAGCTAACTGTTAACTGTTATAATTTAAAAAATACATTATAGGCATACATGCTTTTATTGCATATAATTAGCCTATGGTATATTTTTCGCTAAAAATGTAGTCCTCAAATGTGAGTTGACCTCACATTTCAAAGCTATTAGGCTACTATCCGTATAATTGTCCACATTTTTAATGTTTAAATGAATCAACAGAATTTGTATGCATTTGCATAATGTTGATTACCAAAAAAAAAAAAAAAAAAAAAAAAAACCTCCATTAAAGGTGCTGTAAGCAATTATAGCGTTCTGAAGCTTTCACGACTGATCCGTTGAATTAGCGACGGCCCTCATTCCAAAACCCGCCCTCAAAAGATATATTTGAGACCAAATCTGAGCAAAAGAGCAGCATTGTTTGTTCCTGCGGTTGTCAAATTCAACAGTGGCACAAAATCGCCCTCATCTGATGATCTGTTTCAAATATGACACTATGAGAACGAGCAAAATTATTGACAGTTGAAAAGCCTCAATGTCTGTGGTATGCGGACACATTTTTGTTTGCTGTTTACAAAGTTTACAGCTGTCACAGAGACCGGTGAAATATCACAGGGCACTTATTTCATTTAAGGGAGTAGGAAAATTTTGTGCATTCTTTTCCATGAAAAAATGGCTTACAGCACCATTAAAAAGTCACGGATACAATAAAGCACTTACAATTGAAGTGAATGGGACCAGTTCTTAAAGTAAAAATACATACTGTTTAAAAAGAATTGCCACATGACAAACATTATACGTGTTAACATTTTAGAGTATTAACATCATGTTAGTTATTTTAATATGACAAAATCGCAGATTTACTTACCAGCATTACAGCGTTTACCAGATTACAGTGTGACAATGAAGTTGTAATATTTTAAATAAATGTACACAGATAAGGTTAGTAAACAATTTATCACAGTACACATGTTTACATGTAACTATATTATACATGTGACTATACTTATATTTATACCATGTGTATTTGAATGTTTATGGACTGACCTCATTCACTGTAACTGCTGTAATTTTCTGTAACTGCGATTTTTGCCTTTTTTTTTATTCATTTCCTTTTTCTTTTTATTATTATTATTATTGTTAATACACGAGGGACGAGTTTCAATTATTTTTTGAAAAATGCTGTTTAACTTGTATTGAGCTATGAACATTCCTTTGATGGAAAGTGTTGTTCCAGGACAGCACATTACCTCTTTTTTTCTTGTTTTTTTCTTGTTTTTTTCTTTTATTTTTTCATAATTTTTCTTAATATTTCAAGTTTACCTTGATTTCTTCCTTCATACTTTTTACATCTGATATATGGTCCAGGCATAACTTGGACCATAAGTCAATTTTCTATTCCTATTATAATATTTACATGTGTAAAATATGAACATGATTGAAGATCAGCCGTTTGTGAGAGATGGTATAAAATAATACAGATTAAACAGAGGCTTGAATTCCAACCAGTGCAGTCATGCTCTATTATTACTAAATCAATATATCTGATCCGCTGGTGGCCCTATAAAGGCTTCCCTTTGCTGTAAGGTAATTATAATTTAATTCATCACATTTTACACTGCAGCTTGAAGAGTGAGATGGGAATGGCCTTTGCTCGCTAAAATACTAATCTGGCTATGCCACCTTCCACCTGCAGATTCCCTAAAGATTGACTCGTAATAAACCCCTGGACCACAGAACTCCAAAAAGACAGGTCCAGACATGTTTTTCTATTGCTTTACACACATGATAAGCTGAAATTAATTTCATCATAATAAGTATGTAATGAGAGTACTGTACATTGAAGGGAGAATTATGAGTAATCTGCATTAAATATATAGATTGGCTTTTAATCATGTAATACATGTCCTGTTCATTTCTTGTTGGAAAAATAGAACTGACTGGAGTAATTGGTTTTTAAAATATCGCATTAGTAGTTTTTTCTGATATTAAATTGCCGTAACATCCCAAACAACTCACGCAATTAGTATACTGTTGGGAGCGCCTGTAGTTCTCTAAAGAGAGTTTCTCTATTGAGAGTCAATGCTTTTCATGGTGTCTCAATTCTCAATGACCTTTTCCCTCAAACTGTCCTTGGGGAATGAAAGACTTGGAAATGCATTTTACAGATCAGGCTAAATTAATGCAAGCGCTCTGTCTACTTTGACCCATTTACTGTCACACTTCTTTAGCCTGGCCAGCCTCAAAGTTATCTGCAGACACATGTTAATATTTGATGTCTGTGTGGTCAAAAGGACCAAGGTGAACCTCAAGACTGCTGACGCGGGCAGTTATTATATAAAAGGAGCTGTTATATTTTCATCCCTGGGTTTTTGTATAATAATTATGTCTGTGTGTGTGTGTGTGTGTGTGTGTGTGTGTGTGTGTGTGTGTGTGTGTGTGTGTGTGTGTGTGTGTGTAAATCTTAAATGTGAACTGCTAATTTTTTCCATATTAAAAAAGTTTTACCCCTAAAGAAATTAATTGTAATTTTGAAACTTATGTATAAAATCATGATAACTCACATAAGATGAGGACTTTAGTCATGTTATAAAAGCTGTTTTATTCTACATGGGATGGGAGAGCCCTCATTGGGGCTGCCATTTTAGAATTACATGACCAGCTGAATACTACTCGCTTAATCTCAATAACCGCTCTGTTATTGGACACTTTCACTCTTGGATTAAATTAATCATGGCTGATTGTGAATAGTGATTTTTTACAATGGCATCTGAAACTGAAAACTATTGATTTTGACTGATGCTGCATCCACACAACTAGGTGTCACTGTAAGTCCAAGATGACATGAGTAAAAAGTTACAGAGTGCACCTTTAAAGACCCCATAAAATGTATTATGTCTATAAACCAGCCATTCGCTACTTGCTATAGTTGATTTTAGGGGGAGGGACTTTATCATTCTAGACAGCATTTTACTGGACCAAAAATATGTATTGTGCAACATGAGTCATCCATATTTTTTGTCCCTTCTCGGAGCAAGACTTTGCATTTTAAATGTTTATCTGCTAAAAGATAATTTTGTCCATGTTGATGTAACGTTGTTGGCTGGAACTGCTGACAATGATGACAATGACGAAGATGAAGAACCCAAGTGCAGTTTATTTACAAACGTGAACCAAAACCCTGACTACAAAACAGAACATGGACTAGACTAGACTTGACCACAGGGTACCAAACACATACCATCACATACAATACTTGACAATTAGACAATGAAAACATGAGGGCCTAAATACAAGACATGGGAGAACATAAACCAAACAACAAACAGAACTCATAACAAGCTAATTAAACAATAAACCAATGAAAACATGACACATGAACATGGAGGGAAAACAGGAATCACATGACAAGGGAAACAGGAACTAAACATTTCAAAATAAGACATGAATCAACATGACAGTGGAGTACACTATCATATGGATTTTGATTGCATGCGGCCTTTAAAGCAAAACTAAGCAAAATGATCCCTTTATAGAAAGTATTATTTTTTCAATAGAAATATGACACAAATACAGCATTTCAACAAACTGATGTGGATCAGTGTCTCATAATTATGGTCTTTCACTAAGTACTATCTCTAATTACAGCACAACACCTCCTCTTCTAACGTCTCCTACTGTGACACCCTGATCAACACATTTTTCTTATGCCAAATTACACCCACCAACCAACCATTTTATATTTAGTAAATGAAGACATGTGATTCATTGTGATTTATTTGTTTATTTACTTATTGGTTTGACAGCCTCCCCAAATAATGATTGCAATGAAATGTTCTCTAACCTTGGTATTCATGCAACAAATGCACAGAGCGAAAAGAAGCTAATGGGCCGTGTCAGTGGATAGAGTCATACTTTCTGGCAGATGGCTAGCAGGTGTTGATCTTGTCAAAGATAACAATAAAGTCTGGATTTTTGGGACTGTGGCTGCATTGTTTTGGAACATTTTCACTCTTGCTCAGTGAGTAGGGGACACAAGACTAGACAGTTTATCTGAAGGCATATCAATTTTGTTCATCTTTGTGGTCACATGGCGTTCAGGTTCACATCAAATCCTCAGCTGATTTAGTTGTAGCTATTTTAAGAGGGTCTACAATGTTCAACACTTCTACAAGTACTAAAACAACTATTTATTCTAAGAGATTCTAAGATATTTGAATGAGTGACTTAAATAATGTTTTTTGATGTTGCTATGTCTCCTAAAAAAGATACTTTATCAAGTAATTTAACAAATGATAGGCTGTTGAACATTAGTAGGCCTAATTATTGCTAGATACCAAATCATAGTGGTCTTTGGTAGTATCTCTTCAAATGCTGCCTTTTAAGTTTACACTATTCACATGCTTTTCTTGTCTATCAAACAGAATAAATGAATTGGAGCTTGACCTGCTGATCCACAATACAGTATAAGATTGACCTCTAGTGGTTACAAAATATATTATTTGCATAGCTTATTCACTCCAGCGCCATCTTTGATTTTTAATGGGAATGACAACGAGGCTGTGAGGGATAGCCTTACAGTCGCTTCAGTCGGCTGAATTGCAGTTTAAAGCGTTTTTTGGATCGTCCCGTGGACAAAACATTGATAAAATATCTGTCCAAGACCATTCAGTATGCAAAGAACTCCAGACAACATGAGTTGGGGAAAATCAGATGTGATCGAGGAGCTTTATACTGTTCGTGCCATTGAAGAGACTGTAAGTCTATCCCTCACAGCCTCGTTGTCATTCCCATTAAAAACTACTGTGAATAAGATCTAATTGTCCATTGGAACATTGCTGCTTACCAATTCAATAACTAATTAATCAGGAATTTTTAGCGTTATTTATGCAAATGAAAAATGCCGCAACACCATCAGTTTAAAATCTTTAAAAAAGTATATAATGACAATACAATGGCTATAATTTAGTTGTTGTCTTATAAAATGTTTAATAAAAAAAGCTTACACTAGTGCTGTCAGATGATTGAGAGATTTATATTGCAATTAATTGCATTTGTTTAAATAATAAATGGCGATTAATCGCAAATTTTTAAAGTGCTGAAATTTAACTATATACTTTTCCTGTCAAAATGTCATATGGCCCAAAAAAGTATTTTGACACTTTGGCAGCACTTAAAGACATATGAATTCCATTGCATTATAGAACAAAATATCACACCAAATTGCATTTATTGCAAAGAAAGATAGCATTATCACACTTTTCAAGCAATAATAATAATATTAATTAAAAGATCACAAAAAATAGGCTTGTTAGGGTTTAAATAATAAAACAATAGATATATGGTTTAAAATTAAGAGAAATAATTATTTGGACAATAAATAATGGCTTCATTAAAGATCACCATTCAAGTGTTGTAGCATTTAGTTTGCAATCCTTTTCTTTGCGGAACTTTTTGACAATGTCTGGGCATACAATCAACAAGTTTCTCTAAAGCTGTGGTGCAAGTTTCCTCCAAGTTTCAGCCACCAAAGCTTTCAGTTCATCCAACTAGAACATTGATGATCTGACATTGTCATCTCCATTTAATCCCATAGGTGCTCTATAGGGTTTAGGTCAGGGTTCTTTTTCTTTTTTCAGAAGTATTGTTTCAACAGGTGTCTTATATGCTTTGGATTGTTATTCTGTTGAAAGATCCCTTTCAGCCTCTTAAATAATTTCTTCCCTGTTTTCTGCAAGTTTGCATTCAGAATTCTTCTGTCCTGTATATTTCAGAGTTCATGATTCCATCAAGAACACAAGCTCATCGACACCACTGTAAGACAAACAGCGCCAGACTTTTACATGTCCACATCTGTGCTTTAAGGTGCCCTGCCCTGCATTGTGGCTGGAATTCCTCATTTGTCTCTCTCCACACAATGTACACATTGGATACACACATTGTATCCATTTGGACTATAGTTCCCTAAAGGCTGCTGTTTTTCTGTGCTTGTTTTCATCCTCTTTTTTTATTCTTTAAGTTAATGATTGATTCTAACTGAATTACTCTCCCTCTCTACCCATACTCACTGATCCTGTTTCAAATAATCTGTCAACTAAATTGTATCTGCTAATTCTCATTAGAAACCTGACTGGTGGTGGCATAGTGGGCTAAAGCACATAACTGGTAATCAGAAGGTTGCTGGTTTGATCCCCAAAGCCACCAACATTGTGTCCTTGAGCAAGGCACTTAACTCCAGGTTGCTCCAGGGGTATCGACCTGTAATAAGTGCACTGTAAGTTGCTTTGGATAAAAGTGTCTGCCAAATGCATAAATGTAAACCAAAAGTGATTGTCACTTTAGAAGACATTAACTGAACAGCTGGTGTTGTATGGATGAAGTTTATGCTGAATATCTATGATGTTTGGAGCTTCAAAAGAGAAATCAGCATTCACTTGCATTTTAAGGACCTACTGAGCTGAGATATTTTTCTATTTTTCCTCAAATGTGTTCTGGTGAAGAAAGTAAGTCATACACACCTGGGATATCACGAGGATGAGTAAATAATTAGATAATTTTACATTTTTGGGTAAACTATCCCTTTAATACAGTAATGTTTTTTTCAAATGTTAATTACACAATCTGCCAAAGCATAAATATTTTTGGAGAAATGTGAACAAAGTGTTGTTTTGGAATAACAATATATATTGTTTGGTATTGTTTGGTATTTAAAATCATTTAAAAACAGCTGTACGTCACAACTACATACGGTCCTGATGTTAACAAAAAATAAATAAATAAATAACAAAATGAATATTTTATTGACGTCTTGTTATAAATCTACAAGCGGTATACAGAATAATAGAGGATAATATAAGAGTATTATATTGGAAATAGGATAATAAAAATAGGCACCTGCTATCTTGATGATGGAGGCCTCATAGGCCGCCCCCCTTTCGGCTCTTTGACGCCTTGGCGCCACTCCACCAAGTAAACGTCATTTTCCTCCATACCTGCTGAGTATTCATCCTCATCAAATTTTCTAATATGTTCAGTGGGCAGAATTGAGAATTTTTCATCCTGCACCCACTTAATTAACGCGAACATAATCAGCTTGTGTCTTCTAGCGTGCGGTCACGGTCGGAATTCGCGCCTCAGGTAACGGTTATTTAAAAAAAAAAAAAAAAAAAAAAAAGTTCAACGACATAATCAAGCTGCTTTTTTTAATGAACAGAAATTTTTATTTCTTTAATTTTTTACTTTGCACTTACATTAAATTTTTTTTAGGATTCTTAAAATATTTTAGTTTTGATTTTTTAAATCTAATTATGTGTCCCAAAGACAATGCGCATGCGCAGACTGTGCTGTGTGCGCCAATTATCGTACGGATTCTGCAACAAGACGATACATTTTTTGAATTCCCTGGAAAACTGCTTGGTAAGCATAGATTTCACAATAAATAACATTCTGTCTTTATTACATATGTTTACCGTTTGTGTTTTACGAATAATCCTCAATGTTGTCCTTTATTTTGTCATCTTAATTTCATCAATAGGTAAAAAAACCACAAACTTAATTGAATATTTAATGGCAAAAAGTCAAATATACGGTACATATAATAGCAGTATTATATATTGTGCATTGTTGTTGCTCTGTTTATTTTAAACAGAAAATTATACCAATGATTTTAATACTTTGTGTGTTACCATTAAAGTGTTATATTGTATCCCTTAATGAATTAATGTCAAAAAATGTAAGTGTACATTGCAATTTGCATCGTTGCTGTTCTGGTTCCTTTTCAAAACATCATATCGTACTGTACACTTACTGCCTTGTTATCATTAAATGTCCTACTGTATCCCTGACAATTAATGTCAAAGTCAACTGTACACTACATTAGTAGTGAGGTATTCTGTAATGTGACAAGCAAATAAATAAACTTGATCTGTTATCTTATTCTTGCTAAACCTTTGGCTCTGTTTTTATTTGTAGCCAACTATTTTTTGATGTTGTACATAAGATATATTCCTGTTAATCTACGGTAAACTATTTTAGAATGTAATTCTTCTAACACGCTTTTTTTTTTTTTTTTTTTTTTTTTTTTTTTCATTTTAAATAATGGATACTTTTGATCTCCATCCACATTCTGTAAGGTTGGAAAAGTATTTTCTTGACCCTGAAATACATTTCGAAATATATTTTGTGAAATGAAGGTTGAAATTAAATATATTTTCGATTTCAAAAATATATTTTATTGAGCTTCACAGTTACAACATATATTTGGCGTATATTTAAAATATATTTTGGCTAGAAAAAATATATATATTTTTTACCGTATGGGAGTAATCATGAAAAGGCCAACTTATATAAGAAGGTCAACATATTCTGCAAATATTCAGATCTGTATATTCCAGGTTATTGTAGACAACCATTAAAAATATATGACAAATACAGCAGGGCAGTAATTTTGCTGCTTTTGACTCGTCTTCTCATTGCATTTACCATGCTGTGACCAGCAGATGTCCTCAGCGAAACGATGGATAATTTTACGAAGCACTTGGTTCAATGACACGACGTTTCGAAAAGCTTCGTTTCTGCCATTACTACTCTCTCCCCCAAATGGCCTAACCCTTGTGGCTCCTTCCCCCTTTGGAATGAACCATAATGAAGAAAAATAAAATATCACAAAAGTGTAAGCAAGCATGTAACATATTAACATTTAAGAACACAGGGAAAACTCAAGATTTCAACATTGATCTTCCATTGAAGTCATCGATAATGGATGCGCTTCCCTTTTGGCGAGAATGCTTTACAGGGTTTTGTACAGTGAGAGTTTGGTAGATGCAACGTGGATCAGAAAGTGAGTTTTACTGTATTGTAGATGTTTTGTTGGTTTGTATGATAAATAAAGGACAAACATTCACATTTTGTATTGTGTGTGAGTATTTATGGTAATTTATTCCTAGTGGAACATTGTAAATTTGTAGAGAGAAATTGTCCTGTCACGCACTTAAGAACTTGTGATGGGGAAATAAAATTTTCCGAAGCAATAGGGCTTTTATTACAAATGTTTTGAAACTGGATTAAATACTCCAAGCTTCAGTTTAAATGAAGTTACTGTTTACAAACAAACGCTCCGCCCCGCCCCTTCCGGGTTCTTTTGTTGCCCAGAAAAGAACTACTGTCTATGGGCGCTTCGCTCAAATTGTGCTGAAACTGCCCAAAAAGTACTGTTTGTGGGGTTGAAACACCCCTTTCCACAAATTATTGGAGAGTGTGGTTTCTTTAAATTTCCACCAGATCGTTGCATCAGGAAAAACACAGGATTTTACATAAATGATGATAATTCACGGGTCAACGTCATTTTTATCGTGTCAGCTCTATTAGACACAATTGACCCGCAGCAGCTGTTAGTTGATATGAACTTTTTTACGAAGAATTTACACAAACTGCTTTTTTTAATAGCCAAAGTGCTGTCGCTGTGACAGATATTAGGTAAAATATAATCTAATGATGATATTACATTATCAAGGTCACCATATACGATATAACGGGAGGAACAGATCCCGTCTCCACCACCGCAGAACATGGACTACTGTTTGTGAAAGGATAAATGAATAAAAATAATGTTATACTGCAAAAATGATGTCTTTGCATTTATTTTGAATGCAGTAAATAATATTGTTCAATCGAAAACAGCTGTTATGTTTTGACATGGAATATGATCATACTGAAGTAAGAATATTATTATTTATTGTATGTGGGTTAATAATTTAAGCAGTAAAGACACATTTTGCATGTCTAGTGGTAGTTTTTATTTTTATATATCACATTTCTTAGGCTTTAGAAGTGTGTTAAACATGTGAGGATGTGTATTCATCAACCTGTTGCATGTCCGACATGATCATACAGGATCATTGAACCAAATTAAACTTGTTTTGCTGATATTTCAGAAAATAACCCACCTAATTTCTTCACTGTAAACCATAGATAAACCATTTATAATAACTTTTATTAACATTAAAAGACATTATTATATTCTATAAAGCTTAAAAGTGTATTAAAACTGCAGCGCTGCCCATTTCCACCATTGAAATCTGCTGCTCGAAAGAACCCGGAAACGCGGTTTCCCGCGGTGTGACGTCAGAGTAATTAATCTATTAGGTTAATTTAACTGCCATCTAGTGGTCAAACAAATGAAGCGCACATAGTAAGCAACATGTGGCTGGCAACGTTTTGAAGCAATGCAATTTATCAGTGCTGTTCGTTTTCGTGTATTGTTTACTAAATTATTTATAAATAAATAACCAATTAAGGATCTAGCTTCAAGGGCTTCATATATGAGTAAAGAAGTTGTGTTATGTTAAATAAAATAAAAACACACTGTATGAGAGTAAATTAATGACTGATTATTAACGTGTAGATTGAAAAATAAATATGTATGAGGGCTGGGTAGTAACACTTTACTAACAAGGGAGAGTAATGTGCTTATGTGACTGTACTGGGTTCAAACTAGTACTCATGTACCGGGTTTTTTTTTTTTTTTTTTTTCGCTTGTTCGGAACCAGAGACCTACGCAGTCACGTGGTTTCAGCCGAACGAAGCTTCAGACGTCACAGGTCACGTGGTTTTCCCAAATCCAGTCAAGCTCCGATACAGTGCTTAAGAAATATGTCGTGTTTAGAAGCTTCGGTGTCAAACCGAATAGATAATGAATGAAATGAAAATGAGACGAGACATGACGTCATGTAACAAATATTAAACAAACAAAACACGATGCAAATCTGCGTATACTTGATGTAATATGAATGTCAGCAACCAGACTGTGTGCGCGCTCCGGTGGTACGTGTGTGTGTGTGTGTTATGACTGGTACAGGTTACTGGTAGAATATTTAGGATCCTAAAACGTTCTTTTGAATGACAAGCAATTGATTCATTTGTTGCATTTGCTTAGTTTTAAACAAAATAGCACCAAACCACCCACAGAGCCAGCAAGACATGAGCTGACAACATCCAGCTGTATTTAACTGTAACACCGAAAACAGTCATTATTTCTAGTAGCATCGAGAGTTCCGCAGCGTTCACACATTTTCAGGTAAGCAATACGCATATTGGCTCATATAGCTTTATCGACACAAGCAGCGGTGTGAACCGTGATATATTGTGCTGTGGTTTTATCAACGCTGTAAGTCGCAGTTTACTGTAAATTACAATTCCTTGCCGATAATATGTAATATTTAAAAACACGAAACAACCAAACATTTTCAGATGTTCATTATACATTTTATCTATGTAATGTATTTATACATTATACAAAGGAATTCGCTTGAGCTTTACATCGTGTTTTTTGTCATGACGTCATATTTAAACGCCATCGCAGCTGTTTCTGTTTTGCTAGCATGTTAGCATGTAACAATTCACACCAAACATGTTTATGCGTTTGTAAATGGGTTTATTCAGCTTAAAGATGGTGCCAGAAAATGCGGTTTTATGATAAGAGGACGTTAATGCCCTGACACACACACATGTAAACTATGTCAGACCAGGTGTTACCCCAAAGTAAGTTCACTTCTTTCCTTTTTGGATTGTGATTATTACTTTGTGTGCTGGTTGTCTATTGGGACAGTAAACACTGTAACAGTATTTGCTACAACATTATAACAAATATTAAATGTCAGACTGTATATATATATATATATATACAATAAATCAGTTGTATAATTAATATATCCAGTTATGAATTTACATGTATGTATCTTTATATTCCCAAAATAACTTGTCCCAAATTAACTTAAATGCACAATACATGTTTCGGTGTTGTGTTGAACTCTATTTCCCTGTCGGGATCTGTTTCCCCCCAGCAGATCTGTATAGGGGGAACAGTATCTGACGGTAACATTCTCCACTGTCAGAATGTGTTCCCCATGCACAAACCTAAGCCTAACCCTTACCTAACCTACCCTAACCCTAACCCTAACCTACACTACCCTAACCCTTCCCTACCCTAACCTACACTACCCTACCCTACTGTACCCTAACCCACACTACCCTACTGTACCCTACCAACCCTAACCTACACTACCCTACCTACCATAGCCATAACCCCATACCCTATCGGGGCTAGGGGGAAACAGATTCCTACAGGGAACACAATTCGATACAACACCTGATTCAATAAAAGTTAAGCTCAATCGACAGCATTTGTGTCATAATGTTGATTACCACAAAAAGTAATTTCGACTTGCCCCTCCTTTTCATAAAAAAAATAAAGCAAAAATCTGAGTTACAGTGAGGCTCTTACAATGGAAGATAATGGGGCCAATCTGTAAATTTTAAAATACTTACCATTTCAAAAGTATAGCCACAAGGCATAAACAGTATGTGTGTTAACATGATTTAAGTGTGATAAAATTGCGTACTAACCTTTTATGTGTAAACTTACATCCAATTTGAAACTTTGTTGCCATGACAACATATTTCCGTAAACCCCAAAACCTTAAAATGGACGTAAAATTATGATTTAAACAGCATTGCAGCTCAAGTAATACATGAGTTTTAACAGAAGAATACATATAAATGCAGGACATTTCTGGCTTTAAACCCTCTAAACATTGGCTCCATTCACTCCCACTGCAAGTTTTTTTTTTAAAGAAAAGGAGAGATAAGTCGTAACATTTCCACCAAAATATCATCATTACTCTATTTAGTGTTACTATAGTAAAACTATAGTACATGTTCAAAAAGGTTTGCTTTGTGATGTAAAGAAAAGGGTTGCCTTTTTTTCTTGCAGTCATCCCATGTTTGGCCGCTACCTGAGAACAGTGGGCTCTCCTCCAGCTCAGACTGTTGTAAGCCACTGGAGACAGTGGTATCAGCCTGGTCATTTATGTTGGACACGACCACCACACCTGCAGCATCCCTCTCCCTTCTTCAGCACTGTCAGACACCCCGCTAATAGGCCTCTGGATCCCTACAACTGGAGCTCCTGGAGGCAAAGTGGGATATTGCCACACACTTACCCCAGACGAGGCCTTCATCTTTCTAGAGGTCTGATGGAATGCTCCGACAGGGAGCCACCACAGAAGAGGAGGAAGAGTGCTGAGAGGAGGTTGCCAGGTGAAAAATCTTCACACTCACCTAAACATTCACCTCCAAAAGGCAGCAGGAGCTCAGGAGGAAGCCCTGAATGGCTTCGGAATGTAACTGCCGTTCCAGTCCCTCCTGGGAAATTTCTTTCAAGCCCAAAGAGGACTGTGGAAGTACCAGGTGATGCTTGAAATTTATATGTTGGTATTGCTACTGATTTATTTGTGCATAAAAAGCCAATTTGACCAGCTCTTGTCCATTCACAGAGTTAAAGAGACATTGGGAGGATCTTTCTCACCTCTGTAACGTTACGACATCTGCGAAAGGGGGGAGACAAAAATGGCCATTTGATTTCTCTGTGATGTCCTACAATATCCTCTCCCAAGACCTGCTCTGTGATAATGGTTACCTTTACAGACACTGTAGTCCTCCTGTACTGGACTGGCGCCATAGGTTTCCTAACATAATGAAAGAGCTGGAACAGCACAGTGCTGATGTAAGTGAACCATCCATTGTTGTATACTTACATTATTCACTTTGCAGTAATAATGGGATTCTTCAAAGTCTGTCTGTAAGTAGCCACTTTAACACATGAAACCCATTAAAGTGCAGAAAAACAACTTTACAGGTAAAGATACCACATCTGGGGCAAGATTCACAAAATAATTCCTAAAAATTTAAGTTCTTGTGATAAATTATAAGAAGTTTGTTGAAATGGTTTTAAGTGCAATTCAGGAAAAAACACAGATATGAACATTCTTAAGAAGTCTTTTCAGGAATACAAAATATTCATTTTTTATATCTATCTATCTATCTATCATATATATATATATATATATATATATATATACACATACATACACATACACTATATTGCCAAAAGTATTCGCTCATCTGCCTTTAGACGCATATGAACTTAAGTGACATCCCATTCTTAATCCATAGGGTTTAATATGACGTCGGCCCACCCTTTGCAGCTATAACAGCTTCAACTCTTCTGGGAAGGCTTTCCACAAGGTTTAGGAGTGTGTTTATGGGAATTTTTGACCATTCTTCCAGAAGCGCATTTGTGAGGTCAGACACTGATGTTTGACGAGAAGGCCTGGCTCGCAGTCTTCACTCTAATTCATCCCAAAGGTGCTCTATCGGGTTGAGGTCAGGACTTTGTGCAGGCCAGTCAAGTTCTTCCACACCAAACTCGCTCATCCATGTCTTTATGGACCTTGCTTTGTGCACTGGTGTGCAGTCATGTTGGAACAGGAAGAGGCCATCCCCAAACTGTTCCCACAAAGTTGGGAGCATGGAATTGTCCAAAATCTCTTGGTATGCTGAAGCATTCAGAGTTCCTTTCACTGGAACTAAGGGCCAAGCCCAGCTCCTGAAAAACAACCCCACACCATAATCCCCCCTCCATCAAACTTCACAGCTGGCACAATGCAGTCAGACAAGTACCGTTCTCCTGGCAACCACCAAACCCAGACTCATCCATCAGATTGCCAGATGGAGAAGCATCACTCCAGAGAACGCGTCTCCACTGCTCTAGAGTCCAGTGGCGGCGTGCTTTACACCACTGCATCCGACGCTTTGCGTTGCACTTGGTGATGTATGGCTTGGATGCAGCTGCTCGGCCATGGAAACCCATTCCATGAAGCTCTCTACGCACTGTTCTTGAGCTAATTTGAAGGCCACATGAACTTTGGAGGTCTGTAGTGATTGACTCTGCAGAAAGTTGGCGACCTCTGCGCACTATGCGCCTCAGCATCCGCTGACCCCGCTCTGTCATTTTACGTGGCCTACCACTTCGTGGCTGAGTTGCTGTCATTCCCAATTGCTTCCACTTTGTTATAATACCACTGACAGTTGACTGTGGAATATTTAGTAGCGAGGAAATTTCACGACTGGACTTGTTGCACAGGTGGCATCCTATCACAGTACCACGCTGGAATTCACTGAGCTCCTGAGAGCGGCCCATTCTTTCACAAATGTTTGTAGAAGCAGTCTGCATGCCTAGGTGCTTCATTTTATACACCTGTGGCCATGGAAGTGATTGGAACACCTGAATTCAATTATTTGGATGGGTGAGCGAATACTTTTGGCAATATAGTATATATATATATATATATATATATATATATATATTTATACACACATACATACAGTTGTGCTCAAAAGTTTGCATACCCTGGCAGAAATTGTGAAATTTTGGCATTGATTTTGAAAATAGGACTAATCATGCAAAAAAAAAACTGTCTTTTATTTAAGAATAGTGATCATATGAAGCCATTTATTATCACATAGTTATTTGGCTCATTTTTAAATTATAATGGTAACAGAAATCACCCAAATGGCCCTGATCAAAAGTTTACTTACCCTTGAATGTTTGGCCTTGGTACAGACACACAAGGTGACACACACAGGTTTAAATGGCAATTAAAGGTTAATTTCCCCACACCTGTGGCTTTTTAAATTGCAATTAGTGTCTGTGTATAAATAGTCAATGAGTTTGTTAGCTCTCACTTGGATGCACTGAGCAGGCTAGATACTGAGCCATGGGGAGCAGAAAAAAACTGTCAAAAAACCTGCGTAACAAGGTAATGGAACTTTATAAAGATGGAAAAGGATATAAAAAGATATCCAAAGCCTTGAAAAATGCCAGTCAGTACTGTTCAATCACTTTAGTGGAAAATTCGGGGATCTCTTGATACCAAGCCAAGGTTAGGTAGACCAAGAAAGATTTCAGCCACAACTGCCAGAAGAATTGTGGGTTTTTCTCTGTATCCTGAACAGGTAACCTCAGGAGTAATACAGGCTGCTCTGGAAAAAGACGGTGTGGTTGTTTCAAGGAGCACAATATGACGATACTTGAACAAAAATTAGCTGCATGGTCAAGTTTTCAGAAAGAAGCCATTGCCACAAAAAAGCCCAGTTACAATATGCCCGACAACACCTTGACAAGCCTCACAGCTTCTGGCACACTGTAATTTGGAGTGACGAGACCAAAATAGAGCTTTATGGTCACAACCATAAGCGCTATATTTGGAGAGGGGTCAACAAGTATTGTGCTCCTTGAAACAACCACACAGTCTTTTTCCAGAGCAGCCTGTATTTCTCCTGAGGTTACTTGTGGGTTTTTCTCTGTATCCTGAACAATTCTTCTGGCAGTTGTGGCTGAAATCTTTCTTGGTCTACCTAACCTTGGCTTGGTATCAAGAGATCCCCGATTTTCCACTTTTTAATAAGTGATTGAACAGTACTGACTGGCATTTTCAAGGCTTTTGATATCTTTTTATATCCTTTTCCATCTTTATAAAGTTCCATTACCTTGTTACACAGGTCTTTTGACAGTTCGTTTCTGCTCCCCAGGGCTCAGTATCTAGCCTGCTCAGTGCATCCATGTGAGAGCTAACAAACTCATTGACTGTTTATACACAGACACTAATTGCAATTTAAAAAGACACAGGTGTGGGGAAATTAACCTTTAATTGCCATTTAAACCTGTGTGTGTCACATTGTGTGTCTGTAACAAGGCCAAACATTCAGGGGTATGTAAAATTTTGATCAGGGCCATTTGGGTGATTTCTGTCATCATTATGATTTAAAAAGGAGCCAAACAACTATGTGATTTAATAAATGGCTTCATATGATCACTATCCTTAAATAAAAGACAGGTTTTTTGCATGATCAGTCATATTTTCAAAATCATTGCCAAAATTTCACAATTTCTGCCAGGGTATGCAAACTTTTTAGCACAACTGTATATGTATACACACTACCGGTCAAAAGTTTTGAAACTTTTCAAAAAGTCACCCTTTGCCTAGAATTTGCAGACATGTACTCTTGACATTTTCTCAACCAACTTCTTGAGGTATCACCCTGGGATGCTTTTTAAACAGTATTGAAGGAGTTCCCATCTATGTTGGGCACTTATTGGCTGCTTTTCTTTATTATTTGGTCCAAGTCATCAATTTCAAAAACTTTTTTTTTTAAATTACATTTTAGTTTTATAATGAAATAAATTAATATGATGGCACAATTATATTTTTGCCTACAAAACTAATTTCAAACATTTAAGCATACGCCTTCAGATCAAAAAATTTTTAAGATCATGAGAAACATTTCAGTCGTGTTTCAAAAGCTTTGACCGGTAGTGTATATATATATATTTATTTATTTATTAAAGATGGAAAATAAGAAGAAAATGGTAGTTAAGAAATATTTTATTCTTAAGAATGTTTTGTGAATCCTGCACCAGAAGTTTGTGTTGGCTCTTTGATATTGGACTTCTTTGTTCAGAGCATCCAAATCTTCTATGTGCTTGAACTGTTAATGCAACTACTTTGTTCACACAACATCAATACAGAACTTTTCTGGTAAATACCCTATAGGTTGGCAAATGTCCGTATCTGATTTACTGGCATTTCAATAATGGAAACTTTTCAGCCATGACCTCTAATTTGTACATGGCATTGATTGAATTTAAGGCAATGTTCTGTTTTGGTTTGGTTTGTTTTTTTGTTTGTTTGTTTTTTTGCAGCAAGATTGGATGATTTCATTGATATACACTGGTGGCCAAAAATTTGGAACAGATTTTGCTCTTATGGAATGAAATTGGTACTTTTATTCACCAAAGTGGTATTCAACTGGTCACAATGTATAATCAGGACATTAATAACATGAAAAATTACTGTCACAATTTGAAAAAAAATAAAAAATGTTCAGAACTTCTTAAACTACTTCAAGGAGTTCATCAAAAATTCCTCCACGTGCAGCAATGACAGCTTTGCAGATCCTTGGCATTCTAGCTGTCAGTTTGTCCAGATACTTAGGTGACATTTCACCCCAAGCTTCCTGTAGCACTTGCCATAGATGTGGCTGTCTTATCGGGTGCTTCTCACGCACCTTACAGCCTAGCTGATCCCACAAAAGCTCAATGGGGTTAAGATTCATAACACTTGAGGGGGGCCTGGGTAGCTCAGTGGTAAAGACACTGGCTACCACCCCTGGAGTTCACTAGTTCGAATCCCAGGGTGTGCTGAGTGACTCCAGCCGGGTCTCCTAAGCAACCAAATTGGCCCGGTTGCTTGGAGGGTAGAGTCACACGGGTTAACCTCCTTGTGATCGCTACAATGTGGTTCACTCTCAGTGTGGCACATGGTGAGTTGTGCATGGGTGCCGCAGTGGATGGCGTGAAGCCTCCACACATGCTATATCTTCGCGGTAACACGCTCAACAAGCCACATGATAAGATGTGCGGGTTGATGGTCTCAGACGCGGAGGCAGCTGAGATTCATCCTCTGCCACCCAGATTGAGGCGAGTCACTACGCCACCATGAGGACTTAGAGCATATTGGGAATTGGGCATTCCAAATTGGGAGAAAAATTTTTTTTTTCCAATTATCTGTTGTCCAATGACTGTTTCTTTGCCCACTCTAACCTTTTCTTTTTGTTTTTCTGTTTCAAAAGTGGCTTTTTCTTTGCAATTCTTCCCATAAGGCCTGTACCCTTGAGTCTTCTCTTTACTGTTGTACATGAGACTGTTGTTGAGCGGGTAGAATTCAATGAAGCTGTCAGCTGAGGACATGTGAGGCATCTATTTCTCAAACTAGAGACTCTGATGTACTTATTCTCTTGTTTAGTTGTACATCTGGGCCTTCCACATCTCTTTCTGTCCTTGTTAGAGCCAGTTATCCTTTGTCTTTGAAGATTGTAGTGTACACCTTTGAATTAAATCTTCAGTTTTCTGGCAGTTTCAAGCATTGTATAGCCTTCATTCCTCAAAACAATGATTGACTGACGAGTTTCTAGAGAAAGCTGTTTCTTTTTTTCTATTTTTGATCTAATATTGACCTTAAGACATGCCAGTCTATTGCATACTGTGGCAACTCAAACACAAACACAAAGACAATGTTAAGCTCCATTTAACGAACCAAATAGCTTTCAGCAGTGCTTGATATAATGGCAAGTGATTTTCTAGTACTAAATTAGCAATTTAGCATGATTACTCAAGGATAAGGTGTTGGAGTGATGGCTGCTGGAAATGGGGCCTGTCTAGATTTGATCAAAAATGACTGTTTTCAAATAGTGATGGTGCTGTTTTTTTACATCAATAATGTTCTGACTATTTTTGTGATCAGTTGAATGACACTTTGGTGAATTAAAGTACCAATTTCCTTCTGAAATGGCAAAATCTGTACATTATTCCAAACTTTTGGCCGCAAGTGTATCTGTTGCATTGTTTTCTCCATAGATAATGTGCCTGCAGGAGGTTCAAGAGGACCACTATAAAGAACAAATCAAACCATCTCTAGAATATTTAGGTACTGAGGACTATATTTTTTTACCCTAGTGATTTGGTTCTATTTATCAGTATGTATTTTGTGTTGTGTATGTCCTTTAGAATGTTTACTGTATTTAAATAATTTTAGATAAATAGTCTGTACCTTTTTGTATCATCGCTGTGCACTTTTGCTTCTTTGCTTTTAAAACAGGCTACCACTGTGAATACAAACGGCGAACAGGTCTGAAGCCTGACGGCTGTGCTGTGGTCTTCAAACGTGAGCGCTTCTCTCTGGTGTCCTGTCACCCTGTGGAGTATTTCCGCCGTGGGATCCCTCTACTGGACCGTGATAATGTGGGCCTGGTTCTGCTGCTGCGGCCCGTAGACCGAAATAGCTCTCTTACCAACGTCTGTGTGGCCAATACACATTTACTGTACAACCCTAGACGTGGGGACATTAAACTGGCGCAGCTGGCTATGCTGCTGGCAGAGATCAGCCAAGTGGTCCAGTTACCTGACAGCAGTGTTTGTCCTGTGGTGCTCTGTGGGGATTTTAACTCTGTTCCCTGGTCTCCTTTATATCGTTTTATTAAAGAAAGCAGACTGGAATATGATGGCATGCAAATCGGAAAAGTAGGCAGAAACCTTAGGAAAAATGTCCTTTGAATTGTATACATTTCTTTTTTTTTATATCGCTTAATCTTTGATTTGTTCATCTTGCAGGTGTCAGGACAGGAGGAAAACCCAAGAGGACAGCGTATTCTCGCTGTGCCGATTTGGCCTAGACATCTGGGCATCTCTCAGCAGTGCCAGTATGAAGCACCAACCAGAGGTCACCTTTCAGCCCTTATAACATATATCACATATATGTACACTGACATACTAAATAAAGATGGCTTCTATTCTAAGAACATTTCTGGACAGTTTTGCCATCGACAAATAAGCAGTCATTTTGTTTGCTTTTTGGAATATTTGTTTTGGTCCTCTGCTACTAACTGTTTACTAGTTAAATTAGGAAAATTATCATCATTTACTCACACTCATGCTACCCCAGATGTGTATGACTTTCTTTCTTCTGCAAAATGCAAACAAAGATTTTTTGAAGAATATCTCAGCTGTGTAGGCCAATGCAAGTGATTTGTGTCCAAAACTTTGAAGCTCCAAAAAGCACATAAAGGTATCATAAAAGTAATTCATAAGACCCCCAGTGGTTTAATCCATGTCTTCTGAAGCGATCCAATCAATTTTGGGTGAGAACAGACCAAAATATAAGTCCTTTTTCACTCTAAATCTTGAAATTAGCAGTTTCATTGGCAATCATGATTTCAAGCTCGATTGAAATTATGATTGTGCCTTGAGACTGCAATGGCAAGAGGTACATTAAAAAAGGAGAAATTCTGGTCTGCTCTCACTCAAAACCTATTGGATCGCTTCAGAAGCCATGAATTAAATCACTGGAGTCTTATAGATAATTTGAATGCTGCCTCTATGTACTTTTTGGAGCTTCAAAGGTTTGTTCACCATTCACTTACATTATATGGACCTACAGAGCTGAGATATTCTTCTTAAAATCTGGAATTCTGGAATGTTTCAAAGATTTAATGCAACTAAAATGTTGTTTTTATTCCTTTTACAGATTCTGACGTGAGGGATTTAGAGCAGGCAGCTTTAGCAGTGCTAGATGGGTAAATCCAACTGCTGTAAATCCATATCTCTACTGTACTGTGTTTGATTCATCATTCATGCCAAAAGCCATCCCTTAAATATAAATATTTCAGAGTGTGATATGATTGAATTCTGTGCCACTTGTTTCTTTAGACCTTTTGTTGTTCTCCCCTTTCCTCGGCCATCAATGTTTTAAAAGCACGTGACAGTCTTGACAATCTGTGCTATTCTGCAAATTTAAAGTGAACTGATTGGACAGCTCAAAGTGAAGTGTCCTATTTACATCCCATGATCCATGTTTCCCAATCTTTCAACAGCATTTCAAGTTTCAGGGTATCAACCTTTAATTGACAATATTAGCCATTTTTCTCATGTGATCTGTTGTGTAGTTTAACCAAGCCCAGCATTGAGCATGGTTTGAAGCTGACTTCTGCATACTCGCACTACTTAAAAGAGAGTGGTCAACCTGAGATCACCACATGCCACTCACGGACAGCCATTACCGTTGATTATATCTTCTACTCAGCGGCTCTGGGGGACGTGACGGCTCAGCCAGGTGTGATTGGTATATTCATTAGATTTCCACGTCTTTTAAATTCCTATTAAATACTTTACTGGTATGTTGTGTAATGTAAGATTGTAATGACTACTTTAAGTAAAAAAAAACAATTGTCTGTAACCGTTGCAGCTGCTGCCACCATATTAACTTGTTGCATAAACATGTATTTGCGTCATGACATACTTTTGGAAAGTTCATGTGTCCTGTGGTGTGACATGCTATTCTTTAACTAAAACTATTTTAAAAAGCATTTGCTTATTCATTTTTATTAATTAAATATGTAGCTTTTGTCACAAAATATTAATTGAGGGATAACATGAAATATTTGTACTTTTACACTGCAAGACCTGAACAAGTGAAGGCTGATTAATTAAAAACAAAAACAAAAACAAAAAAAACTTAAAAGGAATGGTGACAGTCAATTTTAGCCTAAAATCATGATGTTAATAAAGAGACATTCACAGGCACCTCATGGGCATTACTCATTTGCATAATGTATCCTCAATAAATGCTGTCAGTAGAAACGGATGACATTAGACTACTAATGTACATTATACGTCACCACTCCTGTAAGCATCTGACCCCTGATGCTGCTGTTTGCTGCAGTGCAATACATTCCACAGCAAAGTTTACTCTGCTGCTGGTTACTGTTGCACTGTCTGTTTTTCTTTTACACAGAATGTAGTGTGTCACCAGAGAGGGGTCTGCAGCTGCTGGGCAGGTTAGCCCTGGTGGGAGAAACTGAACTCCAGGAGGTCAACGGCCTTCCAAACCAGCACAACTCATCTGACCACCTGCCACTTCTGACACGCTTCCGTCTACACCCTTGAACTGATGTACCAGTACCATACCATGCCTATAAATCAGTTTGTGGCCAGAAGAGGAATAATGTTTTGGATTTTCAATACGAATACAAACATTTTTTGTAAACTCTTCAACCCATGCCATGTGTATTGTACACCAGCGAAGAAATGACTAATGTCAGTAACTTGGAAATTACTTGGATCACATCTTTGGATTATATGACGAACTTAAAGCAGTGGAGCGTGAATTGGAAGCTTGTCTGTAATTTCTGAGCATAGTTACCTTTTATCCAAGGTATTACAGGGCAGTGACATACACACTGTTCCTAATGGATTAAGGGTGTTTTGTTGTAAAATTTGGCAGCTTTGACAATAATCAAGTCAGTGCATGATGTTTAAATGTTTTATTTTTTTTAGTTGTGACTGATTTTAGGAGGCATCTCTGTTTCAGACCTGCATACATTTTAAAAAGGGATTAAAAAAAAAAAAGAGCAAAATAAATGATTTTATCTTCAACGAGCTACTAATATGTGTCATTTGTCTAATGATGCAGAGCTGTAATCTAAGCAAAATGTGTCTACATTAAAGAAGTGATAATAGAAGTCAAATTTATTTGTATAGCGCTTTTCACAACAGACGTCGTTTCAAAGCTGCTGTACAGGAATTAAGCTATAACAGAAATGAATGAATATAATGCCAGTATTAGTTATTTATGTTTAGAACTATTAGTGGTTTAAATTAGTAAACTAAGTGTTGTGGGTCAATGGTTAAACAAAATGTTTTGTATGAACTAAAAGTTTTAGTGTTAAAGTCCTTGAAGTCATCCAGAATTAACTGAGGAATTACACGTAGATACACGTGATGTAGAAGATCATCATTTCAATGAACTTGCTTTTTAATAAGCTAAATCTGTCCCCAAAGTCTAACCCAGCCATATCCCAGTTCCCGACATTTCTAATGCATCACACAAATAGTATATCAAGCTTATCAAAGGTATCAGATGGCAACAATTCATCTATTTCACAGTATGTAATACTATCAATCGAGATATTACCAGAGGTATTGTATTCATCATAGGATTTGCTGCAAAGTGAATTTTCCTGTAATTTTGGTGACCTCAAGATTGAACCAAATATCCTCTTCATACCCTTCAGAGATACTGTCAAATCGGAATTCCAATTCCAATAATACATTTTATCAGCAAATAGAAGCTCTTTTAACAATCCAGATTTAAGGTAATGTTTGTAAAAACAGCTGGCTAACACTTTCCAAATAATACTGCTGGCTTGCCTAATAGCTTTCTTTGTTAAAGCATGATCTACTCAAATATCCAGATGAGTTAGCCCAACTAATCTCTACTGTACATGGCTGTCATGGGGGAAAATATGTACTTTACAGCTCATATAGGTTCTACAAGTGAAGGAATTATCTTGCTGACAGCTCCAGTTCCTTTTAGGGTTTTTCAAATCATTCTTCTTTAGCCATATCTTCTTTATTAAAATCCAGGCATTGTGGCGTTTGAAGTCAATGACACATTCTTTTATTGGTGCCTCTAAGCATGAGACAATTGTAGGTGTTTCAAGTCATTTTTACCCTGGGAGAAGAGATGAGAAATGAAGGATTCATTTTTTGTAAATCCTCGGGGGCTCTATCCCCACATGCAGCGTTGTCTTTGTAAGCAGATTAATGCGGGAATATTCAATCCGTGCAAAATGACAGTTAGGCTGTGAGAGGACAACTGGCATATGCTGGGCCGCTGTTACATCACACCTGGTTAAATCTCAAAGCGTCTCTTTTGCACGATTAGCTGCTTGTCATACAGGAAGAGCTGCCTATACAACTGAATATTCAGATGGGAGTTGGCTGTTAAAGGAATATTCGAGGTTACAGTGAGGCACTTACAATGAAAGTGAATGGGGCCAATTTGTGGAGGGTTTAAAGGCAGAAATGTGAAGCTTATAATTTTATAAAAGCACTTCCATTAATTCTTCTGTTAAAACTCGTGTATTATTTGAGCTGTAAAGGTGTTTAAATTATTGTTTTTACGGTTATTTAAGGGTTTAATGGGTTACGTCATCATGGCAAAGTTGTAAAATAACTTTACACAGAAAGGTTAGTATGCGATTTTTTCACACTAAAAGCATGTAAACACACATATTGTTTACAGCTATAATTTTGAAACAGTGAGTATTTTAACACTTGGCCCCACTGACTTCTGTTGTAGGTGCCTCACTGTAACCCAGATTTTTGCTTTCGAAACAAATTTTTGTGGTAGTCAACATTATGCCACAAATGCTATAAATTGAGCTGAACTTGTTTTGAACCCGGAATATTCAAGTTCTATTGAGTCTGAACAATGTCTTGGTTAGTAGACGTGACAATCTTTACTTAACCTAAAACTATTTTAAACAGGATTTTGCTAATACTTTTATCATTTTTATATACATTCAGTTTTAATGACCTCTTGTGAGACTACACTGGATACTGTATTTGTTCTTTAAAAATAGGCGATTCAGTCCTATTTGTCTGGACAGCTCACTCATGCACTGAATCATCTGGAGCTGTTTCTCACTCTGGCCGCAATCTACACTTATCCGTTTAGTTTGAAATTTTTTTTTTTTTTTTTTTTTTTTTTAAAGTTTTCTAACATCATTGTTTTCCTTGTGGTAATGGACAACATTTTGGGAACACTCCATTTTCGGTGGAGGAAAACGCTGTTCTAGCGTGGATGAGACCCGTATAGATAGACCATGTCCACACTAATCCATACAAGTTTGAAAACACAGTTTTTCAGTTTCCTAAGGGCATAATTTTCCAAAGAATGCAGTTATGGAGAGTGTTTTTGAAATTGTCAGTTTTCGGTGAAGGAAAACACTGTTCTAGTGTGTATGAGAGGTGTAAAAGTAGCAAAATGAATGCTTTTTTAAATGAAAACATATTAGTGTGGACGTGGCCCCAGTAAAACGTCTCGGTTATGTACGTAACCTCGGTTCCCTGAGACGAAGGGAACGAGACATTGCGTAATTATGCATATGGGGAGTGCCTTCATACACCACCTATTTGAAACCTCTCTACAATAACGCCAATATTGTAATATTGGCTATGGTGTTTGAGCCCCGCCTGTTTTGGAGCGAAACTGACCGCTATAAAAACAGGTGCACAGACACCATTTCCTCAGAATTTCTGACTGAGAACAAGGAGCGCATCGCTCGTGCCTCAAGAACTCTGAGTCTTTTAGTGTGGCTAGCGTTCGCAATGTCTCGTTCCCTTCATCTTAGGGAACCGAGGTTACGTACGTAACCAAGACGTTCCCTTACGACTCAGTACACTTGACATTGCGTAGTTACGTACATGGTGAACAGAATCCCATCAAGCCGCACTACACAACATAACTTCCCAGAGAGGAAACATGGCGGTGCAGTCTTATGGGATGGCGACCGACATGAGCATGCCACAGTGAGTGATCCTCGTGATGGCCAGGAGGAGAGCACTCATAAAGAATATATGAACTATAGTATGAATTAACTCCTTATGAACCCAGTCAGGAAGGGAGTTTATTCATAATGAAGTGCTTGTGACTCTATGGTAATTATAACGGCCTGAAAGCAGATGGCTGTTTAAATGATGGGGAGCCCATACTTAAAAGGAAGGGCATATATATATATATATGGCCAATGAAAAGCAAGTGCTCTCAACTTGTGAAGAAAGAGACGTTACGTCTAGGTTGTAAAACCTTGTGATTGTGTTTTGAGAGGACCATCCTGCTGTAAAACATATGTCCTGCAAGTACACACCATTCGTCCATGCCCATGAGGAGGCCATGCCTCTAGTTGAGTGTGCTTTAACACCAGTTGTGCAAGTCTGACCCTGCGACTCATAAGCCAAGGTAATTGCATCGACAATCCAGTGAAAAAGTCTTTGGTTGGAGACGGACATTCCTTTTGTGTGTCCTCCATAGCAATCTTCACGAATGCATTTTTCATTGTTTTTTACGATGAGATTGTCTATTTCGGCTCGTAACACGGGCGTGTCTTCAGATGAAAGTGTGGAAGAAAGAACGCCGTTGAAAAGGGGTGGCCACTGTGCAAATTGGATTGTATAACCATGTTCGATCGTTTTTTGCACCCATTCTGAAATGCCGATTAGGGCTCGCCACGCGTCCACATAATGGGACAGAGGGCAATTTGGTTTATTCACCGTATGATATAATGCGTCGCTCACCATAGGGAAGCGGTTGCGCATAATGTGTGTGCTTTGAAGTGGAAAAGGGCTCTTTTTTGAGAATGTATGAGCATCTCATGCATTTGCAACAAGTGCTGTATTCTTTATTGCATTTTGTATAGCATTTTCTATTGTATAGGACACAGAAACAACATTTTGCAAAATATTGTGAACAACAATATTCCTCTCCCGTTGAACAGCAGTGGGGAGGTAGGGAACAGTGTTCTGTGTTTCTAATCGAGCCTTCTTTGGAGCACCAGAGGGAACCATGGGCTCTGTTTTCCTCTTCAAAGCGTTGCGCCCGTCAGGAGCGTTTCTGCTGCACGGGGGGGTTCCTCCTGTCGGCGCGAGGTGGGTGCTGGTATGGCTGCTTCTGTCTGGGCCACGGCTTGCGTGGCCTTACCGGTGGCTCGGCAGGGGCAGGGGCAGGTGCTGGCACTGAGTTAGCGGGCATGGGTCTTTTAGCCAGGCGCTGGCTTGAGACAAAGCAGGGGTGAGCCGTCTGCGCTATGCTATGTTTGGGCATAAAATGTTTTATAGCTTGTGACTATGTTGTGGCTTGCTGCTGAGTTGCGATGTAACGCTCAGCAAACTTACTCACTGCACCACCAAAGAGGCCGGCTGGAGACACTGGTGCATTCAACAGAGATGCTTTCTCTTTGTCACTCATCTCCTTGAGGGTCAGCCATATATGATGCTCCAGACCGACCAGGTTGCCCATGGACTTGCCGATGGCCTGCGCCGTGACTTTTGTGGCGCGCAGTGCTAAGTCTGTAGGGGTCCATGGCTCTTTGAAAGTCTCTTGATCAAAGCCTTGCTCGTCCATTTGTCTGAGGAGCTTAGCTTGGAATACCTGGAGCACTGCCATTGTGTGGAGTGCTGATCCAGCTTGTCCTGCCGCCGAGTAGGCTTTTCCCGCCAGTGTGAACGTCTGTCTACACGGCTTAGAAGGATGCATGGGGCGTGATTTCCACGCCCTGTTACTCATAGGGCAGAGATGTGCCGCTACTGCCTCCTCCACAGGGGGTAGTTGGGTATAGCCGTTCTATTCCCCATGGTCCCCTTATCAGCATGCACGCTGATAAGGGCGCGTGCCAGTACTTAGATAGTTCGCTATGCACTTTGGGGAAAAACGGGGCAGATCTGTGGGATGCGGCTGCTTGACGGAGTCCGGACTGCAAGAACCACTCATCAAGGCGAGACTGCCCGGGTTCCTCTGGGGGAGACCACTTGAGGTTGAGTTCTTCAACCGCCCTTGCAAGGACGCGAAGCATCTCCCTGTCAGTGGTGCGTATACGGTCCTCGCCCTCGCTGGGGGGAGGGGCGGTAGCATCATCTGCTGACCACTCGGCTGATGCAGCGAGAGACATGACATCGTCATCATCCCCAGCATCAGATCCACCAAACTAGACGAGGCCGCACACTCCTTCAGAGGGCCGGAGCTTGTCTCGCACATAACGTATTGGGAAACATGCGCTTCGTGGGGATTGAGGGGCTCATGGGGCATGTGCCGGCATGAAATCCACCTCAAATTCATCCTGCTCGACCTCGCCATGCCTCCTCGTGTGAATCCTCGGATATCACAGAAGAGGCGGGTGGGAGGGCACGAGAGGCTGAATCGTTCCTCAGAACGAGGGCGATTCGTGAGTGAAGCGACTTGAGACTCGTCCTCACAGTGAGGACAGTCTGTCTCTATGAGAGCCGACTCTGCTTGGGCGCGGCCCAGACAGAAAACGCAGCTCTCATGCTTGTCTGACGGCGGGATGTGTCTCTCACACAATGAACACTTACGGAACGACATCTTGAAAAAGACGCGAACACGTAAGTGGCTCTTTTAGATATATATATATATATATAAAAAAAAATATATATATATATATATATATATATATATATATATATATATATATATATGTTTATATATATATGTTTATATATATATAATTTATATTTATGTCACACAAATTACAATTGTATTTTAAAAGGATACTCTTCACCTGCCGACGTGCTGCGGAGAATCAGGATGCTGAGGTCCGTTCACCAGCGAAGCGTCAAGCGGTGAGGCAGAGAGACATTCACCGGAGCACTGCAGGGGAGCGGAGAGTCTTCTCGCTGCCGTGAAGATTCCGTCCGCTGACTCGTGTGTATTGAGGGCGAAAGGTAGAGGGCTTCTAGACAAGAGATGATCGCTGTCTTGAACGAAGAAATTCTGAGAAAATGGTGTCTGTGCACCTGTTTTTATAGCGGTCAGTTTCGCGCCAAAACAGGCGGGGCTCAAACACCATAGCCAATATTAGAATATTGGCGTTATTGTAGAGAGGTTTCAAATAGGTTGTGTATGAAGGCACTCCCCATATGCGTAACTACGCAATGTCAAGTGTACTGAGTTGTAAGGGAACAGTATTGGGACACCTTTTAGGACACAGAGAAAAACAGAATGCTGAATGAAGTGGATATTTACCTTCAGTCAATTGAAAGAAATGTAGTATGGATTTTGCTACTGACAAAACAAAGCATTACTTCTAAACTAAGCATAGTGAATCACAAACTTATCCAAAAACATACTTTTTATTAAAACATGCTACAGAAGATAATAGACAAATTACAGCAGTGTTTCACCATGGGGGAATGCAAATGGCCCAAAAACACAAATGTATGACAGAAATGACTGATGGTACAAGCTGCAGTAAGGCCTAGGAAAAATCTGAATAATAGTTCAGGTCAGGGTCAATCCAATTTGATAAAGTCCTCATTTAAACAGTACATTTATAATATGTACAGCTTGAACACAAAACTGAGGCCTTTGAGATGAGATTTTCCCAAAACACAAACAAATTTTTTTAAAAAACAACACCAATAACATTATTATCATTGAGGAAAACACTTCCATTAAAAACATACTTGCAGTATTTTCAGCTTTTGAATAAAAAAGGTATTTGCGTAATTCATCAGAATTAATTGCATTTTCAGACAAGTCAAGCCTGCATAAGATATAGAAACATTAAAATTCCACAAAAGCATCAAAATTCTCATGAATATTGTAACATTTCCCCTATGAACTTTGTGGTAAGTCTTAAACATCGATTATCCTGTTTTTAAGAGCTTATAATTTCTTGCCCAATCATTGTGCAACAGAAATATATTTTTATTGTGCTCTTTAATCATAAAACGAGCCAATGCTAAAATAAAGTTATTTAATATCTGTAAGATGAGTAAAATGACTTGTCTTAGCACCTTTGAGGGGAGATTATTGCATTTCCCTTAAAACCAGAAAGCCAAAGAACCACGTAAAGCTTCACACACAATTGATCAGTTACCAAACAGCAGGTTATAAATGATATAAATCTGCAACATTTTGATGGTCTTCAGTTACCAAATCTGCAGCAGGCCACTTCTCTCCCATAAAGGGTCTGAGCCATTCAACACGGTGCATTAGATATGTCATTGAAACTAATGAAGATCATTCATCTTTATGTGACCAAGTGGGTGAAGCCCTCAGCCATAAATTTGACTTATGTATTCAATGATCTGGCACTTGTGTGGTTCAACAGCTTTTGATAGAAAGCTGGTACCAATTACAAGGCAGAATGAGCTATCATGTGGTAGTTTAGTCAACAGCACCCATTAAAAAAGACATCCAGAGAGCAACCGCTAAAACAACCCACAAAGAATCTGTAACAATGTAACTGCTACAATTTAAAACAAGGTCTACTGTCGAGGACAGATATACAGACCTGTTGGAGGTGCATAGCTTATTCTCAAAAGTTTGAGGTCGATAACCTAATTTTAACTGAAATATTTACTTTGAAGAGTAATGTATGTTGTTAACTTTAAGGCGAATGTGTGTAATTTCTGCGCCATTAGTGCCACCAAATGAAAAATAATCACTGTTTTCAAACTCCCTCAGTCTTCCATCGTTTGAACAAACAGATAGTCCTGACCCAAACTCACACCACTGGTCAAGCCAATGTTGCTGATTCAGGCTGGATGGGCCGATTGAACAAACATGAATGTTTTGATAGCACCACAGTGTTACACTTTTAGGTGAAATCAACCTAAAAATGGCTTACTAATAGTTGACTCTGCATATTAATCTGGGATTAAAGAAAGAATTTTAACATCAGAACATCTTTAACCACTTTTTTCATATTATTTAGCATATTATAGCCAATGAAAAATAGCATTTATTGTCACATGTGACCAAAGGTTACTTATCAGTGTCAAGATGCAATAAAAAATGACATAAAACTGATAGCAATTTTCCAAGCAAGTCAATTTGCAACGGACGGATAAATCAATAGCACATCACCCTGTACATATCTGAGAAATTAGTAAAAAAAAAAAAAAAAAAAGTTAACAAAGAAGAGGAAAATATTTAAAAACACAAAATACTGTAAGGGGTAAACATTAAAAAAAGAAAAAAAATATTTTTTTATTTTTTTATGTAACCATTATTTTTTTTAATACTTTTTAAATACTGAAATCAATACAAAGCCTTTCATTGTACATTAGACTCAAACTTTAGTTAATAAATAATGTCTGTTCCGTCCAAATTACACTGTCTGGGGATTGTGTGCAGGTAACAAAACATGAAGTGAAGGAGAGTAAATAGTTCTTGTGGGCAGAAAAGGTAGCACTATGATGTTCTGGTCCCTTGTGTCCTTTTGCCTCTGGCAAAAAAGCATCCGTCTCCTCCAAAAAGGCCAGTCAGCCTCCAAAACTACCACCACCACAGCACGAGGCACCGAGGTTTACATATCTCTGCCAAGCACGATACATGCACACTCAAATTCTCATTGCTAGCGAAGCTTGTCCAAAAATATATTTTCTTTTCCACATTTTTCTTATTTGCTTTCATATTTTAAACAGCTTTTTGTCTTCAAAAATGACCATTACTGGGGTACAAAATATTCTTTAGCTAAATTACTGTAAATTACAAATTTTGTCATTTAGGTTCACTTTTTCTTAAAATCTTGACAATTAAAAAGAAATATAAACTCACCCAATGTCATCTCCCTCTGACACGGAAGAAAGTAAAGCTATAAATATGTTTAATATACGATTCACAATGTGCATTAAATAAAGTTTAAAAACATTATATGTGGAGCTGATAGAGGGAGAGAAGGAGTGTTCTTCAGAGGTTGTGGAAGGGAAAGCTGGTAGTTCAGCTCTTTAGTGTCTCAGATTCGGATCTGGTAGCCGTCACTGAGGGTGCTGAGCTCTGATGGCTTTCTGTCCAGTGCTGCTGGCCTGCAAAGAAACATTTTTATGTCAGTTTCATTTTTAGAGATTAAGAGATTATAGTTGCAAAATGACCAATAGCTCCAACCTTAGGTTCACATATGAAAGGAAAAAACACCCCAAAAGAAACATTCTATCAGTGTTTAATCACCTTAATGTTGTTCCAAACCTGTACAGTTAAAAAAAATATTTTAAGATTTTACGATTTTCAATATCATAACAAAATTCCAACAAAATTAGTAATCTTTAACAAAAAAATAAATAAAAATAATAATAATAAAATATTACGGTGTTAAAAATTATGCAATTTAATTTGATGGAATTTTCTTATGAAATTGAAATGCATAAATCTTAAAAATAGACTAATATATATATAAATATAAATATAAATATAAATATATAGCACTGTGCTATATTCCAAGTCTTCTGAAGCCATACAACAGATTTAAGTAAGAAACTGACAAAAATTTCAGTCTTTATTCAATGATAATCTTCATGTCCAATAAAGCTCAAATAATTTACGCTCAGATTTTAAAATGGTGATTCACATTCGGTTAATACACACAAAAAACAAAGATGTCATATGGATTCAGAAGGCTTGGAATTTAGTGCACAAGTCATATGAACCACTTTTATAATGCTTTTATGTTTTTTTTTTTTTTTTTTGGAGCATAAAAAAAGACGTGGACTTCATGAACTGTTGTATGGCAAAAGCTGTGTAAAGGAATCTACTTTGGTTTTTCACTGAAAAAAACAACAACATATTTACTAATTATAATTAGATTTTTTTGGGTGGAGATTTCCTTTAGAAATGTTTTAGAATAGAATCAAGGGTACAATATGAAAGGGTAGAAAGAAAGGAGGCTGTCTGATGCATATATAATGCTGATCCATGTATGTATACGCACAGATTTTCAAATTTTATTGTACACGTGCAAAGTCATTGGCAGGTTCTGAAACTGCCAAAAGTCACTTAATCACCAATTTAAATTTTCTAAATTTCCCAAAGTAATTCACATTCTCAGTTCAGTCTCCACCTTCTCTGCTGTGAACACACACAAGGGCCATTCAAGAACAAAGCAGTCCATCACAGACCTTCAGCAAAGCCCTGACTGTTCAAAGGTTCTCTGTCCAGTTCACCCTTATACAGTACTCTCTTATCAGTCTTACCATCCACTTTCATTCTGTTTCTCCTGTCAAAAAGTCAATAGGCCTCCATGTTCTCTTGACTGATGTTGGCTATTTGAAGCAGGTGCTTCAACACCATTAGGCAATCGATCACACAGCCGAGCCTTCACTCCAGTTCTGCCTTCTACAATTCCTTCCTTCACGAAAGATTAAGAATTACTTATTCTCAGGCATAAAATCCCCAGTGTTACCAAACAAAGATAAATGGCTTTGTTATTTTTGGAAACCACTGTCACCATAACAGTCTTACATCTAGTCGACAAACTTTTATATAAACTATATAAAGATGCAGAGTGGGTGTGTGCCTAGATGTGTGTAATTGAGGGGATGCTGACGTTTAATGGGTGGTGTGTTTAAGCAGCAGCTGTGTGGGACTCACTAATTAACATCTCAGAGCATGTGACAGGAAGGGAGGAAGATGCTATAGAACACAGCAAAAATAGCTCCAATCGGGAAGCAGGGGATCTATGGTTTTAAAGCCTTGATTCTGGTACTATTGCATGCACAGTGTGGTTCAGCCTCTCCTTTGGTGGTGCATTAGATGGATTTATTAATTACAGCATTGTAAGACACACCAATCGAAGTGTTCTTTTTAAGACATGTCAACTGCTGCGTTACAATAAAATGTGCAATTAAGTAATACTAAAGCGATCAAGCTAGAACACACACACACAAACTACAGCTAAAGCTAGGCATGTGAAAAAGTACATACAGTATTAAAAAAAAAAAAAGCGATGTTGCGTTGCATGTAAACACCTTTACCGGTATTGTGCACATGACTGTTTACATTTTGAGGTCAAAAGTAGAGAATAATCTGATGATTCTGAATCTCATGTAAACGTGAGTTTCTTATGTTATCATTTTTGTTTTTAAATAAGCTGATTTTTGATAGTTATCAGTGTACTGCGGTGCTCTAAATAATTAGGGCCCACCAGGCCCCAATCCGATTATCTGAGACTTGTTTTTAAAGGTTTAATTGTTTAAAAGGGTCATTCATTTTCTCCATTCATTCGTCTTCATTGTGCTTTGTTTGTGCATCATGTGAATGTGTCTTCAGCGTATTTCAGCATGGACTGCATGTTTTGTCGTCTCGTATCACCGTGATTGCTTGTGAACCAGTCATAAAACGATTCAAGCTTTGCTAAGGAATTGTTATTGAAGGATGGGGTATTTAAAACACTTGGACTGGATCAAAAACGTAAGTAAACAGTTCCATTCATGAATATTTCAAATGCCATGACTGTTTGATATTTTATGGTGCTGACACACTGTTTACACCGGGCACCTCCGTTGACATGACGCAACGCAACAGCTTGAGGCTGTCTACACCGGACACGTCGACACAAACTTTCTAAACCGTTTATTTGTGTTGTTGGCAGTAGTAGCGCCAGCGTGTGCAAAATGGAACGCGACATCTGTTTACTGTCGGCGTGACACGCCGCAATGGACGGCATGACAGCATCATTTATTAGAATGGGTTCTATATATATGGATGCAATGTGATGGGTGCGTGTTATCTGTAAACCCTGAAATTTAGTTTTATAAATGTTGTAGTATTGTGGAGTTTGTTCATTCTCTTCCGACTGAGTTTCAAATATGGCTGGATTTGAGGGGCTGCATGATGTTAGCCAATCAGAACAGTTGGCGTTATATGTTTAGAGGAGGAGTTTCAGCCAAAACTGAGCTTTTCTGACAGAGGCCTGAGAAAGGGTGGAAAATGATCATATGTAACTAAATTATGACTGTTTTAATGCAAAAAAAACCTATACTAACATTATCAGCGGACCTCAGGGAAGATAATAAAAAAAATTAAAAAAAATTTTTTTTTAAAAAGAGCATAAACAGAATGCTCGTTCTGCAAGATGCTGAAAAACACTGTGAAATGCTACGCAAAATAGCCAAAATGTCCATCTGCATGAGTTCATAGACCAACATTCAAAAAATACTGGATGCAAGAATATGCAACCCTTCAATCAAGTAACTGGCAGATATTCAACAAATTAATAGGTTAAATACCTATAACTTGATTTAAAAAGAATCTTTATCTAAAAGTAACATGGCAGAAGTCTGTGAGAAGGCAGCTGGTTTCTACCTTTTACATGTTACAGTGCTGTGAAAATATTTGCCCCCATCCTGATTTCTTCAGTTTTTTTTGTTGTTTTTTTGTTGTTGTTAATGTTGTGTGTGTGTGTGTGTGTATAAACTGTATCTGTAAGGTTTACCCTGGCGACCACTAGAGGTCACCATGTACGTTTATTGTCCTTCCCTTGTCTTGCGTTTATTATGGGTTTTGTATTTGTTTCGTGGTCTATGGCTGTGTCTCGTTTGGAAGGCTGCGTCCTCCGGAGGTTGCATTTGTCGGCCGCATACGTCATCGAGGCTGTCTCATTTCAGAAAAGCGAGTAGGACACTTCGAATGCAGCCTTCGAATGCGACCTTCTTTCATGGGAATTCGGAGGATGCATGAGGTGTATCCTTCATGGGCACTCATAACCCACAATTCTTTGCTTCAACGGAAATGTCTAAAAAAAATGATGCCAATTTGCCCGTAACTATGATGTTCACACGCAAGAAATGTTAATTCCCAAGTTGAAGTACCTCAGTAGATGGGTGCACAGTATATAATATGTATAATTATATGAATATATAATTAAAATAAAGTATTAGACTAAAAGTACACCTGTAAAATCTATTTTCTTTTGTCTTTACATCATTATAACTCTCCTAAAATGTACCTCATACATTCCTTTCCAGAGGGACTTTGTTCCCTTCTCACTAGAAGCACTCGTGCTTGTTAAAGAGTGGCGTGCTGTCATAGCAACCATGATGAGTTCTGTTTCTGTTTGTCCTACGAAGGCCGTCTCGTTTAAACGAGGCTTGTTTAAAGGAGGACGCTCGGTATAATGCAGCCTTCAAAGGACACGTCCTAACTAGCACGCAGCCTTCGAAACGAGACACAGCTTATGTTCATTGGTCTCTGTGGTTATAAGTTCCAGGTGTTCCTCTTTTTATCATTTACCCCTTGTGTATTTATTCCTTCATTTCCCTGTGTTCTTTGTCAGTTGTTTTCCTTCGTAGGCTGTAGTGTTTGTTTTCCAGTGTTTCAGTATTTGATTTCATTTGTGTTTGTGCTTCATTAAAATGACTGCATTCTCAAACATTACATATGGTAAGAAATAGGACAGGTATTTGTCCCTTCTGGAAGGCTCTCAGTGAGTACCATGTGGAGAGAGACAAAATTGTGGTAGTAACTGTGGATTCTGTTCTTTGTGGAATTTTTTTTCTTTTCTCTTTGTTGAATTTTATATTTTTGATTTTCTCAAATATTTTTTGTTTGTTTGTATCTATTTGTGCATTGTGTAATTTAGGCTTTGACCAAAGTGATGTTTGTTGAGGGACAGGGTGGGGTTGGGGAGGGGAGGGGGAAATAATGGGGGTTAAAGTTCATTCTGTGTGTGTTTGTGTGTGTGTGTGTGTGTGTGTGTATATATATATATTATATATATATATACACTACCAGTGAAAAGTTTTGAAACACGACTGAAATGTTTCTCATGATCTTAAAAATCTTTTGATCTGAAGGCGTATGCTTAAATGTTTGAAATTAGTTTTGTAGACAAAAATGTAACTGTGCCATCATATTAATTTATTTCATTATAAAACTCAAATTTAATAAAATAAAAAACATTTTTGAAATTGATGACTTGGACCAAATAATAAAAAAAAGCAGCCAATAAGTGCCCAACATAGATGGGAACTCCTTCAATACTGTTTAAAAAGCATCCCAGGGTGATACCTCAAGAAGTTGGTTGAGAAAATGTCAAGAATACATTTCTGCAAATTCTAGGCAAAGGGTGACTACTTTGAAGATGCTAAAATATAACACAGTTTTGATTTATTTTGGATTTTGTTTAGTCACAACATAATTCCCATAGTTCCATTTATGTTATTCCACAGTTTTGATGACTTTACTCTTATTCTAAAATGTGAAGAAAAAAAATTTATAATAAAGAATGAGTAAGTGTTTCAAAACTTTTGACCGGTAGTGTGTGTAAATATATTTGTTTGTTCAGGTTTATATATATATATACACACACACACAAGAATAAAAAAAAACATGAACGAAAATTAATGATGGTAGAATTTGTATTTTTGGGTGAACTATCACTTTAAGTCCTCTTTCTCTCAGAGAGAACACTTTTCTATCTTTTACTTTTGTCAATTTTTCCAGCTCTGTTCCTAGTAGAGATGGTGCACTGCCTATATTTCCCAGGGGGACCACTAAAAGGAAAGGAATCTTATTTCCTCAACACCACAAACAAAAGCAGCACTTGTAAAGTGATCAGCAGTTCTGAGTGGGGCCTTCTGCTACTCTTAGCACAATAAAAGAGCTTCTCCACTAGTACTTGTGCAATGCAGCTCTAGAAACATTGAATCCATAAGTCAACTGCCTGGACGGGAGGAATAGGGTTGTGTGTCAGTAACACGAGAAGCGGGCAACCGTGTGCTACCAGGATAGATTATCAAATGGTTTTGCAGCATCTGCTTTTCAGTGTCACCATCATACAGTAGCTCTTAAAAGAATGCACCGGGTTAAGACCTCTGCATGAACTTGAAACATGAGCAGACAATGTGTGTCATTTTTAGTGTTCATTGACAGCTTCAAAAGCTCACAGAGAGAGAGTGTTCACATTAACAGCGATGTGCAGCGACAAGTGGCCAAAGTTACAAACTCATTTAATTTCAAATGAGAGTTGGGGATTTGAGCCAACATGAGTAACCGAGATCGCTGACGATGGGGCAGGTCAACTTATAGACTAGAATCTAGACTAGAGTAGAAGAAAAAATGCAAGAGTTTGCAAAAGTGACACTACATTATGCAACCAAAAGTGCATCACTGACCATCAGTGTCAGTGTGAACACCCCTTGAAAGACTTATTTTCAGAGGATATTTTCATAATAGCATAATCATTAGAATATAAAGATGACTAAAAATGTGTCAACGTTAAATAAGTGGTGTAAATGGATCCCAAGTAATTACGTTTTAGGACTCTATGGCCTAATGTAAGAAACGATATAAGTTATGATAAGTCACTGTAAATAAACCACTGATAGCTTAGGATTGCATTTACTGTATATTTACTTACTTTCTTGACACTTTTCAACTAAGGTGACTGTAACACATGTGGATACATTGCACTGATTATTTCTCTTTATTGGATTTCCATTAAAAGTCAGAGTGTTTATTACTCACGATTTGTCTCTTCTGTGGATGTGCTGGTGTCTTTGAGGACTGGTGCCAGGTCGTCGGCGCGGTGATAAAGATTTGCCTCGGGTTCGTTCTTTGATTGGAGACTGAGCACTGGATGACTTGAGGATCTGCAATTAAACCCACTTGTTTTAACTTTTAAAACATTCATACATTTCATATATTTGCTTGTGTGATAATACATTTTGCAAATGAAATACTGATATACAGTACTGTGCAAATGTCTTAGGCACATAAGATGTTTCACAAAAGCATTTGTCTTAAGATGGTTATTTATATCTTCAGCTTTAGTGTGTCAATAGGAAATATAAACATTAGACTCCCAAACATTACTTTTGCAAATAGAAAATATTAGAACAGAAGAACAGGGAGCCCTGCAACAGATGTCATGGCCCCCATAAAGCCCCCCACTGAACATCGTGTCAGTCTGAGATTACATAAAGAGACAGAAGCAATTGAGACAGCTTAAATAGATAGAAGAACTGTGGCGAATTCTCCAAGAAGCTTGGTACATTCTATCTGCCAACAACCACGAAAAACTGTGCTGTTTTAAAGGCAAAAGTGTTCACACCAAATATTGATTTAGCTTTTTTTATGTTTACTGGACTTTGTATGACATTAAGTAATAAATGGAAACTATTTATTTTATTATTTTTGAAGACATCCTCTCTATACAACATTTTTCACAAGTGCCTAAGACTTGTCTAAAAAAATGAGCAACTCAGCTAATACAGTATATAAATGGCTAATGAGCTAATAAATGGGTAGTTGATACATAATGTGTCCAAGAGATATTAGGTTAAAATTTATATGAATCTACTGTTTAAGGGAAAGTGTATATTTTGGGTTCTGTGACATGCATTTCACCCTTTCTTTTAAGTAATCTCTCTATTAATGTGAGGTTATAAAATCTGCATGCATAATTTGCTAATCCTGTATTAGCAAAATGCAGTTTAAAACAGTTTTAGATTGATTTTAGCTTGTCACACTTTAGGACGTCAACTACCCAAACAGTATTTCAATATATATAATTCCACTTTGATCAGTTTGGACATTATATGAAGAGTTAAAGGCAATTACAATGAACGAGGGCTTGAATTCTTGCTGCAGGTGGTAAAAGAAAAACAGTGAAAGTTGGCAAGAGGAACAGATGTGGAACGTTCATAAACTCGGCAGGGGTCTAGTGCGAAAAAACTATATTAGCAGTTTATTAAAGAGGAATGGCTTGAACTCTTTTACACTGCAGGGAGTTGAATCATTGTCTCTGTTTTCTCATTAACATCTGTGGTACAGATGAAGTCATTGTCATGAAAGGCTCCACAATACGTTCATTAACTTGATGATAATGTTCATTAACTTTTTCATTATGCTACAAGTAAACAGATTTCCAAACTCTAAATAGCCCAAATGAGCATCAGAAGCAATGATGGGTAACTATCCTTACATTGCGATGTTCTCAGTTGTTATAAGATTATTTTCAGTGGTTCATTTTTGGATGGTACCCACGTCTTTACTAAATGCTATACTACAGTTATTTTTACTACAATAAAACTTTGGTAACTTGGTACTTGCCACCACTACTAAAAATGTATTGTTTTCTTTGATTCTTAAGGCTTGCACAGTTTGCAGGGGATTCCATATTAATTTATTATTATTTTACAGTAGTAACTAAATATGGTATTTTGGTGAATAATTGTAGTTACCATGGTCAATTTCTGTAAGAAATTATTCAAGATTTTTAAGTAAAACATTTAGTTGTCACTGTTATTGTTCAATTAAACCATTCAAATGAACAAACAACTGTCCTTGCATACCTTTATTAAAAGTGAAGTGCGTACATTCTGTGCCACTATAGTGTATCGAAAGTGGATTGCAAAAATAATGCCTTTTTCAAATGGGGTTTCCCAAAAAAATAGGGATTGAACGATACCATTTTTTCTCTTCCGATCCGATACCTGAACTAGCTGTATCGGCCGATACCGATCCCGATCTGGTACCAGTGTTGTTGTATTCTTAATGAGTTTAGAACATTTATAATTCAATGTGTGTACTCTTTGTGTGAAGAAACAAAAACCTCTAACAATACATTATTTCATTATAAAATAGGAAAACAAAAAAACCAATTACATAAGAGCATGTGCAAACTTTATTGTTAACTAGTCTGCAGGATGCAGCAGCAAAAATTCCAGTAATTCCAGTGAAAGTCTTCAGTAGAAAAGAACCCAGTTCTCTTTACATATTTTAACTTGTATCTGGACTTAAAAATTGTTTCAAGGCAAGGCAAGTTTATTTATATAGCACATTTCATACACAATGGCAATTCAAAGTGCTTTACATATAATGTTTCAGATCTCTCTCTCTCTCTGTTATTTATTTAATTGTATTCTTTTTTTTTTGTATATCAATCCACTTTTAAATCACACAGTAATTTTTTGGAACCCAATTTGTTTTTATTTTAATTTATAATAATAACAATTTTACTATACATTGGTAATTCATTTCAGTTGTAATTTATTAAGGCTTTTATTTTGAAAGTCAGGCGCTGAGCGCTCCAAGAAGTCTGTGTTTGAGTGTTTGTTTGTAGGCTAATTCACAGTAGTGTAATATGCTTCTCATTCAACATCTGGTAAAATGCTTGTCCGGTGCTGTTCTCAATGCATGTTATAGGCGGACTGAAATATTGATCATCTTCATCTGAGATGGAGTTTGTGTGGAGCGACAACATATTGCGCTAAGCACACGCGCAGTCTCTGTTTATGTGTGTGTGTGTGTGTCGGCAGAGCGGCGCTCGTTCAGTAAAGTGTCGTGCCAGAGACTACTTAGCTGTGCATGCTGACTGTACATTTATTATTAAACAGACTTTTGCAATTCACAAAGCTTTTGGATGACTGTAAGAGCCTGAATAAAACGCACGAGTTATATGGACTACTTTAATGGTGATTTGAAGGTTCAAACATTTTGATTTATACATTGAGCAACTGCTGTGCTAACCATAGCATAGTGACCAAGTTGCACTCAGACGTGCATATGTTTAGCATGCTAACACTTCCTGTCACTACCTAGCTAGCATTTCATTTGAGTTTTTTGTCAAACTGTTGGGTTTCCTTGATTCAGCTATGTCTGTTTCAAGTAGTTAAGTTGAAATTACATAGTAATTTTAATTTAAGAAAACTAATTTCAAACATGTTGAACCACTATCCATGACTGAATAAAGTTCAGCCAATAAGTTTTTTTTAGTGAATGTTGTTGAGCCAGACTTCCAGGCAAGTCAACCTACGAATATCTTGCTTGTATACTGTGTCTATCAACAGTAAGCTGAGGTAGGAGAAAATGTTTTAACATAAAACAATTTACAAATGTCACTATTAAAAACCATCCCCTTTTTGTCTTAGTAGTTTTTCTATAGCTTATACAATAGAAACAACTGGCAAAAAACATCTAATTTTGAAGAGTGAGTCTCAAATTCCTCTGCATCCTTAAAAAGAATCCTACATTCCTTATGCACATCCAGAGCACAATTTGCCCTCTCTGCTAATGTGGTTCATGGAAACTATGTCACAGCTGACTTTGGTCATCCACCCAAGTCAAGGCTACATCTGAGAAACTGGGAGCACATGACCTACTTTTTATTGGCTACATGATAAACGTCACGTTACAGTCAAAGCAGCTGATCCCAGACTTGTCTGCTGGTCTAACTCTTTATGGATGTCCAAGAACAAACACAGTCAAAGCTGATCCTGATTCAGTTATTGAGAGTAAATCTCCTTTCTTTGAAATAACAAATAGATGACATAGTAAAAAAGAGGCTCCCATAGGAAATCTGACCTTATTTATCTCTCACAGCTCCAATAAGGCCACTGAATTACATTGTTTTTAGGAGGGCCACAAGAAGTCCTCATAATGTATAAAAAATGCCTTACCTAAGATATTGCAAAAAATCTGATCACAGATCAGCTATGGACTCACCTTCATCCTCATATCACGCCCGTGCTTCTCCAGCTCTTTGCGCATGTCTTCACGGCCCTGCTTACAAGCGTTGATCACCAGATAGTTCCACTCGATGGGCTGGAAAACATGTGGATTGTGGGGCACATACAGGCCGATCTTTATCTTCTTCATAGTGTGCTGGTAGTGGCGATATGAGTCCTCAAAATCGAAAACTAGCTCGCTGAGTGTACGGAAGGTCAGAGCTCTATCCATGAGATCGGCACGGCGACTCATACCCAAGGTGCCATAGCGGCCGTTACAGTAAACGCCCAACACCACATGATGGAAGTGGTGCCCGGAGAACTGTGTCTTAAAGCTGATGGGGAAACGTTCCACAGAGGTCAGACCGTTGGTAAGGTAGCTAGTGGTAAAGAGTCAAGGTTTTGCTTGACAGCTTATTTGATTCAAGTTCATTCATTAGTGATGGGATAATCAGGATAGCTTAAATGTGTAAAATCAAGTCTAGAATTAGTAGCTCCTAGAGAAAGAAGTGATAATGAAATGGCAAACTGATTTTTATCAGCGTTAAAATTCAGGAGGGTACCGAAGCCTTCCCAAGGTTTCTTAACTTAGTGTGTATTGCTTTTTCAAACTTGATTCACCTTTGAACTTTAAATAAACTTAGTTTTCTCACACTTCCCAAAAAATCAATGGGCTACTGACTTACTGTATGTCAATAAGGGGCTGCTCTGCTGTGAATCAGAAAAATGAATAGACAATTAGTTTAACATTCTAGAGAGTAAACAGCTATGTCACCACAAACTTATGTGTGTATGCTCTATTCTCAGAACTGTCCCAACATTCTGAATTTAAGCTTACTTTTATTTCCTGAAAATGATCAGAACCTCTAGTAAGTGGTGCGTTGCTTAGGAAGGCATCACTATTAATATTCCTCATACTTTCCGAATAGGGATTTTAACATATTCCTAAATCTAAGAATTTAACTTTTGTGCTCCGAACATTAATGATACCTTACAATCATGCTGCTTTTTGAGAAAAGGCGTGCTTTCACATTTCAAAACAATCAGACTTAAGATTTCCACTTGCCGAATGATTAAAAAAAAAAAAAATCCCATAGACATTAAAAGTGGGATGTGAGCATTATTTAGGGACCAAAATAGATTTAGAAGTGGGCTCTTTTGACTCTGACTATTATGCAACCATCTAGAATACCTCAGCAACCACACAGAAATGCGTTAAACACCACTCCTGAGCAACCACATAGTAATGCCCATGCAACCACTCAGAACACCTTTGCAACAACATATCAATGCCATGGAAACCACAAACACCCTAGCATTGTGGTGGCAACTTTTGCACTATTCCACTCACATCTTCTTCATAAAAAGTATAAATATAGTTTAAGAATACTGACAATGCAAACAAAGTCAAGTTCTGATAAAAAAGACAAAGATCTCAAGTAAAAAATAAACCCTCTCTTTTTCCCATGACAAATATAAGTTGCAGAGATGTGATTGAAGTTGGTCAGCATTCAATCGGCTAGACTGGTCTTCCCCTTGTTTTTTTCCCCCATCTCTGCCTGATCTCTTCTGTAGTCTTATGCAAGTGTGATCAGTGCTCACTGCGGCATGGCCACAAATGATGTGGCATTTGCTGCCATGAGCAGTCACCAGGCTGTGAGTGCATCAGCAGGGTTCATACCAGGGCTCATCTGCAGCTAGGGGGAAAAGCCTCTGATGTGAGGACAAAAGCAGCTCACATTTGGACCTTATGTACATCAATCAATGCATCAAATAGAGCGGTGTTTGTTTTAAAGGTATCTTTAGTCATTTAAGGACATCATGGAACGGCATGAGAATCTGTCATGAAATTATGACAGAATTTTAATTTTTCAGTAAACTATCCCTTTAAATTAATCTTGTCAATAAACCATATGCCAGTGCTGTTTTGCTATTAGATACTGCATTGGAAGCTGCCAAGTCAGTCAAGAGCACACAGAACAGATCTGTTGAGCTGTGTGTGTCTTACAACACAACCAAAGGGTCTGGATCTGCTTGACTTCTTTGTCATCTCCCTTTCAAAGACATTCACCAGCATACAAATACACAATATGCTGGTATTTCATAACAATAGCATTCTAGGATGCCATGCAAAGGGCAGACGTGCGAGAGACAGCTCTGCACACTTTGCTAATTTTTTTAATTCTTTTCATGATATAATCTGGTGAAATTCGATACACCCAGTTACACAATTGCTGTTTGAGGTAAACATGGCAAAGAAGTCAAAATCCTCGGGCTCTGGAGACATTAAAAGACACTTACGGGTTCAAGATGAAAGCCCAGACAGGCCTGTGGACCGGGGACTCGATTTGGATGGCGCGGCGGGAGAAGGAATCCAGCGTCAACTGTCCAACATGTCGGTGATATTGACGAAGGTACTTGCGGACTTGAAGGATCTCGCTGTAATACGTCGATCGATTACGGCGACGGAAAAAAAATTCTTTGAGTTAGTCGCAAGAGTGACAGATGTTGAGAGACGAGTCGATTATTTGGAGTCATCGGAGAGGGAATTGGCCGCTTATCCGCCCGCGACCAAAGTTGATTTGGAACGTGTTTTTGAAAAGCTTGAAGATCTTGACAACAGAAGCTGCAGGAATAACATTAGAATTGTTAGAATTCCTGAGAATCAGGAGGGCAGAGATATGGTGAAATTCCTAGACGAGCTTTTCCCGAGTCTGCTCGACATAACAGGCCACAAGCTGGAAATCGAGCGAGCTCACAGAGTCCTGACTCGCAGATCTACTGAGGGAGACAGGCCCCGATCGATTCTGGCCAAATTTTTTAGATCATCCAATAAAGATCTCGTGTTGTGCCAGGCGAGGAGCAAAGGAAAACTTTCTTGGAAGAATTACAATATTTTCTTGTTCACAGACTTTGCGAACTCAACAAGAGAGAAACGCGATCAGTTTAAGGAATGCAAGAAACTCTTACATCAGCGGAAGATCACTTTTGCTCTGATGTTTCTGGCCAGACTGAGAATAAACACCAAAGACAGCAGCAAAGTATTTACATGTCCCAATCAGGCAATGTCTTTTATTGAAACATTGGGTGAGTAACCATTGGGTGTTTTTCTTGTGAGTGGATTGACTCACTGTACATACTCTGGCTTTCGGAGAAAGCTGGGTGCCATTTTTGTTTCTTTTTGCATTGGCTCCGCTGAGCGGCTGGAGTTTGCTTTGTTTTGTGGATCAACACTTTTCCTTAAAGAAACGTTTGCATTGACGGAAGATCACTTTTACAATGAAGTTCCCGGGCAGATACGGATGACCGCAAAATATCTACAAGCCCACACAAAGGATGTCTTTTATAAAGTTGGCGGACTGTGTAAATCATGGGATATACTTTTATGCAGCCTCCGAGTGAATTGACTCTTGACCATCCGAGGAACTGGGATGCGTGTTTCGTTTCCTTTTGTGCTGGTTCTGCCTAGCGGTTGGAGCTTGTTTTTTTTTTTAAATAACATTACTTCGGGACAGTTATGGATGAATCTGTCAGTTCCTTGTGCTTATGCCTGCTGTTGGTTGGAGTATGATTTGTGGAGTATTTTCGTGGGACATTGGAATGATTATGTCATCTGCTGCACTCATCAGCTGACTCACTGAAGAGTCGTTTGTTGGTCCAAGGAAAATGAACGGCTTTATATCGGCTGAAATTTGTTTCGTGAAGGAACACACCTTCGAGACAGTTCTGTGAATGAGTCTACACGTTCTTTGTGTTTATTCTGTTTGTTTTGTTTGGGGGGAAGTTCGAGGTTTTATTGTTGCATTAATGTTGAAATGTGGTCTTCATAATTTTGTTTTTGGCACACAATTTATTTTTTCTATTATATCAAAATGCCAAATGTTAATATGAGTGTACTATCTCTCTCCACATGGAATGTGAATGGGTTGGGGCACCCTATACAAAGAAGGAAGGTTATTTCTTTTCTTAAACATAAGAAATATGATATAGTGTTTCTTCAAGAAACGCATCTTTCCCTGCAGGAAGCTGAAAAATTTGGGAAGATATGGGGTGGACATGTTTTCTTTAGTGCTGGTTCAAGTAAGAGCAAGGGAGTCATTATATTGGTAAATAAACATTTATAATTCAAATGTCTGAAACAGTTTAATGATAAATTAGGAAGTCATTTTTGTTTTAGCAGAAATTCAGGGGCAAAGTCTGATTTTGGCTAATATTTACACACCTAACGCTGATGATCAGGGCTTTTTTATAGATCTTGATGGGATGTTGCAAGTTGCTGGCACCCCTCATGATATAATATTGGGAGGAGACTTTAATCTTTTGATGGACTCAGTCCTTGATCACAGTGAAGCAAAAGTGTGTAAGCCCCCTAGAGCAACACTCACGCTTCACAGGATGTGTAAAAATCTTGGTCTTACAGATATTTGGAGACTTTTGAACCCATCTGGTAGAGACTATACATTTTTTTCATCAGTCCATAAGATTTATTCTAGAATAGATTTCTTTTTTTATATCCAAATCCCTCATTTCATCTGTTGTTGATTGCTCAATTGGAAACATCTTAGTCTCAGATCATGCCCTGGTGAGTTTAGAGATGTTGACACATTTAGAGAAAAATAAATCATATAGTTGGCGCCTTAATGTATCCCTTTTGCAAAATCCTGATTTCCAACAAATGTTAAAGATTGAAATCAGTGTTTATATGGAGACCAACTGGTCCTCAGTATCCTCTGTGGGCGTGGCTTGAGAGGCACTTAAGGCGGTTCTTAGAGGTCGGATCATACAATATGCCTCATTCATCAAAAAATCCAAAGCACGAGAACTCGTTGAGTTGGAAGGAAATATTAAAAGTGCAGAGGCAGAGCTGAAACGCCGTATGTCATCTGATGGCCTCAGAGAATTGACCCGATTGAAATATAGATATAATATTATTTTGTCACAGAAAGAGGAGTTTTGGTTATTCAGGGCAAGACAGTCATACTTTGAGTCAGGGGACAAAGCAGGGAAGCTTTTGGCTAGATATATAAAGCAGAGAGAGTCTCTTTCTATCATTCCCTCAGTGAAATGCTCAGCCATTGATATTAATAATGCCTTTAAAGAGTTCTATCTTGATCTTTATAGTTCCACGTCTTCGTCTACTGATGAAGATATTAGAAACTTTGTGGAACCATTAGATCTTCCTAAACTGAAGACTGAGCAAAAAAACTCTCTTGATTCTGAGATAACCTTGGAGGAGCTTGATGAGGTAATTAAGTCCCTACCTACTGGCAAGGCTCCGGGGCCAGATGGTTTTGCCGCAGAATTTTTTAGATCCTATGCTACAGAACTGGCTCCACTTTTGTTAGAAGATTATACTGAATCATTAAAGAATGGAAAGCTTCCTCCAACCATGACATAAGCCCGGATCAGTCTGATTCTTAAAAAGGACAAAGATCCAAGCGAGTGTAAAAGTTACCATCCAATCTCCCTGATCCAACTAGATGTAAAAATCTTGGCTAACCGATTAAGTAAGGTTATGACATCTCTTATACATATAGATCAGGTGGGGTTTATTCGGGGCCACAGCTCTTCTGATAACATCATGTGGTCAGTAGCGAATGATCAGTCTCCGGTCGCTGCCATCTCACTTGATGCCGAAAAGGCATTTGATATGGTAGAATGGGATTATCTTTTTAAGATTTTGGAAATGTATGGGTTCGGGAGTACATTTATTGGTTGGATTAAGTTACTTTATAGACACCCTGTAGCAGAGGTACAAACAAATAGATTAATTTCAGATTATTTTACTCTGGATAGGGGCACCTGGCAGGGTTGCCCTCTTTCCCCATTATTGTTCTGTCTTGCCCTGGAACCATTAGCAGCCACGATAAGAAAGGAGAATGATTTTCCAGGGGTGGTGGCAGGAGGTGTGGCACATAAGCTTCTGCTTTACGCAGATGATATTTTATTATTTGTCTCTGAACCTACTAGATCTATGCCTTGCCTCCACAGAATTATTAATTCCTTTTCCAAGTTCTCAGGATACAAAGTCAATTGGTCTAAATCCTGGCTTTGGCTCTGACAGCGTTCTGTCCAGTAACAGCTTTCCAGCCGGGCGCCTTCCAGTGGCCCAAACAGGGAGTATTTGGGGATTTTATTCCCAGCAAATTTGTCTGATTTAGTTAGTGTTAATTTTTGACCCTTTAATAAAAAGGTTTTCGAGTGATGTGGGCAGGTGGGCTTCATTACATCTATCGATGATTGGGAAAGTTAATGTTATTAAAATGAATTGTATTCCAAAATTTAACTACCTGCTACAGTCTCTCCCTGTAGATGTCCCCCTCTCTTATTTCAAGCAATTTGATAGCATAGCGAAATCCTTCATTTGGAATGGTAAACATCCCAGATTGCATTTTAATAAGTTACATATGCCGATACACAAAGGTGGGCTAGGCCTACCCAAGATTTTATTTTTTTATTACTATGCGTTCAGTCTCAGACATTTGGCTCATTGGTCACTTCCATCTGAGAGAGCTCCCCCTGGTTTGTTATTGAACAGGCAGTTCTTGCCCCTATTTCGCCATTACAAAGCATCTCTATCAAACTAATCGGAAAAGTTAAGTTACACCCCATTATTTCACACTTACACTCTGTATGGACTAAAGTGTCCAGATTGTTTAAATTGGACACTTATTTAAATGTTGCCTCGAGCATATGGCTGAACCCAAGATTGTGTATTGGCAAGTCCCCTTTCTGCTGGCCAGAGTGGATTATGAGGGGGTTTGCTACAATCGGTGACCTATATTAAAGTGGAGTGTTGAGATCATTTGAAAACTTGGTCCAACATTTTGGGATCCCCAGACCTCAGTTTTATAGGTATTTACAACTGTGCCACCTGCTTTGTACTATTTATGGGAGTAGCACACACCCCCCTAAGGTGGCAGATGTTTTGGGAGAGGTGATTGCGGCTTTTGGAAAAGGTCATGAGGCATCAGTGTACTACTCCATGTTAATTCAGAGTCTGGGGGATGGAGCCTTAACTTCTCTCAAGAGAGTATGGGAGAAAGATTTCAACTTGGCACTGGAGGAAGGAGTGTGGGCTAAGATTTATAAAAACATTAAGTCTGCATCTAGAGATGCAAGGGTGCGTCTTATACAATTCAAAATTTTGCACAGATTTTATTGAACCCCCTCTAGACTGTATAGGCTTGGTCTTAAAGACACACCCACCTGCTGGAGATGCCAATCAGAGGATGGAGACATGGCCCATGTTTATTGGTGGTGTGTCAAGATCCAGAAATTCTGGTCGAAGGTTCAGAATTTTGTGTGTGACATGGTGGGCACTCGGGTTTCGTTTTGCCCCAGACTTTGTGTTCTGGGCAATGGGGCGGTAATCGATGTAGAGGATGGCCATATTGAGAACTGGGTACTGACCTGTGTGATGATCGCCAGGCAGGTTATTTTGAGGGGTTGGAGGTCAGCTGGTGCGTCCCCATATCTGGAGTGGTGCACGGAGATGGGGAGGGTAGCGGCTTATGAGGAGGTGTCATTGGGAAGACGGGGTGATTTAGATTTGTTTGTCCGGAAATGGGGCAGGTATTTGGAATTTTTGGGGGGCTCTCGGGTGGGGTGTGGAGAGAGTATTGTAGTATAGTTTTTAAGTGAGTATGATTATTATGTGTGTATATATATATGTATGTATATATACCACCAATCCTGTGGTCACACATAAGTAAATATATATACATACACACACACACACATACATATATGTGTATGTGTGTGTGTGTGTGTGTGTATGTGTATGTGTATGTATATATTTACTTATGTGTGACCACAGGATTATTTTTTTGGGGGGTTGGGGGGTTGTCGGGTTTAAATGTTGTGTGTGTGTATATATATATATATATATATATGTGTGTGTGTGTGTGTTTCTTGTTATTATATATTAATAAAAATAAAAAAAATTACAAACAACAGCATTCTAGTCCATTAATCACCAATCACAGAAACAAGTAGTCACAACCAGAAGAACAGCTATTCCTGAGATTAAAATTACAAACAAGCCACATATGCACATTCTCAGTAACTCACAGTAGTTTTAGAACTATTCTAGGGGTCAAAAGAGCCATAAAAGACAACATGAAACACATTTCACTGCATTTAATTTAAGCAAAACAACATCTTTACAAATGGAACAGAATATTCAGTTTGAAATTATGTTGGATGGGACTTGATATACCCACTGGGATTTCATAGGATAATGAAAAAGTAAGTAACCAATCATGATATTATTGGTTAATCTAATTTTTTCCGTGGTAAAATCAGCATTGTATTAGCAGCTAATCCAATTTTCACTATAGCTGCCAGCTTGTTATTTACGCACGCACAGAATACAATATTCAGACGTATAACTATTTTTTTTATTTTTTTTGATTTTTCCCCTTTTTCACCCAATTTGGAATGCCCAATTCCCAATGCGCTTTTAAGTCCTCGTGGTTGCGTAGTAATTCGCCTCAATCCGCGTGGCGGAGGATGAATCCCAGTTGCCTCCGCGTCTGAGACCATCAACCTGCGCATCTTATCATGTGGCTTGTTGAGCGCGTTGCCACGGAGATATAGTGCGTGTGGAGGTTTCACGCCATCCACCGCGGTATCTGTGCTCAACTCACCACGCGCCCCACCGGCAACAAACCACATTATAGCAACCACGAGGAGGTTACCCCATTTGACTCTACCCTCCCTAGCAACCGGGCCGATTTGGTTGCTTAGGAGACCTGGCTGGAGTCACTCAGCATGCCCTGGGATTTGATCTAGCGAACTAGTGAACTCCAGGGGTGGTAGACAGCATCTTTTACCACTGAGCTACCAAGGCCCCCTAACCTATAACTATTTTAAGTATATACAATATTTACCAACCATTTTACCTTTGGTAAAATGTGATGATTGTGATGAAGTGGCGTGTTGCCGTAAATGTGGTAAGAACTGAATCGTTAAAATCGTTCCCACCAGTCAAGCCTCCTACTTCCTAATTCCCCTATGTGTGAACACCTGATAAAATACCAGTTACCATGCACATACTGCACCCTCACCCTCATGTGGTGACAGGCCACAGTACATACAGTACACAGTACATACAGTACACATACACATGTGCCTCTACAATGAAAAAAACGTTTCAGAAGTGGTAAAAGTTGAATGAGCAAATAATGTCAGTTTTGTTTTCGTGTTGACTTTAAATTGTTTTCCCATTGTCTGTAGGCTCATTAACTCAAGCCCATTCTTTCTTTTGTAGTATTTCAATGCTTTTCAATGTATAACAATATACAGTAAGTATTTCATCTGTTATTAATACAGCACTTTGTTGTTGTTCGAAGTAAACACAGGCCTATTCAATTCGTTTTGTTCATGTGCCAAGTTTCCTTTTGCGGAACAGCCTCTGTGTGTACACATATACACACACCCTCAAAACCCCCCACCAGTGTTCTAATGAGAAGACACCAGAGGATCACATTACCCATTAGCAGGGCCATGTGATCCACTCAGCAGCAGTGTTATGAATTTCAACAGTCTTATCTGCAATGCAAGCATTCCCAAACCTTGAGGGATTACTGCTGCTATACTTAAATTCTAAGTACTCAGTATGAAACACACACTGATTTTGACCAAACTTCTTCTAAATATGAAGATAGAAGGAGTTTTGTCTTTTTGAATTTACAAAACAAGAAATTTCTGGTTTGAAACACTAGTGAACATTTGTGTAGTATCAAATCAAAACAAATAACTTTTATTGTCACACAACCATATACACAAGTGCAATAGTGTGTGAAATTCTTGGGTGCAGTTCCAAGCAACATAGCAGTCGTGACAGTGATGAGACATATACCAATTTACAATAAACTTCAGATTTACACAACATAATTTAAAATCTAATATACACATAATTACACACAACACAATATACAAATAATAACATACAATGTACATTATACAATACACACAATATAGAATACACATTATACAATAAAAAAATAGTATATATAGTATATATAAAATATACAGTAGGTTGTATTGTACTGTATTGACATTCAGGCTGTCGGTTGATAGTCAGTTGCCAGTGTGTTGTTAAGAGAGATATAATTATGACAGTCCAGTGTGAGATAAGATTAATAAAGTGCAGTGCTGATGTATATTGATCGTGAGAGATCAAGAGTTCAAAAGTCTGATTGCTTGGGGGAAGAAGCTGTCATGAATTCGGCTGGTGCGGGTCCTGATGCTGCGATACCGCCTGCCTGATGGTAGCAGTGAGAGTAGCCCATGGCTCGGGTGGCTGGAGTCTCTGATGATCCTCCAAGCTTTTTTCACACACTGCCTGGTATATATGTTCTGGAGGGAGGGAAGCTCACCTCCAATGATGTGTCTGGCAGTTCGCACCACCCTTTTCAGGGCTTTGCGGTTGTGGGCGGTGCTATTGCCGTACCAGGTGGAGATGCAGCCAGTCAGGATGCTCTCTACGGTGCTGGTGTAGAACCGTGTGAGGATGTGGCGGTTCATTCCTCAGGGCCATCTCAGGAAGAAGAGGCGCTGATGAGCCTTCTTCACAACAGCCTCAGTGTGGACAGACCATGTGAGTTCCTCAGTGATGTGGACACACAGGAACTTGAAGCTGTTGACTCTCTCCACTGGTGATCCAATGATGGTGATGGGGCTGTGTTCTCTTTCTCTTCTCCTGAAGTCCACCATAAGCTCCTTTGTCTTACTGACACCAGTGTGTCAGACTGTGCACCTCCTCTCTGTAGGCTGTTTCATCATTGTCAGTGATCAGACCTACCACCGTCATATCATCAGCAAACTTAATGATGGCATTGGAGCTGTGTGTTGCCACACAGTCATGTGTGTACTGGGAGTACAGGAGTGGGCTGAGTGTTGAGGGTCAGTGATAAGGAGATGTTACTGCCCATTCTAACCACCTGGCGTCTGCTTGACAGGAAGTCCATGATCCAGCTGCACATCGAGCTGTTTAAGCCCAGAGCCCGGAGTTTCTCATCAAGCTTGGAGGGCACTATGGTGTTGAATGCTGAGCTGTAGTCTACAAACAGCACTCACATAAGTGTTCCTTTTTTCCAGGTGGGAGAGAGCAGTGTGTATTGTAGATGCAATGGCATCATCAGTGGAGCGGTTGTTGCAGTAAGCAAACTCCAATGGGTCCACTGATGGAGGCAGCACAGAGCAGATGTAATCTCTGATTAGTCTCTCAAAGCATTTGCTGACAATGGGGGTCAGAGCAACAGGACGCCAGTCATTTAAGCAAGTGATTTTGGATTGCTTTGGTACAGGCACAATGGTGGATGTTTTAAAGCATGTGGGGACTACAGACAAAGAGAGGGAAAAGTTGAAAACGTCCGTAAAAAAACAGCCAGTTGGTTCGCGCAAGCTCTGATGACGCAGCCCAGAATGCCGTCTGGACCCGCGGCTTTACGAATATTCACCCGTCGGAAGGATCGGGTTACATCCGCTACAGAGACGGAGAGTGAACTAACCTCTGTAGCTTCGGCCGCAAGAGCTCTCTCCGTGAGGGCAGTGTTATTTCCCTCGAAACGTGCATAAAAAGTATTTCGTTTTTATTCCCTTTAAAGTCTGTGATGATATGAATTCCCTTGATTCTTCTAGAGTTGGTGGTGTTAAACTGTCTTTCAATCTTGTTCCTGTACTGGCGTTTTGCTTCTCTGATAGTTTTTCAGAGGGCATAACTGGCTTGTTTATGCTCCTTCGCATTCCCGGAATTAAAAGCGGAGGTCCATGCATTAAGCGCAAACATCGCTATTAATCCAAGGTTTCTGGTTCTGGTAGATCCGTATTGTTTTGGCCGGAACAACATCCTCTATGCACTTTCTGATGAAACACGTGACGCTATCAGTGTAAAGCTCGATGTCGTCATCAGAGGCGGACCGGAACATCTCCCAGTCCACGTGATCAAGACAGTCTTGTAGCGCAGAGTCTGATTGGTCCGACCAGCACTGGATCGTTCTGAGGGTGGGTGCTTCCTGTTTCAGTTTCTGCCTGTAAGCGGGCAGAAGCAGAACGGAAGAGTGGTACGAATTGCCAAATGGTGGGCGGGGGAGGGATTTGTAGCCATCCCGGAAGGGAGCGTAGCAATGGTCCAAAACCCGGTCCCCTCGTGTGTTAAAACTGATGTGTTGGTGGTATTTTGGTGCGATTGATTTGAGATTGGCTTTGTTAAAGTCCCCGGTCACAATGAACGCGGCTTCAGGGCGCGCGGTTTCCTGCTTGCTTATAATCCCATACAGTTCCTTGAGTGCCCGGTCTGTGTCGGCTTGTGGCGGGATGTACACAGCTGTGATAATGACCGCTGTGAATTCCCTCGGTAGCCAGAATGGTCGACACAGAAACATGAGAAATTCCAGATCAGGAGAGCAGAAAGACTTGATAGAATGTACGTTCCTCTGATCACACCAGGATTTATTGATCATAAAACATACACCACCACCTCTGCTTTTACCTGAGAGGTCTTTCGCTCTGTCCGCTCGATGCATGGAGAACCCCGTGGGTTTGATGGCTGAGTCTGGAATCTCCGCAGACATCCAAGTATTTGTTATGCAGATACAGCAGTCCCTCGTCTCTCATTGGAAAGAGATCCGCGCTCTCAGCTCGCAGAGCTTGTTGTCCAGAGACTGAACATTTCCCAGTAGAATACTGGGTAGCGGGGGTCGATTTGCGTGAAGTCTTACTCTGATGAGAACGGCGACTCTGTTTCCCCTTTTCCTTCTGTATTTCCGCGGCCGGGCTGCCCAGACAAAGGGCTCCGCTGTCATGTTTGTAAACAGTGGGTCAGCATTGAGGAATTTGAAGTCCAGTTTACGTTGTGTAATTGCAGAACCAATGTCCAAAAGTGTTTGTCTGTCGTAGACAATAAGGCAGACAACATCCAAGACAAAAAAACATAAGAATTATAAACAAAACAAACAAAAAACTACAATGTTGTGTCGGAGCTCACAACGCAGCAGCCATACTCGGTGCCATCTTGAGTCCAGGAGACTCAAATACTCCTCTATGGGCTGTCCTTGTGAAATAACGGCTGAAAAAAAAAAAAAAACCTGCTGATATTGCAAATGAAAAAAGTGGAACAAACATACGGCCTGGCCACAGGCCAAAACAATAGATTAAAAGCTAAAAGCTTGGACCTATATCATATAGTTCTGCTTTTACTATGTAATCCATGATGGATCAACATTCAATCTGTCACTAGAACTTTTTTGCCATCATAGAGTGTAGTCCCAGCATCTACCAGCAGGGGCTACCGGGGACCTGCATACCAAATTTTAGATCCCCTGGTTCTCATTTCAAGGACTGTTCATCGGTTTAAGGAACTGACCTCTGTCCCTTGAACAATTCCATCTAGTTGTCGTACTCATTCAAAACAACAGCTGGAGGCACTTCATTCATAGTGACACGATCAACGTTACTACGATTGTAATAGAATGTCATTATTAAAATTTGGACCATGTTGTTCAGTGGCTGGATGCTCCCTAGATGTCTGGAACTAATGGAAATTAAAGTTTTTATATTGGCGAAAAAGAAGCCACAAATGGATACATGATCCGTGCAGTGAAGCAAGACAGGATACATGCAGTATTAACAGTTGTAGCACACATCTTATCTCTGGTAGGTGAAGACATTTTTGCCAGCTAATAGTCAGTTTGATAGGTAGAGTTTAGCTGGCTTGTTAAATCAGAGTATTTCTTTACGGGCTCTAAAAGTGACTATAGACCGCTCCCATTACAATGAATGAAGCTGCACAAGTCATTTACATTTAAGCCCACTGTATGATTCTGGCCACGATTCTGCCGTCTGAGACAAATTTCGGGAATTCTAAAGGATTTCTGTCGTCGTGGGGCAAAATCTGCAATCTTACAATGTTTAGTGTGACATGCTCACCGACAGCCAATTAATAGCCTTTGCGATGATCTAATACTCCAATTTCATTTATGTTTTCCCTATGTGAACGCAGAACTTTGTCATTTTTTGCGCCACAAGTCTTTTTATTTCCACAATAAATTTTTGCTTTTGGTAGCTAATTATTACTGTAGGCTACCTCCTCCACTCGCGTTCATTCTCAACATCTGTAGTTTTCTGTATTTGTGATCAGGCTGTCTTATTATAGGCCTATTTGACAAAATCCATCTTTCTTTTTATATGCTATGCTCGTGATGGAGTACTGGAGCAATGGAATTGCTGATGCCCTGACTTTCAGGGAAAAAAAAAAGCAACAATATTAAAGGATAGTAAAAATCCTACAGTGTATTGCGGGCATTTAGCAGACTTTTTTTTTTCAAAGCGACTTGAGGAACATAAAAAGCAATTTTTATAAAAAACAATTTAATATGTAGTATGTATATAATATGTAAAATGTAATAATAATAAAAAAAACCTTACCTAGACTGCAAGTCAGTGTTTCCTGCACCGCTATACAGCAGCTGCGCTCTGCCGCTACTGAATCTCCAGCGGCATTGCAAAAGAATGATACTCAAGTTGTGAGCTTGTAGTCTGAACTCAATGTGATGAGATAAAAAAAACACGTTCCGCGAGATAACGCAAAAACAACATATCTTTCTATTGTATTGTGTAGGGCTGAACAATCCTTGAAATAAAACTGAAATCTGAGCGCACGTGAGATGGTTCTGTCTGTGCTCCCTCCACGAATCTCATCTCATGCACAGAATAACAGATGTGTTGCGTTCAACTGTATTTACAGCGTTCTAAATTAACTTTAACTGGCCACTACAACTTACTACACAATTACAAATTACGAAAATCTCATAACACCAGGTTTTTTGTGGACAGAACAAAAATTTACATATGTTCTCTCATCTAAACTTTTCACCCGGAGCAGTCCATCGCGCAAGCCGTCTCTGCGAATGGGCGCTGACCTGGCTCATGCCTCTTGAATTCTATCCCAGCACCATTTGAACGTGAGGGAAACAAAGTTTAACTATTTGATTAATCAGCATTCCAACGCTCCCCAGTGTTTCAATCAGGTTCTCCCACATAGCAGATTCTTGTCAGCCTCATTGCCTCGCCGCGCAGCTTGTTTAGGCTATGATCCATTCAGCGATTCTGTTTGTCTACTTCTAACATGAATATCACAATCGTTCTCTCTTCAAAATGCCATCCGGAGCGCGATTTATCCCATTTGCAACACAGGCAATCATGCAACAGCGAATTCCTTTCAATCGACCGATACTCTAATTATCTAATCTTCTTTTCAAACCAACACAGACATTCCACAGCACACTGCAGTTATACACAGCCTCTGTCCAAACAGACACAAGCTGTATTCAGCTCTGCAAGAGGCGGATCACGCGCCGAATCCCAACTCAATCATTCCACAAACTCGCCTCGCCTCCTCTCAGCATTCGAGCTCACTTCGCCACGCATCCTCGATAACACGAAGCAAGCGCTGCTACAAACTTCCACTCAGCTCTATACAATAACATGACTTTCCCTCCTCCCGTCAGGACAAACACTTCATGCAGGTAAATCAATCTATCACTTTATTTTACAGACAGTCTTCTCTACTTTTACCCGAATCTTTGGATTACAAACTTTATTTACAAGCTCGACCATTCAACTTAATTGCTACATGATTTTAAAAGCGTGCAACATCTGCCATAATTTTATGCTCAACCCAAGCTTAAAGTAACAGGTTTTAATCTACGCCAAATGACTCAGCTTGGCACCTTGCTTTATACTCCAATTTGTCAGTTTCCGTCGAAATATTACAAGTCATCAATATAAGTCATTTTATTCACCACACTACCGCAAACGGTGCTCTTATAGTATCCATTAAATCCAACTCTCAGGCACAAACTCTCACGATTTCATACGTCTTTGTCAAACGAGACAAGTCACCCCATGCCATTTATACATGAAATGACTCGCATTACATTGGAAAAAAAATCTACAAACCTCCAAACTATACGCTTAAGTTAATAAACATCAGAACATCTGGACACTCCAGGTGCCTTCTAATTTCATGACAAACCAACTTTAATTGATGTCGTTCGTATTCTCACGCAAGCATGTTTCCTGACATTGTTTCACATGTTCCTGACATATAATCTAGCAAACAATTACGTTCAGGCATCTGCAGACGTTACGTTTTCCATGTTACCAAGTTTTCTATTAGCTCAACATATCCCTAAGCAGCACAAATGTGCTGCCCAGGTGCCGCAACTGCGGCGTCTCTCGGGCCGTACGACTAAACCTCCCACTACACCGTAAACAGTGCAGCACGCTGTCCAAGCACCACAACTGTGGCATCTTTCCAGCCATGCAACAAACCCCCACTACACTGCAAACAGTGCACGTGCTTTCCGAGCACCGTAACTGGGCATGTGCCACAACCGCAGCATGTCTTTCATACCATGCGTCTCAGCCTCCATTGCTCTGTAACCCATATTATCCTACTCATACCAGACGAACCATCACCCTCCTAACAACTGACAACAATCTGGCTGTTTCAGGTCTTCCCAAAACAGTAAATGCCATGCAAGCACATATCTTGACATTGCCTCACATACGTTCCAGACGCCTTAGTTTTTTCCCACGCAACCTATTCTCTCTGCTAACATCCATCCCTCTACCCCTACCTATCCATGGGCCACTACAGTGGATTCCCAAGTGAGGCTGCCTCCGCTGGTGAACCCCGCTCCAGACCCATTCCCCTCTTCACTTTATCCCCCTCCCTTCTACCATTCTAATCTCTCCTACTCCGGATCCATTCCCTGCGCAAGGCTGCCTCCGCAAGCAAACTTCGTCCCAAATCCCTCCTCAGCTAACCATAATTAAATCAGAAAACATTCCAGGCTCAAAAACCATTTTTCTGACTCTTTCTTGTTTTCCTTCAGAGATCCAAAGCCTTGACCCTAGAAGCAAACCAAACACCAACCCCTGTTCCTCCCCGTTCAGAACTGAAATTACTAGAAATCACCCTCCCAGACTTCTTCTCCACGCACCCCAAGACTCCATTCTTCAAGCCATTTCCCCCTGAACCCTACAAACATATCAAACAGCTCAGAAATGCTTCAAAGATATCCACCTAAATTACAATCTGCTATTTCTAGATTTTTCTCTCCTCTCTGTATCCTCCTTCGACTCACACCCCAACAACACTAAAACTACTTACTATCGACCTTCTAACTCATTACCTAAACACTCTTCATTAGGGCCACATTTCTCTAAACACCTCAAATAAAACACTAGATGCCATGTTCATCCTCGCCTTCTTTGACTTCCTCCATTGCTCCGAACTCACCCCATGACAAAATTCGATCCAAGAACCCATCCCACTATTTCAGACTTCCACATCCTAGACAACGACGCAATCAGATCTGTCCTGCTCAATTCCGGCATCTCAGATAAACTACACTCAAGCCATTCCTTTTGCATCGGTGCCACAACCATAGCAGCACACAAAGGCTGCCCGAACACCAAACACAATTATGGGGACACCAGCCATCCACAACACAGGACGGGCATGCCAAAAGCACTCAAGGGCTCTTCCGTTCTCCCGCTCGAATGCCGTGCAAGCTAACTCACGTTTATTTGCATAGCGTGCTCCCCCTTTCAAACGCAGTGAGGACTCCACCTTTCGAATGCCGTGAGGGCCCCATTGCCAGGAGGAGAGGCTGAGGTCGTCCCGAGCACCTAGGATCCACTCCTATACTCAGGGTGACCTGCCCTAGCGGCTTGGATTCACGCCTCCGCTCAGGCAGGCCTGGCTCCCCCAGCGCAATCCACAAGGGCTATTTCATTCAAACCACAGCGAGGGTTCTCCCGTTCCGAATGCTGAGTGAGCTATTCACGTTTATTTGTATAATTTCTATGCGGCCACAACTGCCAATGTCTCTTCAGTGCTTCCGCTAATTTCCATTCTCAATCTCCCCCTATTCTATACCTCCCAGTTTCCTATCCCACGAGCGACCCTAGTGTGAGGCTGCCTCCACTAGCAACCCCCACTCGTTCTATCATACTTTGGCACCTCTGCCCACCTCTCACAGGGCTCAGCAAGCACCTCCTCCTTCCCCAAACTCATTTCATCGCTCCACGCTCCTTTTTTTGGGTGGTACAAGAGCTATCATAAATAGTTTTATAAACAAGGTTCGGGAGGAGCAAGTTCATTTAATCTGACCAATCACTTTGCTAGAGTAAGCATATATAAACAGCCGCTTACCTCTACATGGTGTTGAGTCTTCCGGCATCCCTCCACCTCCCCTTTCTCCTCCTATCCATTTACTAATAACTAACCTACGTTGGGGGTGCCCAGGACAGCGAGCCACAAACATCTACACTATCCTCTAAGCAGGATTACATTAACTAATTTGTTAACTATGTTTCAGTAGTTCACAAGTTAGTGTTATTATGTGTTGTGGTACTGAAGCTGGTATCAAGAATCGTCAAATTAAATTACTGACTACTAAAATTTGGTGCATTGTGACAATGTATCATAATATACCAGACAAGTAACTTTTTTACTCGGACAAGTGAATAACCAATGTACTTGTACATTGTGCTATGTTACAATGCTTACTGAACTCACTGAATCAGTGTTGTTCAATGTTCAAATGACAGTGTAGCTATCTACAGATAATCTTTTGCAATATTTTTTTTAAATAAATGTAAAAAATGTAAATGTTATATATAATACAAATAATAAACTATGTAAATAATATAGTTAATATAATATTGGGGGGGGGGGGGTTATAACAATACCGCTACCAGAAATGCTCCAGGGCAAGACATGCGCAGTAGCATTCTTATTCCTTTGTAATTGTGTATGTCCTTGAAATGGTCTATAAACATTTAGTCCTTTCTTGATCTGGCAAGCTGTAATCTGGCTGACTGTCACAACTTCTGCAGTTAAAGGAAATTAAGTCATGTTTACGAGGTACTCTTTTTTTTTGGAATACATCATCTGGATACACGTAGTACTCTTCCTTTCCTTGTATTTTTAATGTGAACACACTACTCACTCTACAAAGTGGCGTAGAATAGCAAAAGTACATGATTTGGGACAAAGCTAGATTCTTTTTTGCCATTAAAAGAGCTTGAGGACACACATTTTAATGATTAAAAAATCACTTACAGCAGCTTTGATTGCAACAGTGATTGGTTCTTTGCTGTGCTGTTTAAGTCTTCCGGGACATAACGAGAAGTCTTTCAGCCTTTGAAAAAAGCAACGGAGAGTGGAAGATTAAAAGACCAGTTTTGTACACAAAGACACAATCACAAAGTGAAGCAAACTGGAATTCAACTGCCTAACACAGCACTACAAATCCACAAACAGAGAACCCCTCTGTTTGCAACTAATGGCCCATCAGGTGCCTTATTCCAAAGTACAGTCCGCACTGCAGGCTTTTCATCATGGCCTCTTAAAACACATCACTATCAGCAAACCCCTAGAATATTTCTCTGCTCCAGACACATGATCCAATAGTGCTTTAATAGAGTAAAGGAGAAAAAGGGTTTCCACAAAAAGAAATTAACTGGATTGTACTTATGTGCATGTTAGTAATTACCGTTATGAAGTAGGATTCTTACACTTTTTGATCAATTTGCATGGTTTTTCTATTGCTGTTTCAGTCGTTTGAGATAACGATTGTTTTTAATCACTGTATAGATATTGTACTCTAAAAGAATAATTTCTAGCCTATTAAATAGTTTAGAGCTGAGCATAACTAGAAAAAATTTTATTCACTATATAAATTCCTAACACTTTTTAGGATTTTCTTAATTTCCATTACTTTTCAAGGCCTTGAAATACAACAAAATTACACAGGAAATCAAAGTGCTGCTTCCGAATGTTCAAGTACCATGAAATCGACCCCATACTGCCGAATTACAGACAAGTGCCATCTTCCATCTCCTGAATTACTGCCAAGCGCCATCACCATCGGTCATTTTTGCATCAATTCAGATTGGTTTACCTTTATCCATGGTGCAATCTCCAAGTTCTGGTTCCCATGGAAACCAGGAAGTAATCGCGTTAACATTAACAAAGGTGAACATGATTTAGAGGTTGCATTTTTGCCCTAAAATTAAATTTTTACTCCACTGACGGTTAGTTTTAGGGTTGGGGTTTGGGTTAGAACATATGGTTGATAAAATATGCATTCCTGTTGACTGTATTACATAATTTACAACAAAAAATATAACTTGTTTTAGTGCCACCCCATGGATATTTTACCTCAACAACACTTCTAGATTCGGCCACTAGGGGTGGTGGTTTTGAATTTCAGTAAGCACAGACCGATTTCAGCAGCAGAAATTTTGACCTCCTGTCGCTGATTTAACAGTGAGATCAGTCTGTGAATATACTTTAGGGTTTATTCCAAAACTAGACTAAAACATAAGATAATCATCAATGTATTGGGCCAAGAAATCAAGTGAGCTAGGGAATGCACTCCGGCAATGAAACTATAGGTGCAAGGATACATTCCAAGGATAACTGATTCAAGGCATTTAATGGGAAGTGATTCTCTTATCATCTCTCTGGCAGTCTCCATCAACCTGAAGGACAGGGAAAAGAGTTTTGTTTTACGTAATACAGGGTGTCAATGACCTATACCTTTAGAAACACAGATGTGATACACATTTAGAGTTATCAACCTCTCTAAATCTTCTGATATTGTTCTTAGTCTAAATAAAAGGTCATGTTATTTGTAAAAGGACTTGTCAGCACTTTTAACATTAACAACAAACTTGCAAAAAACAACAGGAAACAACAGAACCTTATGTGAAACATGAGCTTTTCCACTAAGGGGCTGTTCAAACCAAACACGTTTTAGCACTACAAAAAGCAAGATGCAGCGCAATGAATAGAACAGAATGCAGGTGTCCTGACTCGAGACTTGTTTTTAAAGATTGAAAGCTCTTTTTACCTAGACTCATGTTGTCTAAAAAAATGTGGTAATGCAACATAGAAAAAATTAAACGCCCAGCAAGGGTCAAAGTTGTCCATCTAGTGCATGTTTTCATAGAAAAACAATTGAAAAACTGTGCAGATGTATGTACGTGTTTAGTGTGAATGGCCCCTAAGAGTGTCAAATAAAAGAGGAAGCTGATAACAGGAAAACAAAGGTTGTCAGACAAGATGATGAAGATGCCACAGTGATGGTATCACTTACCCACTCAAAGGTCTGGTTTTCTTAATCTCAAAGAACTGTGTTCCTGTGTGGTTGTATCTGTCAGCAGTTAAGGAGCTAAGTGATGACGTCAAGTTCGTTCAGCTCATTTAGGAAGCCTTTTTCCTGTTTTTCATTGTGACTCATGCATGTCTAAATGCACAGCTGCAAACAATATCCTGTTGAAACTCACATCCTCATTATCTTTCACAGATATTACTGTATTTCTGGGAGGAAATTCAGACACTGAAACATTACTCACACACAATGATGAATATAATAATACACAGAGCTAAAATGATCTAGCAATGGCTTCCCAAACCACAGTGGTTCTCAACTCTTTTTGCTTCAGGACCCAAATTACATTGAATGATATTGTTCAAACAGTTAGGCAGTTATCTAACTTCTAACTTAATTAGTAAGCTATATCAAAGCCACAAATCTTCCATCTGCTTGCCTTCAAAGTGAGGCATGACTCAACTGCAGTCAGGAAATAGAACTCAAAGTACCTTTGAATTCAAGTGTAGGTAAAAAAAAAAGAGATTCTCTAATCTCTTAAACAGATATTTTTTATCTAAACAGATAATCCTGCATCTGTGCAGCTGAAGTATGCAGACCTGTTGCTAATATCACTCTGAATTAAAGAGATTTAAAAGGCACTTTGCGTAATTCCAGTTCACAGAATAAATTTCACTGAGCGAGTAAGCGCAACTGACACTCCAAAGGAATAAGTATCCATTAATCCATAATGTATCCCAAAGAAGCAGAGCTTTAGAACAGGTTTGTCAAGCTATGTCCTCAGGGTGTTATGTATGAATAGTTTGTACAAAGTAAAGGATACTGCAGGTTTCTCATGTAGTTCTGGACGGCATGGAGCCAATCAGGCACAGACATGGATGGCTTAAAGTTGGGAACCGATGGCACGGGGTGCTGTGAAAACAAAGAAAAAATTACTATGATAACAGCTGTAATCCCTAATCTCAGTGAACTCCATACACAGACAGCAATTTAAGAAATCAAAGGTAGGCATTATTTATGCAAGATCAGTGAAAAAAATCAAAGAGGCAAGTTTCAACAAAAAATTAATTAATTACAAATTGACTATTTCAACCAGGCTGTCGATTTAATGTGTTAAGTGTGATTAATTAAATAAAAATTACACGTTGAACCAAATTAACAAAATTAATCATGTCCTTTGACCTAAAAAAATTCTGTAATAAAAGTATGTATTTTTCTTTACTATCATCGGAGCAATTCAACTTGAAGTACATGTGATTTTGTGCTTTTACGAGCCGGGCCAGTAGGGGGCAGTCAGCGCGCCTCAACAAACCTCATAAGCAGCGCTGCCACTGAATTAGGGCTGGTCACACAGGATGCGTTCTTGACAGCTGGGTGAAGCATAACAGAATGCAGGGATCTCGATACAGGATTTTCAAAGTTTCAACTACTTCTAACTTGACACATCGTCCTAAAAATGCAGCATTTATGATGCTGCAAACCAGTGAGATGCTCCAAAAGAATCAGTATGATGCATACTCTGGCGGTCAAAAGTTTGGAATAATGTACAGATTTAGCTGTTTTGGAAGGAAATTGGTACTTTAATTCACCAAAGTGGCATTCAACTGATCACAAAGTATAGTCAGGACATTACTGATGTAAAAAAACAGCACCATGACTACTGAAAACAGTCATTTTTGATCAGATCTAGACAGGCCCCATTTCCAGCAGCCATCACTCCAACACCTTATCCTTGAGTAATCCTGCTCAATTGCTAATTTGGTACTAGAAAATCACTTGCCATTATATCAAACACTGCTGAAAGCTATTTGGTTCGTTAAATGAAGCTTAACATTGTCTTTATGTTTGTTTTTGAGTTGCCACATTATACAGTAGACTGGCATGTCTTAAGGTCAATATTAGGTCAAAAATGGCAAAAAAGAAACCGCTTTCTCTAGAAACTCATCAGTCAATCATTGTTTTGAGGAATGAAGGCTATACAATGCTTGAAATTGCCAAAAAAACTGAAGATTTCTTACAAAGATGTACACTACAGTCTTCAAAGACAAAGGACAACTGGCTCTAACAAGGACAGAAAGAGATGTGAAAGGCCAGATGTACAACTGAACAAGAGGATAAGTACATCAGAGTCTCTAGTTTGAGAAATAGACACCTCACATGTCCTCAGCTGACAGCTTCATTGAATTCTACCCACTCAACACCAGTTTAATGTACAGTAAACAATAAAGAGAAGACTCAGGGGTGCAGGCCTTTTGGGAAGAATTGCAAAGAAAAAGCCACTTTTGAAACAGAAAAACAAAAAGAAATGGTTACAGTGGATAAAGAAACAGACATTGGACAACAGATAATTGGAAAAGAGTGTTATGGATCATAACCCCATTGAGCTTTTGTGGGATCAGCTAGACTGTAAGGTGTGTGAGAAGTGCCCGACAAGACAGCCACATCTATGGCAAGTGCTACAGGAAGCATGGGGTGAAATGTCACCTGAGTATCTGGACAAACTGACAGCTAGAATGCCAAGGATCTGCAAAGCTGTCATTGCTGCACATGGACGATTTTTTTGATGAGAACTCTTTGAAGTAGTTTAAGTAGTTCAAATTTTAATAGGAATATTTAACGTTATTAATGTCCTTTGGTGAATAAAAGTACCAAATTATTTCCATAAGAGCAAAATATGCACATAATTCCAAACTTTTGGCCGCCAGTGTATGTACATTACATAGACTGAAAATTAAACACAGCACAGATGGAATGCGAGATTGAGTCCTGTGACAGCAGCACAACTTGACCAACTCAGATGCAAAATGGATTGCTGTCGAATGTAGGCTTTTGTTCAATAATATGGGAATAAAAAATATATATATATTTACTTCTAAAGCCACTTTTTGTGTTGTCAAATCAATGCTTTACTCGTCTGCCACAATAATGCAATATATTTCGATATAAATATCTGAATTATTTATTGTATAGCCTACATATTACATTTATAAATATTTAAAATATGTATTGTTCATATTTGGGGGCCTTTCGTAATTAACTCAATTAAAAAATTGTATCGATTGCCAGCCCTATTTTTAACCAATATTTGTGTGTGCTATGTTTATGCTAATTAGAGTATTGCATTACTCAAATTAATCAAAAATGACTCACATGAATTGAACTGCTTTGATTCTTTGAAAGAAAACAAAATCATATGGGTTCCAAATGACAAGAGGCTGAATAGCGGATAGGCTGAATTTTCACTTTTGGGTGAACTATCCCTTTAAATGGGTCATGACATGCCTTTTTTAATTATTTTAAAATGTTCTTTGTGGTTCAGTAATAATATTAGTAGAGTTTTTTTGCACAAAAAACATTCATATATTTGTAAAACCTTATAATTTTCCATCCTCATTCTGACCCTCAATCTAATGCTCTGTTTTGGTGCTGCTTCTCCTTTAAGACTTGACAGTAAACACCCACTGTGATGATTGGCTCTCTGCTCTTGACTGACCTGCTCTCTCCTTACAATCTCACTGATAACCAATGCTGGGTGGGGCTACTGAAGTGATAATATAAAGTAGCCATGGATGTGTTGATATTGAGGCAGTCAGATGCAAATGTCTACCACAGTGTGATATCACAATGTAGAGGAAGCTGAGAACGAGTTGTTTAGGCAGCTTGGCTTCAACAAATGCTCTTTTTGCAGTGAGGAGTAAGTTTTGAGTTCTGAAACTTACAGGATGTTTTTATAGTACAATGACCTCTTATATGTCAAAAGATAAAGGAAAATGTGATTCCTCATGTCATGACCCCTTTAAGGATGAGACCAAGTCAGTGACAAGGCAACTTTTGGATTGCCCTTTCTACTCTTGTAACCACAAAGAGTTTCACAATGACTCAATGACACATCTATCAGTTGGTTCTGATGCATCAATGGCATGAAAAGTCCTTATCATCTAGAAACAATACCTGATTGATCATTTGGACCCCTACAGTATCAGTCACTTCTAACTCCAAAAAGACTGTTCAGAAAAGAAGTGAACAAAGCTCTTCCTCTCGCACACAAGCCTCCATTCAAAAGAAGCAAAGAAGTAATTAATGAAGGCTAGATTATAGAAACCCTTGTCCTCTAGCTGGAAAAGGCTCTGTTCAGGCACATTACAACACATTTAAAGTGTCATACCAAAGCTGTTTGACAAGGAGGCAGAACTAAACATCAGGCCTTATTTTCAATAAGCTCCACAAAAAGAGCACCATCTGTGCTGCAGACAGCTGAGGAGGCAAGGGCTACTGGGTCAGAGGAGGAAATGAGAACGGGAATCATCTCTTCTTTCCTCTTTATCTCACTCTGCCCAGTGCAAGGGAATGAAGAACTGCAGAAAAGTAGGGAAGTAAAGTCTCTTTTGTCCCTGTGCTGACTTTTAAAGCCTCCAAAAGCCTGATAAGAAAACACAGAAATGCACTGGAGTTACAATGTATCTAGTTCTGTGCCAACGTTATGATACTAGAACATTTTTAGAAATGGGTTCAGTTGAATGAGTATCTACTGAATATTGATTTTGACTGTCTGAATTCTCTTAAAGAGTTTTCCTTTACAACTATGCTCTACTCTTATGGCTTATGTCTCAACTGGGTCTCTTCCACCCTGAAAGGAGGTCAGCAATAAATAGGGCACACTCCAAACACTCAGAGCTGTTTGCTGACCTCTGCTCACTCGTGGGACTGTCCTGAAACTCGAGACTAACTGACTATAAATGACTGTACAAGCCACACAGAACATTTGTTCATCTAAAGGAATAAACGTGGACTTATTTTTGTTGTTTTGTTTTTTTTTTTTTTGGTTGGCAGATTTTACATTGGCACCAACAATTAAAGGGATAGTTCACCAAAAAAAATGAAAATTCTCTCATCATTTACTCACTTTCATGCCATACCAGATGTGTATGACTCTGCTGAACACAAACAAAGATTTTTAGAAGAATATCTCAGCTCTGTTGGTCAATTCAATGCAAGTGAATGGGGGCCAGAACTTTGAAGCTCCCAATAATCACATAAAAGTAATCCATATGACTCCAGTTGTTAAATACATGTCTTCAGAAACGATCTGATAGGTGTTGGTTAGAAACAGATCAATATTCAAGTCCTTTTTTACTATAAATTCTGCTCCCTGCCCAGTAGGAAGTGATGTGCACAAAGAATATGAATCGCCAAAAAAAAAAAAAAAAAGAACTCTTAGGGAAAAAAAAAAAGAGCATTTAGGAGGGCTGGTGAAAGTGGCCATTAACTGTAAAAAATGACAAATATTGATCTGTTTCTCACCCACACCTATAGTATTGCTTCTGAAGACATGGATTTAACCACTGAAGTCATATGGATTACTTTTATGCTGCCTTTATGTGCTTTTTGGAGATTCAACGTTCTGGTCATCATTCACTTGCATTGAATGGACCTACAGAGCTGAGATATTCTTCTAAAAATCTTTGTTTGTGTTCAGCAGAAAAAAAGAAAGTCAACACATCTGGGTTGGCATGAGGGTGAGAAAATGATGAGAGAGAATTTTAATTTTTCCATTAAGCAATATCACACAAGCATGAGTGCTTTTGTACTGTACTGACTAACTGTTGTGTATTCATGTGCCACTTCTATGATGACTCTAGGTTAAATGTTTGTTTTGTTTCCTTTAAAAGTCAAACCACTAGTCAAAACAACTGCAGTTTGGGGATTATCCACAATAACACTCTAGAGAATGGTTTATGGCAGTCTTAAAACCAAAAGCCTGTATTAGACAAACACAGATTTATAAAAAATAAAAATAGAAATGTGGTATAAATTTTTTAAATATGGAAATGTATGGATAAATTATGAATAAGAAGCACCTGACCTACCTGATCCAACGTCTGAATAGCCTATTTAGTTTTCAAAGATTTTTTAACTGCGCCAACACGGATACTGCTGAACATGCTGGTATGTGATTTGTTTACATACTGTAGTTACCGCATTGTCCTCACGTACAAGAATACCAAGGTTACAGGCAGGTCTGATTCTTTGTCAATACAGTCAGTTTTGGGTTAGACAGCTAGGACTTTCACATGGACTGTAACTCAGATACAGTAAATGGATTTAACAGTAATGTGTGGCGCATGTTGCAGCCGTCCGAGTCACTCCTAATCTGGCTGATCTGATGGACTCACTCCCATGCACCTGTTCAACACCTGCTGTAGGGGAATGCCTTAAATAAATCACTATAACATCTGGGGATCTGGGTCAACAATTTTGGCCAATCAAACACCTTTGTTTTTGCATGTGTCCGCACATACAATCATATAGGAATGAACAACAGTGCAGCTATAAACATATAACTTGAGCCAGGAGGAGCTGTCTGAGCAATAAGGATTACTTGGTCTGTAAGATTTGTGATTAAGAGTCACCTTATCCCCTCTGAGGCACTTTCATTAGCCAGCTTTTTAAAGGGTCAATCAGGCAAGACTGGTTTATGTTTGGAGGGTAAGGCATGATTGACAGAGAGGCACGATAGAGTCCCTAATCCAAATGAAAGAGCTAGAACTCCCCTATGCCAATGTCACATGTGATGATCATTCCTCATATAATCACATAATCTAAGGAATCTTAACAGAGGAATGTATATGCATATAGCTGTCATTCATTGGTTGGATCAGGTCACTTCTTTGCCTGGTTTGTAATTGAATTATACCAAGAGACAATGTGGCACACTGTTGGAAGCCACAGGGATGAGTAAATCTGTCCACATGTCACTGCATACACTTCCTCTGGTTGAAAACTGGGTCACAGAACTGGCAGTTTGAGGGATGCCCTCACTGATTTCACTGATAATATATATTAGTGGATGCCCTTTATAAATGTGCACTATTATTATAAATGTGTCCAACGTTTCACATATTGCCCAATTTAGAGGTTCAAATGTTTTACAAATGTTTCATATCACAAATATGGTAATATTCATATGGTATGTTCTGTAAATAGTGCTGAATGATTACTATATTCATGTACAATGGTTCTTCTAAGAATACTGTGGTATTACCATGGTCGATGACCAAAACATGTCCAAAAACCTGTAAATGTCTTAGCTACAATAGTGGCCAACTTTGAGATTCAACTGTTTTACAATTGTGTAGTATTACACAATGTGGTAATATCCATATGGTATATACATGGTACTAAATGATTACTATAATCATGTACCATGGTTTCATGGTTCTTTAAAGAATACCACTGTATTACGATGGTTCATGCCCAAAAACCTGTAAATGTGTCCTGCGGTATAAGCAAACTTTGAGGGGTGAAATGTTTTACAACTGTTTTATATTATGAATATGGTAATATTCATATGAGATATACTCATATTATCACACTATATTAATGTACCATGGTTCTTGAAAGAATACCATGGGAAATGTCCAAAAACTTGAAAATGTGTCCTACACTCATATATTGGCCAACTTCGAGGTTCAGCTGTTTTACAACTGTGTAGTGTAATCAATAATATTCATATGGTAAATAAATGGTACTAAATGATTACTTTATTCATGGCTCATGGTTCCATGTTTCTTTAAAGAATACCACTGTATTAAGATGGTACATGCCCAAAAACATGTCCAAAACCTGTGAATGTGTCCTACGCTCATATTTTGGCCAACTTTGAGTTTCACCTTTTTTCAACTGTTTTATGTCTTGAATATGGTTATATTCAAATATATACCATATACATGGTGCTGCATGATTACTTTATTCATGTACCAAGGTTCTTTAAAGAATACCATTGTGTTACCATGGTAGATGTTCAGAAACTTGAAAATGTCTCCTATGCACATATTTTTTGCCAACTTTGAGGTTCAACTGTTTTATATAATGAATATGGTAATAATCATATATACTTTGGTCCAATGAATCTATAAAGAATACCACGGTTTTGCCATGATAGATGCCCAAAACATGTCATTTCCTCAAAACATGTATTTATATATTGGTCAGATGTCCAGAAATACTGTTTTGGTAGGCAGCTCACTACGTTTTGAGACAGATGTTCTCTACAAAAACAGCTCATGACTTTCAACTTACTTTAGGGAGGTGTGTTGCATTTCGTATCCTATCCACCGTGTCCTGTCCATCGGGGTGAACTTTGGCGACATGGGACCACATTCTCTCCCAGGTGATACTGTCTATAGGAAAGCCCGTCCTGTTAACGTAAAACGGGACCCCACCATCTTTCTCGTCTTCCTCACCGGACGACCTACCGGTGTTGTTTGCCGCAAAGGACGAGGAGGATTCCGGAGGCGGACTGCTCCTATGACAGTATGTACTGGTGCTTTTGGAGCGCCCGTGTCTGCTGATCTTGGCTGTTGAGGAGCCGCTGCTTGTGGCGCTTGGTCCGGTCATTGTTCAGAAGTATGCAGAGGGGAAGTTTCCCCTTGTTTTTCCCAAGATCAGTTATAATAGCCCGGCATTCGCGCAAAAAGACATGTTGCGTCTCAAACGTACATATTAATGGACCAAAACCACTCAGCCCTGCTCAACTGTAAAAATTATGGTTGTTATGAAAAATATCGAGAGAAAGAACGACGATCAACCGTACCATTTCTGGAGCAAACAAAGACTGACCTTGTTGCAAATGCTTGCAGAACAGATTCAGAACGGTTTAGACGAAATATATTCCCGGTAGGCGCCCACTGTTGTACACGTTGAACGGCATATTATAGTAAACGATCGCATAAGGACAGATTCAGGGTGAAACTCCTCCTCCGATGGACTCCGCTTAATGGTCAGGCACAGAAACTACTTCATCCTTTCGCTCAAAAGAAAACATACCGTGGAGGCGTTCGAATCCTGCGGGTGTAAAGGAGGGATCTCAGGCTGAAGAGTCTCTCGGTAGAATCATTTTTCATTTCATTGTATTTGTGAATTATCTATTTTAATGGGTAGGCATATGGCTGCTTTCTCTGATGATCTCAACAAATGGTTACTATCTGTAGCGCTTTTGATAGTTATTGACGTGTTTTCATTGGATGAGGCAACAAAGTGAGGCGGGCTCATTTCCATATAAGGGCAATGTATCAGTCTATAATTGGTCTAAAGTGCGGAAATGGGCGTGAACATTTTTTGTATATCCAATAAGTTTTTTTCCCCTTAAATATGTGTGTGTGTGTGTGTGTGTGTGTGTGTGTGTGTGTGTGTGTGTGTGTATGTGTGTGTGTGTTTTGAACCGTCATTTGAAGTGATAGCGTATGTATTATTGTGTTTATGAAATGTAGCCTAATAGAGAACTAGTTATGAGGGTAATAAGTGTCATTTTATGTCCAAATGTTTTTATACCCTTAGTATCATATGCAGGTTCATGATTTACAAGGATTTGTTTTCAAAAAAGAGTGAGAAACAAAAGAAACTTTAAGTAGACCCATAAGTAAAAGACTCCTGTTTTGATCAGATCTACATGGGTCAGGTTTGGGGTCTAATTAGCCATTTATTTGTCTTCTCTGTGCTGTTAATTTAAGAAAAACATTCTTCATTCAAACTGAATGCCATTGTAGTTGAAACTTTGAGGCATCCATGAGAGAAGAATGACAAATCAAGCAGGCATGTGTGGTGATGGTATAAACCTCTTGTTTTGTCTAAAAGTCATTTTTGACCCATGACAGGTAATGAATACGTTATAAATAACGCATAGAATAACCCATATTTTTGGTACTGGAACCAGACCTTGTGACTTGGTCAAGACCATCAAAACCAACAAAACAATAATAATAATAATAATAATAATAATAATATATATATATATATATATATATATATATATATATATATATATATATATATATATATATATACACACACACACACACACACACACACACAGTACTGTGCATAGTGAGGATGTCTTCAAAAATAATGACATAAATAGTTTTCATTTATCACTTAATGTGTAACATATATATATATATATATATATATATATATATATATATATATATATATATATATATATTTGTTTAAGAGAAAAAAAAACATTCAAAACAAATTCTTCCGTCCATTGTCTTCACGGGTCAATTTGGACTTGTTTGGAAGAACAAGTTGTGACATTTCACCTTCTGACTTTCTGGATGTTATACACCTTTAAATAGTTTTTGTACATCTATGCATCAAACAATTTTTCTCAAATTTAGCCTTAGCCCCCATGTTCTCTAGCTCCCCCACCTGCTCCACTGGGTACTGCATCTGTCCCACATGTGTTTGTGCACACATGTACAGTAGTGGCCAAAAAATATCGGTACCCTTGGTAAATATAAGCAAAGAAGGCTGTGAAAAAGAATCTGCATTGTTTTACCTTTTGATCTTTCATTCCAAAAAATCACACAAATCTAACCTTTAATTTAAGTAAAACAATTGAAACAGGGGAAATATCTCATTATTAAATAAATATTTTTCTTCAAAACATGTTGGCCACAATTATTGGCACCCCTAGAAATTCCTAAGAGCAAAATATATCTGAAGTATATTCCTATTCATATTTTACATTTTTTAGTGCACCTGGGTGTTTAGGAACATGAAATTGTTCAGCTATGATTTCCTGTTTCACAGGGGTATAAATATGAGGTAACACACAGGCCAAATTCCCTTAATCATCAGTCACAGTGGGATAGACTAAAGAATATAGTTCTGATGTGTGGCAAATGGTTGTTGAGCTTCACAAAATGGAAAGTGGCTATAAGAATAATATTTTTTTGAGACATTCTGATCCCAAGACCCAACTAATTTCTTCAATTCTCCAGCTGTGATCCTTGGAGATTCTTTGGCCACTTGAACCATCCTCCTCACCGTGTGTGGAGACAATACAGTCACAAGTCCTTTTCCAGGCCGATTTTCAATGCCCATATTGTCTCCACGCACGGTGAGGAGGATGGTTCAAGTGGCCAAAGAATCTCCAAGGATCACAGCTGGAAAACTGAAGAAATTAGTTGTGTCTTGGAGTCAGAAAGTCTAAAAGAATATATCAGACATCACCTACATCACCACAAGTTGCTTGGGAGGGTTTCAAGGGGGGGAAAAAAGCCTCTGCTCTCGTCCAACAACAAACTTATGCATCTTCAGTTTGACAGACACTACTGGAACTTCAAATGCAACCAAGTTCTATGGTCAGATGAAACAAAAAAAGAGCTTTTTGGCAGCAAGATGGGTTTGGCGCACACAGAGATGAAGTACCCAGTGCCCAAGGTTAAATGTAGTGCTGCATCTTGAATGTTGTGGGGCTGTTTTTCTGCCAGAGGTCCTGGACATCTTTTTTGGATACATGGCATCACAGACTCAAATACCAACAGATAAAACATTAAAATGTGGCTGCCTCTGCCAGAAAGCTTACAATGGGCCCTGGTTGGATCTTCCAGCAGGACAATGATCCAAAACAAACATCAAAATCAACACAAAAATGGTTCACTGACCACAAAATCAAGGTTCTGCTATGGCCATCCCAGTCCCCTGACCTGAACCCCATAGAAAATGTGTGGGGTGAACTGAAGAGGAGTCCACCAACATGGACCTCAGAATTTGAAGGATCTGGAGAGATTCTGTATGGAGGAATGGTCTCAGATCCCTTGCCAGGTGTTTTCCAACCTCATTAGGCATTATAACAGAAGACTCAGAACTTTTATCTTGGCAAAGGGAGGTTGCAAAAAGTATTGAATAAAAGGGTGTCAATAATTATGGAGAAAAATATTTAATGATAAGATTTTTCCCCTGTTTCAATTGTTTTATTTCAACAAAAGTTTAGATTTTTGTGAATTTTCTGAATGAAAGATCAAAAGGATAAACAATGTAGATTTTTTTTTCCACATCCTTCTTTGCTCATATTTATCAAGGGTACCGATATTTTTGGCCACCACTGTACATGTCCACACACACAAGCACACACACACACACACACACACACACACACACACACACACACAGAGTATTTATTTATTTGTTTATTTATTTATTTATTTTACCATTTTTAACAGGTAATATGTTAGTAACTAAGTTTGCTAACATTATTATTATTTTTTTATTTTTTTATAATAGGGTACAATAGGGCTAAAGGCACATAACAGGACCTATTGCATTTAAATTTCTCCTAAAACATTAGATGATAGAAATATCTATTAAGGCACCTTCCTTAACCCCTGCAACACTTCAACAAAGTATTTGACATTAGTGGGAAGGAATGGATTTATTGCAATGGATGTGCAAATTGGGCTCACTTTGACTGCTGGAAAAGGCATTAGAGATTTATTTGGGAAATAGGCATGTACTAAAATTATCTAAACTGTACAGTGTTGATTTTTTAAAAGCAGAACAAATCAGATATTGTTGTAATATAGTTAAGATATTATAAAATGCCAAAAGTGATTAAAATAAATGTAAATTGAGACATCCTTGGTCAATGTTTGCCAAGTTAAAAAATAATAAAAAATTATGTTACTCCATTAATATTCAGAATGTAGCATTATTTTCCTTATCATTATTTACTTTGGGACCACAGTGAAACTGTTAAGAGGGACTTTAGTGCTGTTGTACACTAATCAAAAATTTCTGCATTTTGAATGGTTTTCAATACGGGTGAAAAATGACCTGAAGGACAAAAGAAGGGCGCAGTTCTTAAGACAATAGGAGAACAAACGCATATTTATTTATGGTTTGTATGATCACAAGAGGGCGCAAGCGTTCTAAGATCAAAAGGTGTCCCACTGCTCTGTACTTCGGGTGTGCACATTGCGGAATGCTTCGCGCGCAGCATGTGTGACGCAAATTGCGTCATCAGCGCGCGCCGCTGTAATAATAAGTTTATTCGGCAATTATTACATTCCATAACTTAAATTTCCCCAAGAGGGAAATTATTTTGGACTTCTCTTATTAATGACATTAATTGGAGGAAAACATGGTTGTTACCATATAAGTATTGTATATCTAATAGCATCTTATTGAATCAAAGACTAAAATCTGAGCTTACCATAAACTTTAACACTGTTCTTTTCATTGTAAGTTATGGTATACCCTTCCAGAAATGCAAATCTAAAATTTGCAAATGCAAATTATGTTACAAATATTTACAGTAATTATGTAATACCCATTTTACTGGACTGTTTTATTATTTAAAAATTCAACATCTAAGTCAGAGTTGTTTCAACTGTTTAATGGAACGTGATACAAAGCAATAAAGAGCTGTACAGAAAAAAAAAAAGAAAAAAAAAATGCAATTTCCATAAGCTACATTGCATATTATTTTACAGTTGCATGGAATCATGAGACACTCGTGCACCTCCAATGTTCAGAGTGTAATCCAATTAATAGCAAAGCACGATTAAACAATGAGTGCAGGCTTTTACTTGACAATTAATTTCCCAGTGACATTTATGACAATAGTGTGAACCAATGGTTTTCACAGCTGCCTTCATTAACTAATATGTTTACTATGTAGAAACAGTAGAAATGTATGCCAAAAATTAATAAATACAAAAACAACTCTGAAAAAGCCAATAAATATGCATCTAAATAATAATAAAAACATTTTTACAGTACTGAAAGCAAAACTAGGGTTATAAAATGATTGCATCATTAAAATAATAGTGCTTCTTTCTACCACATTTCTGAGGCATTTTTTCATTGAACCTCACTAATGATCACACAGTATTACTCTTACAAATACGTCACATTCCTTTTTGGAGGAAATACATTCTTCTTTGTACATATGCTTATAGGTTGATTTGTGCTATCTTGAAAATAGTAAAGCAAGTATAATTTGTGCTTCTGATTTTATAAATGCAATGATGAAACTTGTTAAGCTGTTTAGTAGCATAAGCATTTGACATTACATCACAGTGTCTCATCATATTTGGTGATTTTTTTTAAAGCACTCACTATGCTTACTCACGCACTTCCATTTTTATTTATTTATTTATTTATTTTTTTTAAGAATATTGTTTTAAAGCAGGGGAATTCTTCATCATCCTGAATACATAAAAATAGGAATTTATGGCCTTCACTCAAAACAGACATGTAGAATAATTACATGTAGATGTCCTCCAATACAGCAGATGTTAAAAATGAAAATGTAACCTCATAGTATCACACTGAGTTAGAAACGTCCTTTGAGACATAGCAATCAGATATGCATACGCAATGTGCTGTTTCTGTCATACTAACAGGATTGTGCATATGGGCATTTTCAGCCCTATTCCATACCACAATTTTGGTCCATAGTTCTTAAATAAAAACTGTCATGCATGTACTGTATACTTACTAGATTGTTTATCCACACTGTGCTATACAACCTAGATTAGCAGGAAGAATTCAAGTGATAATTGAGACAAAAATGTAATTTCTGTCATCATTTACTCACCCTCTTGTTTCTCCAAACCTGTATGACTTCCGATGGAACACAAAAGATGTTAGGCAGTCATTGCATCTTTTTTCCATCAATTGAAAGTGAATGGTGACTGAGGCCACCTAATATATTTTGTGTTCGACAGGAGACAAAGTCATACGTGTTCTCAAAATGAGTAAATTATGACAGAATTTTCATTTCTGAGTAGGTTAGCCCGTTAACGACATGTGAACGTGGCATCACTGGCCATTTTCACTCAAAAATGTTTTATACCACACTATTACATTACAGCAAAAAAGGAGATGTCAAGTAATCTCAGGAAAGTCTATGATCTGTTGTAGTGATGTTTGATGTGCAATTGTAGACATTTAAGAGTTAAATTGAGGTCTCATGATGCAAGCTGGAGGACTCTGACTTGATGCCACTGGATGCTTTTTCCAAAGGCTGCTCAGTGGGAACCTTTAGGAGAGAGAAAATCTTCTTCAGTTAAGATCTCATTAAGACCTGGAACACTTGACTTGCATTTCCCTAAAGACTGCAATTCAATGATGAAAGATTATCTTCAAGACTGAGCTACTGAAGGTCAAATGGATTGAAAAACAAAGCATCAAACAATGCATATGATCACAGTTTTGTGTAAAGCTTGTTTAATTAATTATTTAATTAAATTCTCAAAGGGATAGTTCACCCAAAAATGGAAATTCTCTCATCATTTACTCACCCTCATGCCATCCCAGATGTGTATGACTTTCTTTCTTCTGCAGAACACAAATGAAGATTTTTAGAAGAATATCTCAGCTCTATAGGTCCATTCAGTGCAAGTGAATGGTGACCAAAACGTTAAAGTTCTAAAAAGCACATAAAGGCAGCATAAAAGTAATCTATATGACTCCTGTCGTATAATCCATGAATTCAGAAGCGATCCAATCAGTTTTGGGTGAGAACAGACCAAAAATGTAACTCCTTTATTATAATAAATCTTGACATCAGCAGTCCCCTTGTCAATCATGATTTCAAGCTTGATTACACTTCCTAGCGCCATCTAGTGCTCTGTGTGTGCACGTAAAGATCTAGGAGGTGTAATCGAGCTTGAAATCATGATTGTGCCTAGAGACTGCAATGACCAGATGAATTGAAAAAATGTTATCAGGGTTCCCACTCTTTTTAAGGCACAATTTTCCAGGACATTTTATGCACCCAACAAGTGTAATACTTAATCAAACACACATGCATCCATTTAAATTGAGCTTTTATTTTGGTGTTTCTGTGTGTTTTTGATGGTAGTTTCTGATCTCCAGATAAGCAGTTTGCTACGTGGCCCAGTGTGATAATTAATCCCCGAAAAGCTGTGATTTAATTAAATACTTACATAGTCTTTATGTGCTGCATACTTCAGAGTGACTCTGTCATCTCTCTCTCTCTCTCTCTCTCACACACACACACACACACACACACACACACACACACACACACACACACACACACAGACAGGGTGTGCGTGATGATCATGATGATGTGTTTTCAGCGTAAATGAGAGTCCAGCTTCACACATTCATCACTTACAGATTATACTGTATTTAGATTATATTTATTCAATTAAATCAGATTTTTGAAAAATAATTATCACACTAGGACATATCCCAATTTTAATTTGATTAATTGTACATTCAAACATACATTTTTGTCCAAATTTTTCATATTCCATGACATTCTGCATTTTATAGCTAATGCTACTTTTATTACTAGATTCCGTGATTTCGTCTGTGTTTTCCGCATACTACTTGTGATAACCGCAGTAGAAGCAGACTCAGATCGTTGAATTATTGAAAATTTATTCACATCCTGAGGTTACCAACCATGCTATCAACACAGTCTAAAGTTCGTTGTCAAACATCGTTGTCTACACAACAGCAATGTTGGAATGAAAAAAAGAGTATTTTGTACAATCAATACTTAAAGTATTTTGTCAAAGCAAAGCAGAGATGACAGCAGATGAGCAGAGAAAGTATGTGACAGGGATTCATTCATGACATTTAAACGCTGACGATGTTTCACAATGTGTAGCCGCCAGCGGTAACAAAATGATACAAATTTGTGTATTTGACTCCTATTCCGAGTCCCGATCATTAACATATTTTTGTCCATGTAACAAACCTTGTTAGCAACATAGTCCAACAGTTCAATTATACAAAAATATTTTCCAGGACAAATTATTATTTTCCAGGTCATTTAGGTATTTTTCAAATTTTCCATGACTTTTCCATAACTGGAAAACTGCATTACAAAATTCCAGTTTTTCCAGGTTTTCCAGGACGCAAGGGAACCCTTGTTATATTTTTATCTGTTCTCACCCAAAATCAATAGGATCGCTTCAGAAGATATGGATTAAACCACTGGAGTCGTATGGATTACTTTTATGCTGCCTTTATATGCTTTTTGGAGCTTCAAAGTTTTGGTCACCATTCACTTGCATTGTATGGACCTACAGGGCTGAGATTTTCTTCTAAAAATCTTCATTTGTGTTCTGCAGAAGAAAGAAAGTCATACACATCTGGAATGTCATGAGGGTGAGTAAATAATGAGAGGAATGTCATTTTTGGGTAAACTATTCCTGTAAGATTACGGTTTACTTTATAATTTTCAAGCAAATCCCTATTTTCTTTGTAACAATGAATATTCAAGTTTTGATAAGCTTTGGCTGTTGTCTCTTTTGGCTTTGCTCTTGCAGTGCAAACTGATTTTAAAACCACTGAGATGTCAATCACTTCACACATTCAGTTATGCAGAGTTGAGCTTTTCTCTGTTTGGCATATTTAGTTCACACAAATGTCACCAGTGATGAAAAGGATGCTGGCCTTTGAAAACAAAAACAAGGACAAAGTTTAAAACCAAAAATGTAAGACTTACCTCTTGTCCTTTGTTAATGTTTCCCACATTGATGTCATGTCTTTTGAGGTCTGATTTAATCAAAGCTGTAAGAACAACAGATTAGATTTGTACTGCTATTCACCAGTTATACTGATTAATAAGGGTTTTACTTAACCTAAGGTAGGTTTTACACCCTATAAATAAGAAAAGTAACCTGTCAGAACAATGCCAAGGAGGATCCAAGCACACAAGAAAATGTTTCCAATGAGTGGGCAGTAGTCTGTCGTGAGCCGTCCTTGGATGAGAGTAAAAATGATGCCAAAGACCTAAAATTAAAGACAATACATTATTACAATGACTTATCCAAGTGGAATCTAAACTGGTTCTTCTTCATATCGAAGACAGGAAGGGTGAAAAATAAAAACTGAGTTCATCAAGTCAAATATGGATGTGTATGGCTGCAGCCTTTAATATTCCATCAGGCTTTGGTTCTCTGGGTGTGTATGGAAATGATCAACTGCATGTGCATTACAAAATGAAACAAACCATTTTGATTGAGAATGACAGGCCTCACATACCTGTGCAAATGCATTCAGAAGACCAGATGATGTTCCCTCCGACTCGGGGTATGTAATTTCAACACCAAATTCAAAGCCAATGGGAAGGTAACCAGTCATAAAAAACCTTTCAAAACAAAACAAGTGCAAGTAATATGAGACATGTGTACCTACCTGGCAGAACATGCTATTTAAATGTGATAAACAATGTACCTGAAGCTAACTTACAGCATGTACGCACATGTTTAAGTGAATATAACAAGAATAGGGAAGTAAAAGACAGAAGTTTTGATTGGGAAGCGCTACATGTCCTATTAGAATGCTTTGCAAGGTTGCTTGAAAATGAGAATATAACCTAAAAACACTCCTTTGCAAAAAAAAAAAAAAAAAAAAAAAAAAAAGGTGTAACAAATAAAAAGATCTCAGAAAGACTGTGTTGATATACACAGCAATGTGTGGGAGGGCGCTAGAAATGCGGAAATTGTTGTTACAACCTTCAGCAACACTGTGTTTGGTCATTTGTCTGGACTTGTGAATCAAGATAGGGCTAATTTCAAAGACGACATTAAGTGGCATAATAAGAAGAGCTCTAGAAGCAGGATTACCCCAGGACCCCAGAGGTAAAGAAGACCACAGAGAGATGTCCCAAGTCCAGCGTGAATGTGAACACCACCATTCCGATGAACGACAGAATGTAGACAATCAATGTTGTCAATCTAAAGGACAAGAGAGTCAATTGCTGGTCTGATAAACAAACAGTAAATGGATGAAGTTAAACAGATAGTTCAACCAAAAATGAAAATTCTCTCATCATTTACTCACCCCCATGCCATCCCAGATGTGTATGACTTTCTTTCTTCTGCAGAATACAAATGAAGATTTTTAGAAGAATATTTCTGCTCTGTAGGTCCATACAATGCAAGTAAATGGTGATCAAACCTTTGTAGCTCCAAAAATCACAAAGAAAGCATAAAAGTAATCCATAAGACTCCAGTGTTTAAATTGATGTCTTCACAAGCTATATAATAGGCGTGGGTGAGAAACAGAACAATATTTAAGTCCTTTTTCACTCAATCTCCACTTTAACTTTCACTTTCAGATGTGAAAGTGACACTAAACAAGCACCACATGTGACTTTCAGATGTAAAAGTGAAAGTGGATATTTAGAGTAAAAGAGTACTTAAATTTTGATCTGTTTCTCACCCACACCTATTATATAGCTTCTGGAGATATGGATTTAACCACTGGAGTCTTATGGATTACTTCCATGTTTCCTTTATGTGACTTTTGGAGCTACAAATGTCTGAACACCATTCACTCGCATTGTATGGACCTATAGAGCTGAGATATTCTTCTAAAAATCTTCATTTGTGTTCTGCTGAAGAAAGAAAGTTATACACATCTGGGATGGCATGAGGGTGAGTAAATGATGAGTGAATTTTCATTTTTGGGTGAACTATTCCTTTAAATGAAACTGACAAGGGTTAATCCCTTTAAAAATAAGTTATAAATGCATTTTAGAAGGAAAAGACAATAATAAGTAGCAAAGTGAAAAAGATTTAAAGATTAGCATCAACTTTATTATATATATATATATATATATATATATATATATATATATATATATATATATATATATATATATATATATATATAATGAAAACCTGACACTAATTTGTGTGCCAGAACTAAATACTTTAAGACCTTTTCAATTAAACTAAAATAAAAATACTGGAAAAACAACTTCCACTTGTAAGGCAGACAAACACATACTTGTAAGTTTTAGTACGATCCAACCAGAGTCCACACAGTATGGAGCCCACCATTCCAGCCACCACCAAAGTCAAGCCAATTCTGCCTGCATTTATCTCTTCACCCTTAAAAGGAGTTTTAATGTTAAGAGGAGATCTATGCATATTATGCCATCATAACATTGCTGTTAACCAGCAAAAGATCTTTCTTGTAATGCTGGTTGACCAAGGAAGTTTTGGTGGTCTTTTCGACAAGATAATTTGACAGCCTATAAAAGGGACAGTTCGCCCAAATATCAAAATTCTGGCATCATTTACTCGTGTAAATACACCCTCATGTTGTTCCAATCCTGTATAACTTTCTCTTTTCAATGGAACACAAAAGAAGATGTTAGGTAGTAGAGGTGGGAATCTTCACTGGCCTCACGATTCGATTACGATTCAAAGGGTAACGATTCGATTATAAAACGATTCTCGATGCATCTTGTCCTTCAGTTTCTTTTTTCAGTTTCTTCAAAATGTATTTTTTTACTCTCTATTTTTTCCCTTTCAGCTTTTTATTTAACAGCTGTTTTAAAAAATCAGAACGAGTCACATTACATAAACTGGCCTTTTACATTCAGTATGAGCTGTGAACAAAACATGGAATGAATTAAATGAAAACAACACCAATAATAATGCCTCGTCATTATTTTATTCTATGTTTTCCCCCGTTGTGTGCAAATCAGTGCAATAATGGGTGCGAGCTCATCTTTCATGTTGTTTGTTGTCTTATCACGAATAAACTCTCCCGTTGATATGTGCGGGGGTTTGTGAAATAATTTCTGGATCGTAGTTGCAGTCGGGCACAAATGGTCATGTGTTTGATACAGCTGGTCAGCAAACAGTCGTGTTTGTGCTCTTGACTTTAGTGTATGCACTTAACTCGCGTTTCTACATCTGTCTTTGGCACGCGCCACTGCTCTGCCGTGATTTAAACTGAACTCAAAATCGATTCTGATTCATTTGAGAATCGATTCAGAATCGTTTGAGTATGAATAGCGATGCATCGTTGAAACGATTTTTTTCCCCACCCCTATTAGGTGCATTCGATGCATCTTTTTTGCACACAATGAAAGGGAATGGAGACTGAGGCCAAAATGTGCCTAACATCTTCATTTGCATTTCACAGAAGAATGAAAGTCATACGGATGTCACAACTTGAGGGTGAATGACAGAATTTAAATTTTTGGGTGAACTAGGCCTAGGATTTTATTAGGATTCCATCATCTCGAAAATTCTAGTATTACTGTCATCCAGCAAGCTTTGATGTCAGGATTTTGGAATTGCGAGCTTTCAAAAGCAAGTGCTACAGGCCTCAAGTCTGTTATCCATTACAATCCTTGGGCTCTGGTCTACTAAACTTCACAAAAAAATACTAACTTTCCTTTACTGCAGTAGTGTTCTCATCATGCATACTTTTTAAAAATTAACACATGTACATTTCAGCACTGTCTCCATTTTTCAGTGACTCCTCTTTTTAAGGGATCTCTTTATTAGAGATGGAAGTGTTAAGCATGGTAAGAAATGTCACATGGTATGCAGTCACTAAACTTAAGCCTGGTGGTAAAGTCTTCAGAACATTAGGGAGAGATGAGACTTGGGAATGTGTACAGAACTGCTTGTCTTTTGGCTCCACGGTTTATTTGGACTCTGTCATGAGTACCAGGCATGCATGAAAAGTGGCTAATGAAGTGCAAGAGCCCGGACAATCTATGGCCACCCTCCTGTTCTCCACCTGATCTGAATGGAAGCACTGAGACAGACCCTGAAAGACCCCAACACACATGCATACTGCATTTTCATGCCAGTTCAGCCACAGTTGTCCATGCAGAAGTTTTTAGAGTTCACTTACCAGATAGTGATAAATTATAATTTGATTGAGGAGGGTAGATACAGAGTAGAACGACCCTGTCATGATGCCTAAAAAACAAAATTACTCAGTTTTTATTCATTTTTAATGTTTAATAGATTAGGTTTATGACTTTTTTTTTCTTTTCTTTTTTTACATTTTGTGGTGTCTTCCAGTTCAATAGATTTCTAATTGCATTCAGTTAACATTCCAAAATACATATATATTGTGTACAGAATAAAATTCAGATTTTAGCATTAGAGAAGGTTAAAATAAAATTAATATATCAAGTTACATGTACAAATTAAAACAGAAAGCATCTAATAATGAGAAATAACACTTAATTGGTGGTTTTTTTGCTCTATTAAAATCACTCTTTCAGATTGATAAGGATTGAATGATTCATTTTCTCACCATAACTGATAAGGAGCAGAAGGAAGGGCTTGTTTTTGAAGAGGTTGATGATTGATTTCTTGTATGAATACTCTTCAGATGGATTTCCAGAGAGAACAGCTTGCGCCTTGCTGGATGGCATTGGAGGTCTGTCCTTGATGACTAACAAAAACATTAAGAAAGAGATGAACGCTTAAATGGGCTTAAAAAAGTCCTGTACTTACTCGTGTAATTTCTGATTATTACTGAACAAACTGAAAATGTATAAAGTTATCATGAGGGATGAACTATACTTGTATTCTTTTTGATACTCTAATCTAATCTTAATCATTGTGGCTAACAACTCTCGTCCCCATGTTTATAAAAGGGTCAGGTTGTTTCCATCTTGACATCTGATGACAAATGGCACATGGCATATATGCAAAGATAATGTGCAAGGTCTCTGTAATTATCTAAAAGTTCTAAAGTTACTTTGTATGGCATTTAAAGTAATTGTTGTTTGATACAAAAATTAACATAAAATTCCCTATTGTATATATGTCTTCATCACCTGTGCTGTGTAGAGATTTCATGGCAAATTTTCACTCGACACAATGTCTGGACCACTCTAGGAGAAAAATATAATAATAAAATAATAAAAAATCTTACCAAACACTGTTAAAAGAAACAAAAGAGTTGAAACTCCAGCTGTCCCATAGAACATTATGCTGATGTTGTGGCCCATGAGCTCTTTGTCATCTGGTGTGTTCGGTACCAGTACAGGTGGGAGCAGAAAACCTATTGCTACACCAAGCTGAAAGAGAAATAAGCAGAGAATGTTAATGGGAAAGTTCACCCAAAAATGAAAATTATCTCATTATTTACTCACCCTCATGCCATCCCAGATATGTATGACTTTCTTTCTTCTGCAGAATACAAAGATTTTTTGAAGAATATTTCAGCTCTGTTGGTCCATACAATGCAAGTGAATGGTGACTAAAACTTTGAAGCTCCAAAAAGCAGCATAAATGTAATCCATATGACTCCAGTGGTTTAATCCATGTCTTCTGAAGCAATCCAATTGGTTTTGGATGAAAACAGACCAAAATTCTTCTTTTCACTGTACATCTTTTAGGCACGATCGTGATTTCAAGCTCAATTACACTTCCTAGAGCTTGGCGCCGATGCTAGAAATTGTAATCAGGCTTGAAATTATGATCACCAAGGAGACTGCAGATGTCAAAAATTATAATGAAATATGGGTTGCAATTTGGTCTGTTCTCACCCCCCCCCCAAAAAAAAAAGAAAGAAAGAAAACAATTGGATCATTTCTGAAGACATAGATTAAACCACTGGAGATGTGTGGATTACTTGTATGCTGCCTTTATGTGCTTTTTGAAACTTCAAAGTTTTGGTCACTGTTCACTTGCACTGAATGGACCTACAGAGCCGAGATATTTTTCTAAAAATCGTCGTTTGTGTTCTGCAGTAGAAAGTCGTGCACATCTGGGATGGCATAAGGGTGAGTAAATGATGAGAGAATTTTCAAAGAAAAATACAAAATAATTACAATATCACTATAATCTTAATAACATTAGAATTACTCATAGCTTACTTGTAGCTAATGAGCACGAACACTGTCATGCAAATTGAAACCATGCACTTACACCTGAAATTATGATACACACCTGGTTGCCCAACACAGCTGTAGCACACGCCGTGGAAACTTCTCTCGGCCCGAACCAAACCGACGCGATTCTGGAGGGGAGACCTAGGATAAACACCTGTGCCACAGAACATATGATCTGTGCGATCATGGTGACCCAGAACAGGTCGGGCCTCACACTGGCGCATTTCACCCACGCACCTACGCCGTTCAAGCCGGCTCCTAGTAACGCTGTCATCCTCAGTCCCTTCTTATCCAACAGCCACGTCGCGGGAAAGATCAAAGGCACGTACACGACCATATAGACCACAGAGAGCCAGTCGACCATAATGTTTGTTACATTGTAATAGTCCGTGAAAATGTTGACGATGATGCTGTACTGGATCCACTGAAATGCGTTGACGAGCGAATAGAGGCTGAACACCGCCAGCACCGCGAACCTGCTCCAGTACAGTTTCGTTTCCAGGGGTTTCTCATTCTGCTCGCTGGGAAGCATCGCCTCTTTTTCGTCCGGTGGAAGAAGCTCCTGTTCCAGCACCTTTGGATCCACAGTTACAAGAGCCGGTCCATCGGAAAGATCCCTATAACAGCTGTCCTCGTCTGGCGTCTCGCAGGCAGTGACACTGCAGTCAGGTGTACTGTCGGGCAGAACATGTTGCTCTTGAAGCAACTCACCAGCCACCATTATGACAAAATCAACTTTTGCAGTGAGACATAAACGATTCTAATTTATATCAAAAGAACGGATGCCTTCGACATATGTAGCGCTTTGAATGAACGTTTCCTGGAGAGGTACACTTGTAAAACTAAGAAAAAAAGACGGTCGGTTTCAGATTTCAGTTGCAGTCCGCATAGAAATAAGAGCACTTGATAATAGCACATATAAAACGATGCAATTAACACCAGTTAAGATCAACGTCTTACGTTTCCCATTACTACCGGCTTCTACGACATGTGGTAGAAGATGATGGCGTGATCGTGATGTGCACATCCTCTTTGGATTTGCTTACCCCGCTAGGCTCGTCTGTGAGTCGCTTATGTGCATGCAAGGACCAATGAGAATGTAGGTGGGGAGGGGCCAGATGGTGATGGTAGAGCTTGGCCTTCTCCAGATACACACTCCCTTTATAAACCCTTCAGCTAGTCTTGTGAACTTGCAGGGTTTTCTTTCCTTTTGACATAATCGTTAACTGTTTAATTTATTTAAAACGTCATTATAGAAGTAGCCTTTTACACAATTTATGGAAAACGTTTTGTTTCTAAACCGTGGCTCCATCAAGAAAAACCAAGCAATATGGGTCTTTTCTTTGGTGATTTGATATTAAATGCGTTCAGCAAACTGGAATAACATATCGTATCTTAGATGGCACTTGATCTAGTTATGTATAATAATAATAATAATAAAACAATGAAAAAACTTTCCCAGAATAAATCCTAAGTGGCATCCATCTGCAACTAAACCTTGCCGGATTCAGTAGATTCTTAAGGCATCTTTACACAGCCTGCTCAAAATTCTGTGTAAAGATGCAAAAGCCAGACTAAATTCTGCCTGCTCTGACCCACCTCAGCCCCTAGTATCAAAGGCAGATCTGATGCTGCTTTGGTTCTGTGTAAATGAAATGCAGCATCAGAGCAGCCTGAAACTTTGATGTTTTCATTATAAAGCACAGACTGTATTTCATAACATATTTTCATATTAATAGTATAACTTCATATTTTCATTCATTTCATATTTCTATATTTATAATTGTATAGTTTAAATATTCATCTCATAACATTATTTATGCATTTGTAACTGCTGTGTAGATACAACTAAATGCCACTTTAGATGCAGCTTCTGTGCCACCTTAAAGTGTAATATATTTTGTGTGTTAACGCATAGTTCTGCATTAAAAAGTTGTCAACATCATAAAATCTCATTTTGATGTTTTTTATTTTTTTTTATTTTGATGGGGGATCCACATCGGATCTCGCCTAGGGCACCAATTTGGCCAGAACTGTCACTGATAAGAACTGCCTTTGACAGGGGCTGAGGTGGGTCAGACCAGGCAGAATTTAGTCTGGCTTTTGCATCTTTACACAGAATTTTGAGCAGGCACAGAGCAGGCTTAACTCAGCTGTGTAAAGACACCTTCAGATGTACATTTTAAACATCTTCACTATTCGTTATAGGCTATTGAGTAGAATAGTTGAATCTGAATTGATATTGCTGTTTTGACATCCCTTCAATTAAGAATGATGCTTATAAATGTGTATATATTCACTGGCCTGTATAACTGATAGAATACGTTTACATTAGATTCATCTCTTTGACTGTGATTCTGTTTTTTGATTTGTCTGTTATTATTCAGTCAACTAATTTGTGAAAATACACAATTATAGAGAGTTAAGTATTTACATTAATTCCAAAAAATAAAATAAATAAGAATAAGAATGATTAAATAAATAAATAAATATATTGTTAAGAATGATATCAGATGCATTTTATACATTCTGTAAAAATCAGATGACAGCTGGGACAAGTTTACCCTGGGGTGCCAGTAGTGGGGTAAGATGGCCCCTTTTCATAATTTTTAATTGTGTGCTATGATAACTAAATTTGCAAATGTTTCTATTTATTTCCCATGACAATATATTGGATGATGCATCATCATCCTGGACATGGTTTTAAAACTTATATCTAAATATAATACAATTATATATATATATATATGGTCTATATGGTCTGAAAGTCATGTCAGATTGTCAGAACACTTGCAGTGAACATAGCAACTTCTGGATATACGCGTTCGGTGTGAACGGACCCTTAAGGAACGCAACATGGTTACAGCGCTCTAAACATTTGAGGCCGTGTTCTTTCGCCTTATTTAAAATTTTAATAGCCTTCATATGATTAATAAAATGTCAAAATCAAAGCAAGACCAACTGTACTATTTGAATATGCAGAGAGAGACATGGTGTCGCGTCGAGACAACCAGCAGGTTCTAGAATTTGCCTGAAAGGAGACACTTCCGTTGTCACCTAAAGAACACCTGTGACTTCAGTGCGCTGCAGACTGTGAGTCCCAAGCAACTGTCCTCCTGGATGAGGAGCAACAACACCACCTGGCATCCCGAGCGAAGACACATTGAAGAGACCTGTAAGATGGTTGTTTTAATCTTGTAGGGCAAGTTAAAAAAGTTTCATCTCCCAAAAGGTATTTTGGCAATGTTTTAGCATGTTTGTATCATGAGATCACTGGTTCAGTATGATCTTTCTCTTTTATTCACAGATAAAGCTCATCTGGTGTGAGGAACTGCAATTAACCTAAATGCAGATTAAAAGTTTTTTTTATTTTATTTTTTTTTCTGCTTGCAATAAACATGTATAATGAAACGATATGGTAGTAACATGTTTTATTTAATATTATTGAAATCATTTAAAAATGAGAAAGCAAGGTTAATTTAGCAATTAAGAAAATAAAACAAATCAAAGTTTTAACGTAGAAAACAATCGAAGGGGGTTTTGTGTTGTGACTTCCATTTCCATTTCCAACACAAGTTTAAGTTTAGAAAGTGGAATTTCTCCCCTTTCATCCATCATACAGGCAGGGCCGTAGCAAGGTAATCTGGGCCCCTTGGCTGTATCTTGCTCTGGGCCCCTTTCCTATTAAAAAAATACAGTTTAGAATTTGTTGTGGGGCCCCCTGGACCTTTGGGCCCCTAGAATCGTTACCACCTTTCACCCCACTAGCTACGGCCATGCATGCAGGTCTTTAGCTGTGCAATTGTACGGGGCCTTCATTGCCGTATATTGCGCTTCATAATGTGCCACAAATTCTCAATTGGAGACAGGTCAGGACTGTAGGCAGGTCAATCTAGCACCCACACTCTCTTACGCAGCCATGCACTTGTAATATGGGCAATATGTTTGCCATTGTCCTGCTGGAAAACCACTTTTAAATGCGTGTGATTTCCGATCCCTCAAGATGTCACTGTCTTAAAACCGTCATCCGTCTGTAATGGATATCATGACATGGGCTCGGGAATTCTTTGGTAAACCTTTGTCACTCAACACTATTTGCAGCTGCATCCACAGATGCAAGTTAAGGCTTTACTAGAAGCCATACATCAACACTGTTCAGGAGCGCCACCAACTTCTCAAGGCTCGATCTCATCTGAGATAGAAAGTAGAACAGTGGAATCGTGTTTTGAGGTCCGACTATTCCATATTTAAAATAGTTTTTGGAAAAAACAGCCTTCGTGTTCTCTCCGGGCCAATGAGTACAGGGACCATCCAAGCTGTTGTCAGCATCTGGTCCAAAAGCCAGTGTCTCAGAAAAAGTTCAGGGTGTCAGTGCCAATGGCATGGGTAATTTGCACATCTCCGAGGGCACCATTAACACAGAAAGATATGTACCAATTTTGGAGCGCCATCCAGACGGCGTCTTTTCCAAGGATGTCCTTGCATTTTCCAGCAGGACAACGCCAAACTGCCCAGATTACAAGTGCATGGCTGCGTAAACAAGGAGTGTGGGTGCCATATTGGCTTGCCTGCAATTCTGATATCTCTCCAGTTGAGAATGTGTGGCACATTATGAAGCACACAAAATGCCAACAAAGGTCACATACAATTGCGCAGCTGAAGATCTGCATAATGGATGAAGGGAGGAAATTCTGCTTTCTAAACTTAACAAACTTGTGTCTTCAGTGCCCAAACACTTCATTTGTGTTATTAGAAAAAATGGTGATGCTACACAGTGGTAAACACTTGATTGTCCCAGCTTTTTCAGAGTGTGTTGCACTTGCAATCGTCTGATTTGAAATGAGAGTCTATTTTAAAAAAAAAATAAAAAACATTCACAAGGTAAAACATCAAATAATGTGTTGTTGTAGTGCGTTTAATATACTGTAACACAAGGTGAATAGAATTTTACAAATCACTACTTTTTTTTTTTTATTAGCATTTTCCATTCTGTCCCAACTTTTTTGATACTGGGGTGTAAATGGTTTTGTATCAAATATATTTTATGTCTTTATGGCACACTTGTAATGCTTTTTGATGGCATAGCCTATTTTATGGCAGACTTGGCATGAGTAGGAGAAATGGTTAGAGCATGAGAATCCTTCTCCAACCTGCTCATGTTTGCTGACCGCAGGGGGAAAGGAGAAGCAGAATCCAGCCTGAACACCTTTCATGGCAATCAATGGCTTCCCGGTGAAACTATGCAATAATGCTTGTCTAATCCCTAAAGATATAAAACAAGACTGTGTTTAACTGTGATTTACAAGGTCACCGAGACACAATAATTTGCAAGTCAATTAGAGTTTGATAGCTCCCACTTAGTTCTTTCCTAGTGGCTATGGTAACCTTGGCTGCCGAGCGGGAATGTACATTCATTTTAAGATAAAATAGTGTGCTTTACTAAAGAGTTATGAGCATTAAGAGACCACAAAATGAACTGTCAATTTAGGATGTCCAACATGTTAAAGGGATAGTTCACTCAAAAATAAAAATCTCTCTTCTTTTTCTCACCGTCATCCATCCCAGACTTTCTTTTTTCTGCAGAACACAAACGAAGATTTTTACAAGAATATTTCAGCTCTGTAGGTCCATACAATGCAAGTGAATGGTGACCAAAACTTTGAAGAACCAAAAAGCACATAAAGGCAGCATAAAAGTATTCCATACAACTCCAGTGGTTTAATCCATGTCTTCTGAAGCGATCCAATCGGTTTTAAGTGAGAACAGACCAAAATATAACTCCTTTTTTTGATCTTGCCATTGTGGTCTCTAGGCATAATCATGATTTCAAGCTTGATTACACTTCCTAGTTGACGCATGCACAGAGCACTAGATGGCACTATGAAGTGTAATTGAGCTTGAAATCATGATCACCAAGGAGACTGCTTTCAAGATTTATAATGAAAAAGCAGTTATATTTTAGTCTGTTCTCATCCAAAACCAACTGGATTGCTTCAGAAGTCAAGGATTTAATGACTGGGGTTTTATGTATTACTTTTAATACATTTGCATTTATATGCTTTCTGAAGCTTCAAAGTTTTGTTCACCATTCACTTGGATTGTATGGACCTACAGAGCTGAGATATTCTTCTAAAAATCTTTGTTTGTGTTCAGCAGAAGACAGAAAGTCATACACTTCTGATTTGGCACGAGGGTAAGTAAACGATGAGAGAATTTTCGTTTTTGGGTAAACTATTTCTTTAACCGTTTCTCTGCAACCACAATTTCCTGTTACTTTCTAGTAAAATGTAATATTGCCTTTACACCAACTACACTACACAGTACTCGCAATGGCAAATCCAATTCTTTAGATATTTCAAGATGTATTGTAAAGACTTTTATCTGTTCAACACACTCTTGAGTAGTATGTGCATACCAGGGAGTAAAGTCGAGACCAATCTGTGGAGAAAACAATCCATATTTTGTAAAAAACAGTAGGTTAGCACAACTTATTGAGACACAACTTAAAAAAAGATTCAAAATCACACATATATCTGACTTTAGGGATGTCAGGCCTAGTTCCCCCAATAAAACATGTTTTTTAAGTAGTTTTGTAAAAACATTTTAGTGCTATTTCCCCTTTAAAGAGACTAAATTGTTAGATTGCTATCCTTTTTATTGTTCAGTCATCATTCTTGAACAGCATGGTACACAAATCGAGAGGAAGGGTACATTTTTTCACTTTGTAGTCAGGATTCATTCCACATTCCTTTAACCAAAGTTCATTTAAAAGGTAATCAAAGTAAACACTGAATGTTTTATTTTGGTTTGGCAAGCAGGGTCGTAGCAACTGGAGTAATAGGTGGGAACAATTTAAGGAGCCCACAGTAGGGCCCCAGAATTCCTGGCTACAGCCCAGTTGATAACTCTTGGATCGTTTGGTTTGATATAATATTATTATAAAATCCCCACCAGTGTTTGTTTAAGATGATTTTACAAAAAAAGACATACACACTATCATACTGTACCTCCCCAACTGCAACAATATTATCTCTGCACTTCTGGACCAAAGGAAGGAATTGCTCCAGGTCCTATCTAAACAGAACTAGTGGTTTACTTATCACCAAAAGGTCATACATTGAAACAAATATGAAGCACAAAAAAACTAGGCTTTTTAAATGTTATATTTACGTGAATCTTGACACTATGCAAGTCTTCTCCAGATCCAAGAAGGGGATGAATGGCAAAACAAGGGAAGATAAAACCAGGATATCTAAATAAAAAACTTTAAATATTAGTAAAACTGCAGGTGTTCATTAGTTGTGTATGTTTGTGTAGTGTTCCAAGTACTTGTCTTTGACAAAGGCTACATGGTGCTACTGAGATTTAGGAAACTCATTAGTCCAAGCGCTTGCACAAAATGTTCTTATTAAAAGCTTCTGTTCACCCACAGTGTTTGAAATGGTTATTACAGTGTTGTAGGTAGTATATCTTTAAATAACAACTTACATTTTTGATGTAAAAATGGCTTACTCAAACTCAATGGCTCACTCTGTAACTGCGATCAGAGCTTTAATTCCAGCCTAAAAATTACATTAAATTAACAAAAGATGTCATTGTTGCGACAAATGATTTGAGTATTGTCTGCCAGTTATTATTTATTTATTTTCTTGGGCTTGACAATAGCTTACCTTTTTAGCTCTTAGAATAACATCATCTATGTCCTAGGGGAAGATCATTTTAGACAAAAATTAATTTCATATAAACCCTTAAAACCTACAGGATAGAGCAGGTTTTGTAACAAATTACTGTCCATTTGATTTCAGTTTGGTGTGGCAACAAAGCTTTTGTCAGCAAATTCATACAAACAACACTTTTGTTTACTGAGGTTTACATAAAACACCATATCATTACATTTATCTATGTCTTGATCAATTAAACTCCCTTTGGGGGTAAAAGCACTTCTGCATTAAAGCATATGACTTCTGTATCATTTTAAAATAGAGGAATGTAGCATATAGGGTGAATTCATTTAACATGGGCCATTTGATAAATCCGGTTCTTTTTAGATTTAATAACCAACAATTACTGTTAATAACTTTGAACATTTGTCATTTTGATAGCTTTTACATGAAAAATGCTGAGATTTGCAATAAATAAATAATGGGGAAAAAAATTTATTTTATGAGAAGGGCTTGAGTTGCTGGTTCATATAAGATTTTTAGCAGAACAAAACACTCTGATAAAACGGGCCACCTTCTAAACTGACTTTCAGGGAATATGTTGTTTCTTAATCCTTATATTAAAACTTTTCAAACATTATTGAAAGAATCCAAATGTAAGCCTGGCTGTGTCATATATATATATATATATATTGGATGAAGACCGTGTCCATATATGCACAACAACCAGACACATACACTCACATGCACGCATGCCCTTTTTTTGCACCATGAAAGCTGGGGAGAAATATAAAGGAAATATAGATAAGAAGGTTGCTGCTGTAAAGACTGTGCAAAACCCCACTCTTAGCACACACCCATTCTGAGAGGTTAGAATGGTCCAAATGATTTGAATGAGTTGTAGTACGTACATGCTTTTGCAATGTGGTAAATTAAGCGCTGTTGCATTTTAATGTTTTATTCCACTTTAAAACAATATTTATGCTGGATATGATTTATTGTTCTTATTGTAACACTTACAAGTCCAATTCAATTCCTCTTTCTATCAAACACGCGCACGCACATGCGCGGTTTATTTAAAAAGAAAAATAATAATAATAATCTGAATAAATAATTCATTGTAATCCCATATTCCAAATACTTTTATGCAAAATAAATGTCATTGTCCCTGTATTTGTTCTATTGCTCAAAATTAGGTGTTTGCTGTGCAATTTCACTGGCCCATTTTACCTGAACAAAGTGGTTTTGACATACTTCATTTTTTTTTTTACCCCTAACACTTCAAAAGGACAGACATAATAATAATTTCCCCATGTTTCCCGTTTTCCTCAATACATTCCTTCGCTTTTTCCATGTAACACTGAGCAAACGGCATAGATAGCTTAGAAAGACCAACAATTTCAAACAAAAAAATAACTCCAGTTGTTACACGACAACGAATGCCATATCAAACATATGTAACCTGATTTTGTCTTGATTAAGGTTTGCAAACCCTTAAATAAATAATAAATGTATTATTCAACTATACAGCAACAGAGAAAGCATTAAAAGCATAAGATGACATGTTTACTGATAGTGGCACCTGGTGGCCAAGGTTCAAATCAAATCAAATCACTTTTATTGTCAGACAACCATATACACAAGTGCAATAGTGTGTGAAATTCTTGGGTGCAGTTCCGAGCAACATAGTAGTCGTGACAGTGATGAGACATATACCAATTACAATAAACATCAGATTAACACAACACAATTAAAGTCTAATATACACATAATTACACACAACACAATATACAAATAATAACATTCAATGTACAGTTTACAATACAATATAGAATACACATTATACAATAAAAAAGTATATATAGTATATATAGAATGTACAGTAGGTTGTATTGTACTATATTGACATTCAGGCTGTCGGTTGATAGTAAGTTGCAAGTGTGTTGTTAAGAGAGAATATAATATAATAATAATATAATTTATGACAGTCCAGTGTGAGATATAAGAGTAATAAAGTGCAGTGCTGATGTATTGATCGTGGGAGATCAAGAGTTCAAAAGTCTGACTGCTTGGGGGAAGAAGCTGTCATGAAGTCGGCTGGTGCGGGTCCTGATGCTACGATACCACCTGCCTGATGGTAGCAGTGAGAGCAGCACATGGCTTGGGTGGCTGGAGTCTCTGATGATCCTCTGAGCTTTTTTCACACACCGCCTGGTATATATGTCCTGGAGGGAGGGAATCTCACCTCCGATGATGTGTCTGGCAGTTCGCACCACCCTTTGCAGGGCTTTGCATTTGTGGGCGGTGCTATTGCCGTACCAGGCAGAGATGCAGCCAGTCAGGATACTCTCAGTGCTGATGTAGAACCGTGTGAGGATGTGGCGGTTCATTCCAAACTTCCTCAGCCGTCTCAGGAAGAAGAGGCGCTGATGAGCCTTCTTCACAATGGCTTCAGTGTGGATGAACCATGTGAGTTCCTCAGTGATGTGGACACCCAGGAACTTGAAGCTGCTGACTCTCTACACTGGTGCTCCATTGATGGTGATGGGACTGTGTTCTCCATCTCTTCTCCTGAAGTCCACCACAAGCTCCTTGGTCTTGCTGACGTTGAGGGAGAGGTTGTGCTCCTGACACCAGTGTGTCAGAGTGTGCACCTCCTCTCTGCAGGCTGTTTCATCATTGTCAGTGATCAGACCTACCACCGTCATATCATCAGCAAACTTAAAGATGGCACTGGAGCTGTGTGTTGCCACACAGTCATGTGTGTACAGGGAATACAGGAGTGGGCTGAGAACACAGCCCTGTGGGTCTCCAGTGTTGCTGCCCATTCTAACCACCTGGCGTCTGCTTGACAGGAAGTCCAGGATCCAGCTGCATAGCGAGCTGTTTAAGCCCAGAGTTTCTCATCAAGCTTGGAGGGCACTATGGTGTTGAATGCTGAGCTGTAGTCTACAAACAGCATTCTCACATAAGTGTTCTTTTTTTCCAGGTGGAAGAGAGCAGTGTGTATTGTAGATGCAATGGCATCATCAGTGGAGCGGTTGTTGCGGTAAGCAAACTGCAATGAGTCTAGTGATGGAGGCAGCACAGAGCAGATGTAATCTCTGATTAGTCTCTCAAAGCATTTGCTGATGATGGGGGTCAGAGCAACAGGACGGCAGTCATTTAAGCAAGTGATTTTGGATTGCTTTGGAACAGGCACAATGGTGGACATTTTAAAGCATGTGGGGACTACAGACAAAGAGAGGGAAAGGTTGAAAATGTCCGTAAAAACAACAGCCAGCTGGTTCACGCACGCTCTGATAATGCGGCCTGGAATGCAGTCTGGATCCGCAGCTTTGCTGATATTCACCCGTCGGAAGGATCGGGTTACATCCGCTACAGAGACGGAGAGTGAACTAACCTCTGTAGCTTCGGCTGTGAGAGCTCTCTCCGCGAGGGCAGTGTTATTTCCCTCGAAACAAGCATAAAAAGTATTTAGCTCATCCGGGAGAGAGGCAGCAGTGTTCACAGCGGAGTTTTTATTCCCTTTAAAATCCGTGATGATATTAATTCCCTGCCACATGCTTCTAGAGTTGGTGGTGTTGAACTGTCCTTCAATCTTGTTCCTGTACCGACGTTTTGCTGTTCTGATTTCGGAGGGCATAACTGGCTTGTTTATTCTCCTCCGCATTCCCGGAATTAAAAGCGGAGGTCCGCACATTAAGTGCCATGCGAACATCGCTATTAAAACAAGGTTTCTGGTTTGGATAGATCCGTATTGTTTTGGTCGGAACGACGTCCTCTACGCACTCTCTGATGAAACACGTTACGCTATCAGCTCGATGTCGTCATCAGAGGCGGACCGGAACTTCTCCCAGTCCGCGTGATCAAAACAGTCTTGTAGCGTAGAGTCTGATTGGTCCGACCAGCACTGGATCGTTCTGAGGGTGGGTGCTTCCTGTTTCAGTTTCTGCCTGTAAGCGGGAAGAAGCAGAATGGAAGAGTGGTCCGATTTGCCAAATGGTGGGCGGGGGAGGGATTTGTAGCCATCCCGGAAGGGAGAGTAGCAATGGTCCAAAACCCGGTCCCCTTGTGTGTTAAAACTAATGTGTTGGTAGTATTTTGGTGCGACTGATTTGAAACTGGCTTTATTAAAGTCCCCGGTCACAATGAATGCAGCCTCAGGGTGCGCAGTTTCCTGCTTGCTTATAGTCCCGTACAGTTCCTTGAGTGCCCGGTCTGTGTCGGCTTGTGGCGGGATGTACACAGCAGTGATAATGACCGCTGTGAATTCCCTCGGTAGCCAGAATGGTCGACACAGAAGCATGATCAGGAGAGCAGAAAGTCTTGATAGAACGTACGTTCATCTGACCACACCAGGATTTGTTGAACATAAAACATACACCACCACCTCTGCTTTTACCTGAGAGGTCTTTCTCAGTTGGTACCGCATGCATGTTTTTGAAGAGAGAAAAAAAAAAATTCTGAAGAGAGAAAAAAAAATTTTTTTGAAGAGAGAAAAAAAAATTTGTAAAAGAGAAAAAAAAATGAAGAGAGAACATTTTTTTTTTTGAAGAGAGAAAAAAAAAATTTTTAAGAGAGAAAACATTTTTTTTTGAAGAGAGAAAAAAGTAATTGTTGGAAAAGAGAAAAAAAAAATGTCTGAAGAGAGAGAAAAAAAATTAGGAAGAGAGAAAAAACAATTTAGGAAGAGAGAAAACATTTTAAGACTTGGGCTCAGAAAGGCACTGTTATTATTATTCTTTTTTTCACCTTGCGGTTCAGGGCTTCCATAAAATAGGGACAGTTCTAAACTGTTAGCACCGTTTTTAAAAAGTGGTGACAGATGAGCTCATAAAGACTTTCAAGCGGGTCGCTGTTTATTACTTTATCTAAGAATTTCGCAATAAAAGTGATGACTCTATGATTTTTCTTACCTGTGTAAAGTCGTTTGCTGATATGTGACAGTAAATAAACTCTTTAGCCATTACTTATCATGACTGCATATCAAAACAGCGCAATTTTTGGGAGCACATGTATGTGTAAAAGCAACTTAATTGTTTGCTGGCTATCTTTTCGCTGCGTTGTTTCGTGTTCGTCAATAGAGGGCGGAACGTTTCCTTCACTGAAGTGTTTCTCTCAGGATTTGTTTTGAAGTAGCACGTTCTGCTTCCGCTTCCAGGGTTTATTTTTTAAAAAAAGCGGCAGTCATGGCGGAGGAAGATCGTGCAGATTTTAGAGTAAATGTCAAGTCAAAAAGAATTGTTCGTGAACAGACTGAAAAGTATAAAGAGTTACTAAACACGCTGTTAGATGGCCAGTGTAATATAACCGAGGAGGACAAGGCCAAACTGCTGCAAGAAATGGTTGTGGTATGTTTAGTAAAATTAATATGTAAAATAAATGCTAGGTGAATTATTCTTACTCTTAGTCAAATTTACCATGGGTTTACTACACTAACATCATCTTTACTAACTATGGTATTTTGGCGGAAGTTCATACTAAATAATCTAATAGGTGAGTGAGGAAATCAACCTAATTGTATTGCCTCTGTGGCAGTTGTTATAGTTTTTAAATGTTTAGGCTACTGATGTTTGAAATCATATATACATCGATATTTACAATTGTATTGAGGAGCCATTAGTGGTTCTACCCATAATTTCTAAATAATTTTACTACAAATGTCACAGCTATGGTTACTATAATAACTATGTTACATTTTCATAATGGTGGCTGATGTGCGTCTTTGTTGTTGTTGTTGTTGTTGTTGTTGTTGTTGTTGTTTTCTTCTTTCATTCACTTTATTCGTCTCTTTTAACTTTTAGAATTTTGAGTTCACTGTGCAAGAAAATATAGTAATTGATGGCTTATCATGGGACGAGACATCAGAGGATTATTGTGCAGGTAGGTTATCATCATCTCAACTTATCTCTTTGCAATTTATTCAATAAATGCTCCTTAGTAGCTATTCCCATGTTGTTATCTGCATCTGCATTCTAACCTCCAATTTTGTGGATCACACACTATTTTGTTTAATAACAAATACATGCAGTACATGTATTGCTTATGTGATATGAAAATCTATTGATTTTAAAGGGGTACATAAAAGTTTGACTTGAAAATGTATTTTTGTCTTTTTAAACAAAAATTGATATGTCTTTATAAAAAACACTTGTTTTGAAAATGTAGACTATGAGAGTGAGATAACTGATTTGCTGGATGAGAAGATTGTAGAGACCGCCTGGAAACGCAGCTCTTACCCAAAGCAAATACGCAACCAGGTTGTGCGATCATTGAGAGCGGAGAGGAAACTCATGGTGAGACGTGTTTATTTCCTCTTGAGTCGTACTTATTGTGGATAAACAGAAGGCTCCATTAAAATGATTAAACACAATAAATAAACTCTTGAGGTTTTTTTTAAATGATGACATTCTTTCAGAACGGCACATATAAACTTGATCTGGTTTTGCCATTTGAATATTTTCCTTCCATGTCTACTCAAAATACAGAGACATGAAGGGTAAACAGAAAAGAGTCTTTGAGGAGCTGATGAAAAGAGGCCAATATGATGCATGTCTTTGATCTAGCAGTTAACATAAGGCTAATAGCTGAAGATGCAACTCATTTTAAAGGTGTAATTGTCAAGTGATCTGTTGCAACATTGTAGTGTGTAGTAGACCTGTGGATGTATAACTGTATCTCACCAGTAGAAGGGGCTGATCAGCTAGTCTAGTCAAGAAAACAAACAGAAAACTATATTCTTGAAATAAAAAAATAATAATCTTTATAGGAGATAATTTTGTGGGCAACCATTAAAAATTGAACCGCTGTGGACAATTTCTGGAAATTTTTGGACGTATTTACAGTCATTGCACTCACGATAAGCTATACATGAATGTATAGATAGGCAGGCGTACTGCCTCAGGCCAATAGATGTCATTATACTGTAAATGTTGGACAATTTTGGGACCCTTTTGATGTGACATAAATTGGATGGAAAAAATTGTTAGCAATTTTCTGGAACAATTTTGGATATCAACATTAGTTTAAGTGTCAAATGTTTTGTGCGAGAGCATCCTCAGAAGGATTGATTATTAATTGTACATTTAATTCCTATAAAGCCTTTATGTTTCAATCATTTAAAATATTAATTAAATAAAAATGGTGATGGCAAAATGGGTGGTCACATATGTTTACCTTTCATCTTTTAGGGTTTGTATGAACAGGCACTGAAGCCACAAGACATAAAGCCAGATCCAGTTCAAGGTGTGTGCCGCCTTCCCTTTTTTCAGCCAAAGCATTTTGTATAACAGTGCCCTTTAGAATATTTATTTCACCTGTTAAACATTGTTTTCACAGACACTATCATCAAAAATGTATCTGCTGCTGCCCCGACAATGTTTAAGCAAGCCAGTTCAGTTATGAAGGTACAAATCAATGGTACTCAGTCCTCTTTATGCAATGCTTTAATATATCCAAAGTGCAAGTTACAATAGGCCTGTCCATTTTACCCTGTCATTGACATGTTTGGGAGACTTTCAATACACCAATCAGACAGACGTCTCAGGAATAAAATAAATTATTTATACAAATATTTACACATTTACATTACATTAACATGCTGCATTTTTATTTGAATTCTGTTCAGTCTCTGAAAAGTCTGAAGCAAGCAACAGAGGGCTTACGTCAAGTACTGGACATGCAGCCTTCAACGGAGTCAGAGGAAATCTACAGAGAGGTGTTTGGCAGTTCAGTGAGAGATAACTGTCCAGACCCTCATCACAGGCTTCCCTCCACCATCAAAAGAGCTGCATCTGATGCAGAGTACAGTGCAGACTATGTTTCGGCTCCAAAAATAATCCATAATGAGGCTGATGCTAATAAAATTTAATGTACAGCATGTGTGTCAGCTTTGTGTAAGAATGAGTCTTTTGTATGCTTAATCTTTCCCATGTATTGCATATACATATTTTGTACATATACTTTAGACTGAAATAAGTGTCGCATTTTCGTCCCTCCATTAAATCCAATAAATTACATTTTTGGAGAACTGCTATACTGTTGTGGTCCAGGTTCACCCCACAAGGTGTTGTTGGTCTACCAGAGATGGTTTGCAAATGAACTGACTCTGAACTTTATTATCATTGTCATTTGTTTGGCCCTGTCAAACAAAATGAACGAGTCAAACGTCAAATTACGGTGGGCTGCTTGGAAAAAAAGCATTACAATACGATAACGTCGAAAGTCCGTCTTCACTGACTGCTGCTGTTTACACTGGCACTGAACTCGATACTAAAGGCGTCCTCGAGAGCACCACGTGACTTCAAAGAACATCCGCCGAGCAAGCATTTGCAAGAAATCACCAATGTCAACCCACAAGATGGTGATTGACACTCAGTTAAAACATGTAGAACTTTGTGCTAATTGAAACGTCCTCGTAGTTTTGCACGTTTGTCTTAATTTTCCTTTCAGTTTAGTGAACGCGTCTGGGCGCACGTGTTCTGTTACACCTGTCATGTCACTTTTCAATGCGACTAGTAACTTAAATCAAAATGATGCTCCAACTTTACGGTTGTTTCGAAAAAGCGAGGTAGGTCACTACTTTACTAATTTATTTGAACTGATTTTATGCTCTTAGTCTTTTGCATTGATTTTGTAAAATAATTGTAATCTTACAATTACTAATACACTTTTAAACTCATAATTAATTGCATAAGTTAAAAGATAAGTTTAAAAAATAAGGCCTATATCTTTTGTAAAACTTTAGAAGTACAATTTAGTTGTTGTTAGCCTACTAAAAGACTTTAGAAAATATACAAACTCACCTTTTATATATGCCACCCAAAATTACCAATTCTGTGAGGTTTTGTGTGTGTGTGTGAGAGAGAGTTCACTGTGTCTGCTTTGTTTAGTTTCAGTAATAAGGTAGTCCTAAATGTAGAATAAGCACATTTTACATTTTTGCACTATATCTATGTCACTAGTCAAATAGGCAAATTCATGACCGTGTGAACTTTATACAAAAAGTCAGATTTACTCAAAATAGGATAATATGATATCCATGTACAATGTACACATTAATGAATAAGTATCAGGAAAGTATATCATTCTTTGGTCCCCTGTGGCCTGTTATATTTATTCTGATTAAGAGTTCTGATGATGATGAGAAGAGATTGAAAAGGAGAGAAAAGAACCGTGTGGCTGCACAAAGGAGCCGAAAAAAACAAACCCAGAGAGCTGATGAACTGCATGAGGTTTGCATTTTATTAGTTATTGATTTCATGAGTCATTCTTCTCAGTAACATGCAGAGATTTATTTGCTAAGGGTTCACATGAAGGTTATATTTATGAGGTTTGTGGGCAGAAGTTGGAAAAAAAACATGAAATACACATTGTTGTTGCTCTGACTGATGTGGTTTTTTGCACTGAAATTTCTCTAATCAGGCTTATGAGTGTCTGGAACAAGAGAACAGTCTGCTGAGGAAGGAAGTTCAGTTGTTAATAGAGGAACAGCAACGCTTGACAGATGCCCTCAAAGCCCACGAGCCTTTGTGCCCTGTCCTGAACTGTATGGCCACAACATCAAGATCCATAGTACAAACTGATTTATATGTCTAGATAGGGCCACACACATTTGATGCTCATATTGTATGAATTTCCATTCAGGGGTCAATTAAATATATTGGCAATATTTTAAAATAGAGTTCTATGATAAGTAGTTATTGCAAAATAAACCTCGGCAGGGTGATCAGGACATGTATCAGCCTAAAGGGGTTTATTTTTCTGATAACAACTGGCTGACTGTACATTATCCCACTTATTACACGGCTACTGACAAAATAAATAAATACGTGTACATAAAATATTGATTTGCATTGAAATTATGTGAGAAGAAAAAAATCGCTGAACAGCTGAAATCCACTTCCGATATGCATCAGTGTTATGTTGGTGTTTATTCTGTGCAAATGACCACGTGACTGCTCATTATCCAGACTATTACAAGACTACTTGCCAAATAAATAAATAAATTGACATGAAACAGTGATTTGCATTGTAATTATGTAATCATGTGAGAAGAAAGAAATCAAAGAACAGCTAAATTCTACTGCCGGTTTGCGTCAGAGTTCTGTTTTTGTTATTTCTGACTGCTCGTTATCCAGCTCATCAAAAGACTACTTGCCCAATAAATAAATAAAAGCACATGAAACTTTTATTTAAGTTGAAATTATTTTATTAGCTTACTTGTAAAGATCGCACAGTGATCCAAGAAGTAGTAAAGATGACTCTCAATGCCTGGATGAGCAGTCTGATATGTGGATGTGCGGTTGTTACTCAGACCACTAAATGGTGCCATTGACCAATCAGAATCGAGTATTCCAGAGAGCCGTGTAATAATATTAGTTAATGCTTTAGATATAATTTTAGTAATGAACAGGTCACCATTAAGTTTCATTGTATGGAGAAAAAGATGAAAGTGAATGGTGACTGAGACTAATATTCTGCCAAACATCTCCTTTTGTGTTCTATGGAAGGAAGAAATTCATACAGGTTTAGAACAACATTTGCATGAGTATAACAGAATTGTAGTTTTTGGATGAGCTATTTCTGTAAATAACATTAATGTATACAATCTTATTATAAAGTAAACCTATATTCAATTATAAACTTATAAAGTTTTACCAGTATATCTATTTCAATGTAATTCTTGTATGCTAATGATAACAACCACAATTTGTGTTCTTTATAACTAAAATGTATTAAAGGTGCTATAAGTGATTTTAGCGTTCTGAAGCTTTCACGTGACTGAGCCGTTGAAATAGCCACGCCCCCTCATTCCAAAACTTCGCTCTCCAAAGATAATTTTGAGACCAAAACCGAGCAAAAGAGCAGCATTGTTTGTTCCTGTGGCTGTCAAATTCAACAGTGGCACAATAGCACCCTCAACTGACAAACATTATGACAGCCTCAGTGATCCGCTTCAAATGCAACACTATGAGAATGAGCAAAATTATTGACAGGTGAAAAGCGTCAATGTCTGCAGTCTGCGGACACATTTTTGTTTGCTGTTTACAGCTAGAGCTACAGCTGTCACAGAGACCGGTGAAATATCTCAGGACACTTATTTCATTCATATCTTTAATGGAGTAGAAACATTTTTGCATTCTTTTCCATGAAAAAATCTCTTACAGCACCTTTAATTCATGAGTTCAGTTTACAGTGTTTTCAGTCAGACTCAGGATACAAATGAATGATTGTCAAATTGTTTAAGCTTGAAATTTTTCTTGCATTATGTTATCCCACGGTCATGGCTCATGTGAATACATCCACTAACCACTAACTAAACCATTTGATGTACCACAACTAGTTGGGCTGTGAATGAATGACATGACATCTGTTTTAAGAGAATTATTTGACCAAAATACCCAACGTGAGTTTAAAAACTCTGTGACAACATGTTTGTTATGCCTGCACATTATTGTAAAGGATTACAAACTAACAATAATAGATTAGCATCATTTAAACTTCAGTGTTACTTTTCTATCTATGCTTTGATATATATATATATATTTTTTTATAGGTGCCTTGTATTACAAACTAAACCTTGTATGTTTTAGGAAGTCTATGTGACAGCAGGTTTGTTATGCCTGCACATTATTAAAAGTATTTAAACTAACAGTTAAGCATAATTCAAACATCACTGTTACTTTTCTGAGTTTGCTTGATTGCGTTTTAACGTTTTTTGTGAGATATGTATTTTAAAAAGAACATGTTTGTTTCGTATTACATTTGTATGAAATCTGTTTTGTATGTCATTGGCTTGTGCACTTTTGTGACGCATATTCCAAACCTGCTGATGCAATTTCTATTAAATTGGGGTCATAAAACCAGAAAAGGACCCAAAAATGTGGTCTTTTTTTTTTTTTTTTTTTACTCTAATTTTGTGTTGGAACTATATTGGTGGTGGTTGCAGTAAGATGGTGTATCACTTCCTCAAACCTTTACAAACATACCTTCTAACCAGTGCATGGAACACACTTCTACATTTCTCTTCCAGTTTTCTCTTCTCTTATGAAAAGTCTCCACACAGCTCTGTTTACTTTCATTTTAAAACATTTATGGCCTAAATGCATTCGTTAGGGAATGTCACGAAACTCCTTAATACTGCTGCACATTTCAATATATTAGGATCTCAAATATTCACCAGTTTTGCTCCCTATGCCCACAAATACTATTATTTAGAATGTTTTAAATGTAAAGTATACATAGTTTCTATAGAAAAAGAATGGCTGTTATTGGAGCTTGATAAAATTGTGTCTGCATACATTTCTTATATCTTTCAAAGCAATTACAACTACACATAGCATCATGATACGGTTTGCAATCAACCTTGGACCTTATTGGATGTGGTATATGCTATGAACAGCAATACAAATAACGTTTTTATTATAAGAAACATAAACTGTAAACTTCTGAAAAAAAGTCCATGAAAGGGCCATGTGGTCAACTCAAATTCCTTGATTGCAGTGCCCTCTAGTGGACATATTGTTGACACATTTAGCCTATATATTATCTATATTTTTGAATAATCAATATATTTCATCAATAGCCTGTTTTTTTTTTTTTTTTTTTTTTTTTTTTTAAGTAGTGAAAGCTGCAACTTTAAACTTTTAGATTAGATTGCCTACATTGTAAGGGTTCAAGTTGTGTCAGAACTGTAAATACGTCATCTTGTCACAACACGAAAATAAGGAAGTAGAAGATATGATCACTAAATTTTTAACATCACCTCTACATTGGAAACGTTATAATCTGAGAAGAGGTATATGCAAAAATTTATTGTTAGCTGGAAAATGAGGGGTGTGCCTTCAGCCGGTGTGTTTCTCAAAGAGCCACACAACAACAAATTCTATAATGATAACTTTTCCTTGCTGCCCTGAGTTCCTGGTAACAGCTGTAGGTGGTTGCCCTCGAATCTCAAAATTCCTGGAACCCATACCGGAACTTAAAAAAGAATGCGGACCTTGAAGTTTCCATTGATCCTACACTTCCTTGAGCTCCCCTAAAGTAAAAGAAAGGGGCATTTCCATTGTACTGGAAAGGATGTGGTCTTGACTGGTCTCTGAATGCCTCCAGCACTGATCTATGCACAACAATCAATCATTCTAAACACGAGGTTTGCAATACACAATGTGAGACATTCCTGCAATTTCACTTGACCTGTTGTCAGTTGTCTTTTACTGAATTGCAATGTATGACATTAATGTATTGCATCAAAACTTGTAACCATCATGTTTGAAGGTTATGACTTAAATGTTTGAAAGAAATAGCCTTAGCTCTGTTACAAAGCACTAATTGACATTTGTTGACTCCATTGCATCAGTTTTAAACAGTTGCATCAGAATGAGAAGTTACCACAGATTGCATTTATTGCCACGGGCTGTGACCATGTTTGTTAACATCCTGCCAAGGCATGGTGCAGTTGCATCAGTTGGAAGTCAGGTCATGGTGTTAAGAGTCGAGGTCACTCCCAGCTGAATGTAAGGTGTCTAATGAATGCATTCACTGATAAGCTGTGTTAGAAGTTCAACACTGACATTCTTAAATAGCTCGTTTAGATGTCAGAAAAGTTCCAATTCATTACACACTAAAAATATTTGTTGCTTCACATATTATGACTTCTGAAGTCGATCTGGTGCTTTCAAAGTGTAATCTTGTTGGGAGTTGGGATAAGAAACAGTAACTGAGTTGCATGGTCCAGACTGATCTTACTGTGATCACACAGGAAGTCGACATGTTGATACCTTGTACCTTGATATCGACCCAATTCTGTTGAATCAATGATGAGCGTGATTTAGAGGTTATTTTCCCTCTAAGATTACATTTTTGGTCTAACAGTTAGGTTTAGGGTTGGGTTAGGGCATACGGTTAATAAAATATGCATTCCTGTTAACTGTATCGCATCATTTACAACAAAAAACAACCCGCTTTTAGTGCCATTTGTGGACATTTTATATGGAAACTGGAGCTCACACATGCCCATACGTTTAAGAACACTTCCAGATTCAGCCACTGGGGGCAGTAGTATGAAGTTCAGTAAGCACAGACCGATTTCAGCTGAAGAACTTTTGACCTACTGTTGCCAAATTTACAATGAGATCAGTCTGGTTGTTTGGTTACACATTCTTTGGAATCATATGTAAGCAGAGAGTAAACCTAGATGTAAAAAACGTAGAAGTGAAAGACACAAAACCACAAAATGTCCCTATTTTTCTTCCTTATGGGCTCTGATTTTTCTTGAAAGAGGTGAAAGTTATCTGTGAATAATTTCTGATGCCCAAATACGAGCTTAATATCACATGTCTATATGACATGAATCTGCATCAGCAATGATGAAGCAATAAGCAGCAAATCTGACTTGATTGCCCCAAGCATGTTTTTCTACTTTAAGGGGATAAATAAAAGCCATTTTTTAAAACTAGGGATGAGTCGAAAATACTTCTGGTGGTAATCAACATTTTGACACACATGCTGTTGATTGAGCTTAACTTAAACCTGGAACATTCTTTTAAGGGAGTAAATAAAAGAATTACCTTATCTGAAACTAAAATATATATAACAAATATTTATTTATAATATGAATTCTGGATATAACAGAAAGGCCTAAAGGATCTATTTTTATTTCATATTAGGGTGGAGTACAAAACAATGACAGTGAATGCAATTAAAGAAGCATTTTCTTAATTTAGAAGGATTCGACTGTAAGCTTATCTTTTGAACCAATGTTCCAGAGAACCGATATAATATACAATCACACCTTGAAAATGCTAAGTATTGTAGCCTCAACATACACCACTACATTTGACCATATAGACACAACTACAATTTAAACATAGGAATTATTAGGACATGTTTACCTTGGTAAATACACTGTGGCTTGAAGTCCTTTCCTATAAGATAATATAATTGGGGGGCATCTTTTTGTCCATTTAGTTTTCACATTTAGTCTTTCTTCTTCCTTAATGTCATCCACCCCCAGAAACAAGTGATTCCTCACTGTTGTTATTGGTAACTAATGATAATTCAGTAGTGTCTCTATTTGTGTATTCTGTTTTATATCACTAATAAATCCAAATAGTCATGCTAATAATTTGTTTAAGTGGGACTTTTAGTTCCTGTACAACAACTTTTTTTTCTTCCTTTAATTAATATTGAAAAGTAAACCTAAGAATTTTCAAGTAATTATTCAAAACTTTCCCAAAATGGGAGTTACCAAAATGCACGTCCTTCACACATACCAAACAACGCCTAAAGTTTTCTAGCATATTTGTGCATTAGTCCCACCTTGTGCTTTCTGAGGAATTTCAGAAGAAGACTGTAATAGTCATATCAAAGCCTTCTCATGCCAACCCCCATAATTAATTAAGGTATCAATAACATAATAAACTTTTTTCCTTGTAATATATGAAACCACCTCTCATGGATAATCATCAAAATCAAGAAAAACTGCTGAATCATTGCTCTCTGGATGAACTTGATTCACTCTTTGCACTTAGAGTTGGCATTTCTCTCAGGTTATACGTGTGTGGACATGTCCTACCACTCTTTTTTGGATATGACACTTGAAGTATACACTGTATTAAGGAGTAATAATTTGCATTCGTTACATGCTAATTACTTCCCTTCCCTTCCAAAAATCCCTTTCGTTAGGTACTTTCGTAACTAGTACTCAGGTTTATTCAGTCATATTCGATTTTTGACTTGAATGAAGCAAGCTACTTTAAAGGGATAGTTCCCCCCAAAAATGAAAATCCTCTTATCATTTACTCACCCTCATGCCATCCCAGATGTGTGTGACATTCTTTCTTCAGCAGAACACAAACAAAGATTTTTAAAAGAATATCTCAGCTCTGTAGGTCCATACAATGAAAGTGAATGTTGATCAGACATTTGTAGCCCCAAAGATCATATAAAGGAAACATAAAAGTAATCCATAAGACTCCAGTGTATAAATCCATCTCTTCAGAAGCAATATAATAGGTGTGGGTGAGAAACAAAACAATATTTAAGACCTTTTTACTCTAAATCTCCACTTTCACTTTCAAATGTGAATGTGAAAGTGAAACTAAACAGGCACAACAGGTGACTTTCAGATGTAAAAGTGAATGTGAAATTAGAGATTTAGGGTAAAAAATAAATTAAATATTGTTCTGTTTCTCACCCACAACTATTATACCACTTCTAAAGACACTGATTTAACCACTGGAGTCTTATGGAATACTTCTATGTTTCCTTTATGTGATTTTTGAAGCTTCAAAGGTCTGATCACCATTCACTTGCATTGTATGGACCTAAAGAGCTGAGATATTTTTCTAAAAATCTTCATTTGTCTTCTGCTGAAGAAAGAAAGTCATATACATCTGGGATGGCATGAGGGTGAGAATGATGAGAGAATTTTCATTTTTGGGTGAACTATCCCTTTAAATATGAGAAGAATCACATTTTAGGTAAGCTGACAAAAAACTAAATCTTTTGAGTGTACATTCCATTTAACCCTCCTATTATATTCTGGTCATTTTTAATGTTTAAAAAAAAAAAAAAAAAAAAAAAACAGTCAAAAACGTAATTTTGTTTTTGGTCAAAATGCCTTTGGATTCTCTACAACAATATATAAATAAATGAGTTAAAACAAACTTGTTTATAGGCCTATTCATGCAATGTCAGGGTGTTTTAGTTGGTTAAAATGGGTGTTTCTAGGGTGCTGCTAGGTGGTTTCTAGGGCATTACTAAATGGTTGCTAGATGATTGCTAACATGGCCAGGTCAAAAGAGACCATTCCCAATTCTCTATGATACCCTGATCCATAGATATGTGCGAGGACATTTCAATGGAAGTCTATGGGATTTCTAAAGGGTGGTTTGCCTATATCTACTACTGTACAGCATTTTCTTACAAACAGGAAAGTTAACAAAAGGCTGATATCCATTGTTTGTTGTGAATTCTTTACAAAGAACAACTCAACTGCAGATATTATACATATGAATATTTTTTATTAATAAAGTATTAAACAAACGACAGTCAAACTGAAGCAATATATCAGATGTAATCTTAAAGGCAATTAACTTCTCAATCAGAACTGTTTTGGTTGCTATTGCACTTCAATAGTTTGACGTGGATAATGTGACACATAAAATCTGGTTTAACCACAAATAGTAAGCATAGCTTTGTTTCCATTACACATTTAATGTCAGTAGTACCACATTTTGTGATTGGCATGCCTGTTTGAACAATAACAAAGGAAAAGAAAGGCTAACCGACGCCTGCGCCATTTAACCATTCAACACACAATTGAAAAATAAATTTAGACAAATCAGAAAATACAGGAGATCTAGGTGAAAAGGTTTCAAGATTTTCCCTTGTAGAAATCGACTGACAGAAATTTTTGCAGAGACAAAACTCTTCCTTAACTCTGAATTTAAAGTTAGGCAATGTGGTCAAAGGGCTTGATCAGATGTCTTGTGGTATGTGTTTCTTCAAAACAAACACTAACAATATAGTGTGACATTCATATTGCTTGGCACATGATCTAGGAACATAGCCAGACAATAAATAAGAGCTTTACATGAAGTGTTTGTTTTCTTTAGAATAAATGTAGAGGATTGTGCATCTAGACAAGAACAACACACAGCTACAGTATATGAAAAATGCAACATCAGAAAATAAGTATATGTCACTTAATAGCACATAAACACCACTCATTCTACAGTGGGCTGGCAAATGCAAGCCCTTCTGCTCACAGCATTGTAACAATGTTTTCAGACTGTTGAGGTGACAGCACAGACAGGCCTTTAGTGGTGAAAGTTCAAGTCTCTACAGGGAGAGACTTTCTTGTAAGTAGCATGCTTGACACCTGGCTGTCTCAAAGTCCACTTCGCTTTGACTTCCCTGTTATTTTATCTGTTTATTTAGTATGAGTTTCTTGTAATAGACCATGTCCTGAGAGATTAGTAGCAGCTTGAAACACTTCATGTGGCATGTTATGTGAATATTAAACAAGGCAGAGGCCATAGATGCATAGGTAACTAAGCTAATCAACTTCATCACCCTGTATGTTGTCTTTGTCTTCAATAAATGAAAAAGATACATGCAATTGCTACATAAGTCTTCCATTTTTCCTCACAATAATACAACTTGCTTTCAAACTCACCGCCAGGGTTTCGTTTAACCAATAAACTGATAAATAAATGAAATGATGTTGCTTTAGCATAAATATGACATCAAGCTTTGGTGCATACAAGTATGAACAGGTTTCAATAACAAAATATAACTAATATTTAATGTCCTTGAACACTTTAGTGCTAGTCCCTTTCAGTGTACCACAGACCAACCTTGGTTTGCATGGAAGGCACCCATGTGTAGTTTAGTCCTCAGTCCTTTATAATTGGGTGGACCTTCCAATGTTCCTTGGCAACGACTTCCATGCATTTAGCTTCTTAATTGTAAGTTTGTGATTCAGAGATGCCCACAGCTAGATGGTATTGTGTGTGTTGGTCCACATGTGTTAAATTAAGACCTTGCAAGGTGGTCTCATTGATCTGTTGGACGAAGAGCTTTCTCTCGTCTTCAGGGGTCTGGCCATTCTGAGCACGGACAATACAGGTGGGCCTGTGCAGGTTGAGCATGTAGACTAGCTGCTGCTTTTGGTTCTTCAGCTCCTCAATCTGGGCTTTGAGCTCAGCGTTGATGGACTCCAACTTCTCTGATTCCTGTGTTCAAAACAAGAGCCATTCAAATAAAACATTAATTGAGCGTAAACTCCAATAAGTACATTGAAAAAAATGTAATCTATACGTATGTGCTTCATGCAGTAACTTCTAGTCAAAGTCAAGTTAAAGAAGTTAAAAATAGAATTTGGCATTACTGAAT